>NC_090281.1:14956606-15273637 GCF_037392515.1 Haliotis asinina | reverse complement strand
CAAAAATACAAAAGGTACCTCCGGTTCAAATGGAATGGCATGATGTTTCAGTTCAATTGCCTTCCTTTCGGTCTGGCCTCTGTGCCACGCCATTTCACAAAAAGCTGCTGAGACTATTGGTGGCGTTTCTCAGACGCCTGGGAATGAGGGTGATTATTTATCTCGACGATGTGTGGTTGGTGAGCTCCAGTCGTCGGGGGCTTCTTCTTTCTGCAACTTTACAGTGCAATTACCTTCAAATGATACAAATACGAGCGTTGATTCAGGGAAAGTCTTACGAAACTCCACTGACCCTGGATCAGGAGGCGAGAGAGCAAGTTGCATGGTGGATCAGTCAGATGGAACAGTTCAATGGCAGAGCTATTATTTCCCACACTCCGGATCTGACAGTGGACTCGGATGCATCCAACAAGGGCTGGGGGCAGTGTGTCAGGGTCAGACTACTCAGGGTGTGTGGAGTCCCACAGAGCTGGCACCCATGGCGAGCCACCTCCTCGTGGTGGGTGCTGTGTAACGCCAAGAGCCCCCGTTGTGGACCCAGGGGCATACTTGGTCCACCAATCTGTTTGCCGTGGGTTGCGGCCCTGTGACGTTGGAGGACAGGATCCTGGTGGTTGAGGGCACTTGGAGCTTGGAACAGCGTTCTTTTGCTCAGCACACCACTTTGGCCCTTACTTCACCTAGACGGGTGGTTGAATGGGCCCGATTCAATCAATCGGCTGGTCACGTCGAGCCCTGTGTTTGACTTTTTATGCTCATTACTTTACTTCAGGAATGATCTCTGTTGACAAAGTTTCAGATAGTATATGAGATATTTACCTAGAGCATATAAGTAGAAGGCGGTGGCTCATGGGTCAATCTGGATGATCTAGATCTGCTTGAGTGTAACAAACCTGTATCCCTTTGGTGTTAGTTTGCTGGATTTCCACTTACATATGACATCGCCCTTGTTGGCGCTCAGTGGTGGATGGGGAGCAGGTTTGCTGAACCATATAACATTTCAATATGGGAAAACAAAACCAAAACGGCAACTTTCAGAATCTGATTCTGAATTAGATTCTTCTGACAATGAAATTGTCACGAAACTTCTCTATTCTGAAAAGGGATACTTGGCCTCGATACCTTGTCACAGACGCTAAAGGCGAACGTGCTTTAGCTTCACATCCACCATTTCTTTCAGAAAAAGGACTTAAAGGGAAAGCTGGTGAGTTAAAACATGTTTAAAAATTGCGTTCTGGAGCTCTTCTTATAGAATGTGCGCGAAAAGCCCAAGCTATAAATTCGATGACATCAACAAAGTTAGCAGATATCCCCGCAACCTGCTCGGCACACAAGACACTTAACTTCAGCAAAGGTATCATAAGAGACCATGATCGCAGTCTTGCTGATGAATCCATTGAGGAAATTGTGTCAGAACTCCGAAGTCATGGTGTGATTGACGCCACACAATTTACATACCGCAAAGACGGTCGTGTGTATCCATCCAATACATATCTCTTGACTTTTGATACCACGACTCTACCCAGTTCTATCAAAGTTGGCTGCTTTTCCATGCCTGTAGACCCCTACATCCTACAACCTACTCGTTGTTTTAAGTGTCAGAAATTCGGACATGGTCAGAATTCTTGCAAAGGTAGAATCACTTGTGTCAGATGTGGTGAAATTGGTCATGACGGAAATACATGTACTCGTCCTTTAAAATGCTCTAACTGTGATGGAAACCATATGTCCTCCTCAAATGACTGTAGTGAATTCAAATATCAGTCCCTTGTACAAAAAAATAAATGTGAGCAGAAAGTCAGTTACTTGGATGCAATGAAACAGGTAAAATCAGTTACTTCTGCCAACACAGCAGGGCAATCGTATGCGTCCGTCACTAAAACCGTAAGAACTGTCAGCACGACATCTGTAGAGTGTCAAACGGATCTTACATGGACAAATGGTGAAAGACCAAAACCAGTTTCTAATCCAGAAAACACAGTTCCAGTTCCAAAATCAAGATCAGTATCTACTTCAACATCTGAAACCTCTGCGAAAGTCGTCGAAAAACATAAAAATGAAACGTCTAAAAAGAAAAATCAAACTGATCGAGTGTCAAAAGCACTCAAAAATCACGTGCAACAGTACAACAAGTATGGGTTGCTCGACGATAGGGATACAGAGGTATCCCCCCATGTGAACATTAATGACAATGCCAGTGGTCACTCGCCCAAAAAGGAAGGAAGAGCACTGTCACGAGTTACTGCCCCTTAAATGACTAATACAGCCTTAATACAGTGGAATTGCAGGGGACTAAGGGCCAATTTTATTGATCTACAGCTATTTAGTGCAAGTTTACACCGTCAGCTATATGTTTACAGGAGACTTGTCTAAAAGAAACTGATACTTTTCACCACCGGGAGTGAGGGCAAATGGAGGATCTCCCACCCGTGTTAAACAAAATGTTATTCACAGCCATGTGCTCAAAACTAATCTCCAGGCTGTTGCAGTGCGACTTACATTGCATGTTGCTTTTACAATATGCTCTCTATATATCCCACCGTCTCCCACTGTTCAACTAGCTGATATACAAGCCCTTTACGATGAACTTCCTAAACCCTGTATTATTATGGGTGATCTAAATGCCCACAGCCCACTCTGGGGTGGTTCAATTACAAACACCAAGGGTAAATTACTGGAGGATTTTATTTCAAATAACGATTTAGGCATTTTTAATGATGGTTCCAATACATACTTACATCCTGGCACAAGAACATATTCAGCCCTTGACATGTCAATTACTGATTCACACTTACTAAAAGAATTTGAATGGTCAGTCCACGATGACCTCTGTGGTAGTGACCATTTCCCAACACTGCTAACACCTGTAACCCCATCTGATGTTTCTCCATCGGGATGGAATTTCAAAAAGGCAAACTAGTCTTTATACGAAACGCTGTGTTGACAAACTTAAACCGGAAACTGTCAGTAATGTTCCTGATGAAGTAACTCTCATTGCTGACGAGTGTATACCAAGGTCCTCTTCAATTCCACATATTCGAAAACCATGGTTTAACGATAAATGCAAACAAGCTAGAAAAGAACGGAAAAAGGCAGAGCACTAATTCCGCAGTCACCCCATGGTGCTTAATTTGAATAAATTTAAAATTTTAAATGCTAAAGCACTGCTTACTTTAAAAGTAAACGGCAATCTTGACAAAATTATGTATCAAACATTATTTCGCGTACGCCAATATCTAAGGTCTGGAATATGATAAAAAAATCAAAGTGAAGGGTTCCAAATGTAGCATTCACCATCTTCAGGACGGAAACCAGTTGTTAAGTAGTAGAACCGAAATTGCAGATAAACTTGATGAAACTTTAGCAAAACATTCTTCTTCCTCCAATTATGACCCTAAATTCCAAAAGTACCAAAAACAGCAAGAAAAGAAATCTCTTAATTTCAGTTCAGATAATAGGGAAGATTACAATGAGATATTTTCTATTGATGAGCTCTATACTGCTCTTGATCAGGTTCACGACACTGCTTCTTGAGCGGATAACATCCATTAACAACTCCTGAAACACTTACCGGAATCATGTTTGGAGACACTCTTACATATTTTTTATGACATTTGGACAATTGGAACTTTCCCTTCGTCATGACGTGATGCTATAGTTGTTCCCATCCCCAAACCTGGACGTGATCATACTGATCCTTCCAATTATAGGCCCATTTCACTAACTAGGTGCGTTTGCAAGACCATGGAACGCATGATAAATAATCGGTTTGTTTGGTACTTGGAAACCAGCAACCTCATAACAGACATACAGCGTGGTTTCCGTAAAAACAGATGTACTATCGATCATCTAGTGCGTTTGGAATATTTTGTTAAGAATGCCATAATTAATAAGCTACATGCAGTGTCGATCTTTTTTCATTTAGAAAAAGCGTATGACACGACATGGAAACATGGGATTTTGAAAGATTTACATGACTTTGGATCACGAGGCCGTTTACCTATTTTGTTATCCAGCTTTTTAAATGACAGGCAATTTCAAGTTAGAGTGGGTTCAACCTTGTCTGATCACTACAGTCAGGATCAGGGTGTCCTGCAAGGTAGTACTTTGTTTGTCACATTATTTAGTATTAAAATCAACAGTTTATCAAAGGTTTTAAATGATTCAATTGATGGATTTTTACTTGTGGATGATTTTATTATTTCATGTCGTGGGGAAAATATGCATACCATTGAACGCCAACTGCAGTTTTGTTTAAACAAAATAGATAAATGGTGTCTTGAAAACGGCTTTAAATTTTCTAAATCAAAAACTAGTTGCATACATTTTTGTCGTAAATACAAACCGCATAAGGACCCAGAACTGTTCTTAAATGGCACTCCCATCAAAGTAGTCAAGGAGGCCAGGTTCTTATGTCTGATTTTCGACTCACATTTAACTTTTCTTCCGCATATCAAATCCCTAAAAACTAAATACATGAAGGCACTTGATTTATTGAAAGTTGTGTCTAATTCAAAGTGGGGAGGGGATCAGACTACTCTCCTACACCTATACAGATCACTTGTCCGTTGGAAGCTTGATTCTGGCTCCATAATCTATGGTGGAGCCTGCAAAAGCAACCTAAAACTTTTAGATTCTGTCCACCACCAAGGTCTAAGACTTTGTCTTGGATCTTTCAGAACTTCACCTGTTGACAACCTATATGTCGAGGCTGATGAGCCATCTCTTGAACAACGCCATATAAAATTATCTGTAGAGTACATAACAAAATTATATTCCAACGAGTCAAACCCTGCAATTTAACTGTGTCTTTAAACCTCTGCATGAGGATTTGTATAGCAAGAAGTCTTCCATTGTTCCACCTCTTGGACTAAGAGTGAAACCTTTCCTTTCTGCTGCTGGCATAGCACTACACAACATAGCTCCCACCCGTTTGATTTCCTCTCCTCCTTGGCAGTTGGTGAGGCCACAAGTGGACCTCACACTGACTACATTTAAAAAATCAGAAACAGAAAAAAAATCAGAAATGAATTACAATATAAACAAGAATATAATCAACTAAAAAATAATATTGCAATTACAAATCCTTATTGTGCGGTGGCGCAGTGGCTTGTGCCACTGTCATTGGATCCAAAACAATATCTTCAAGATTACCCGATGGCAGTTCAGTTTTCACGGCTGAAGCAAACGCCATATTAAAGGCTCTTAAATATATTCTAAGACACCCTAAGCATCAACAATATATAATATATTCAGACTCTCTTCCATGCCTTCAGGCGATTAAAAACGTTTCATGTAAACATCCCCTTGTAATAGAAATTATTGCATTATATAATGATCTTGCTACTGGCCAATACGACATCGTATTTTGTTCGATACCCAGTCACGTTGGTGTTACTGGGAACACAATGGCCGATCTTGCTGCGAAGGCAGCACTCAAGAAATCTGTGACACCACTTCTTATTCCCTACTCTGATTATTAAGCTGTTATCAGATCTTAGATCCGGGATATAAGAAGAGGTGGGACACTCAAGTAGGTATCAATAAATTACATGAAATAAAACCGTATTTTGGTTACACCTACTTGGGTTGTCAGTCCAGATTTGAGGAGGTGTACGACGATGCCGTATTGGCCACACCAGGTATACACATCAATATCTGTTGAAAGGTTAAGATCCTCCGTTTTGTATCCCTTGTGATGAGAGAGTCACAGTCAAGCATGTCTTGCTTGACTGTGTAGAATATTCCATCACAAGGGATAAATATTTTACATCACGAACTTTCAAGGATCTTTTTATTAATTATAGCTCTCATTTAATTATTGCCTAGTTAGATTTGTTGTCTGAGCTGTAAATAGATAAATACAATGTATTTTATGAATGGAAATTTTAATTAGTAATTGAGATTGTTAGTGGCAGTATCCTCACGGGGGGGGATTAAAGTACAGTAAAAATATTGTCCTCCCGAGAGGGTACGTAAGTCTCACAACATTCGAAGTAAATTAAAGCTTTCCACTGTTTTACGTAGCATACGTGCAATTTTAATGTATGGTTAGATATGACGAAATTGCTAACGGCTGAAGGGACGTTACAAATCCAGCTGGGAACCATGCAAGAAGCAAATGAACAGTTAGTCCCCATGGTACCCAATATGGTGATCTACCTTCAGTTGTTGGCAGTCTATGGCCCGTTTTTATGTTATAACGTCCTTAGTAATTCAACTGTTTTCGATATCAATACTAGTTTTAAATGCATGTCTGTGCTATACTAGTGGTTTTTGCTGTTCTTCGTCAACAGTTTTTAGATTGTTATTGATGTATATCATGGATTTTTTGTATTGTTCTCGTCACGATATGGCTGCGATATTGCCGATGTGACGATAAATATTAACTCTCACTCACTCACTCACTCACTCCCACAGAGCTGTCTTATCACATCAGTGTGAATGAGCTTCTTGCAGCTCTACTAGCTCTAAAATCGTTCACGAAGGACAAGAAAGAAATGTGCGTTCACATGAGGCTGGACAATCAAACTGCAGTAGCACGCATAGTCAGGGGAGGGGGGACCACTCCCTTTTGCTAAACCGTCTCTCCAAGGAGATACGGGAGTGGTGTGCTGTGTGATCAATAAATCTGACGGCAGAACATCTGCCGGGAATTCTGAATTCGGCTGCAGACTGGCGGTCCCGGAATTACCAGGACAGCAGCGATTGGATGTTGAAGAGTCATGTTCAAGCAGATTCTGTCGCTGTTGTGGACCTGTTTGCATCCAGGTTGAACAAATGTTATACATATATTACAATGTTACGTGAAGTGTTGTGGGTTTTTATTTTATTTTTTTATTTTTGTTTTGCTTTTTGTTGTTTTTTTGTTTGATTTTTTTGTTGTTGTTTTTGGTTTTTTTGGTTTTTGTTTGTTGTTTTTTTGTTGTTTTTTTTTTGCTTCTTTTTTTTAATTACCTTTTGAGCCTTCGTGCATTTAAATACAGCCCGGATAATGCACGGTTTATGTGGTTATCGCATTTATGATGTTATCGCATATGTCGTGTTGTTATTTATAAATAATCAACGCTTAAAACGTATTGTGTTTTGTCTTAACATTCGTCCCCACTCGCCCCTTTCCGTAACTACTACTCGTGTCTTTCCGGCAAGCCGGGTGGCCTATTCTTGTAGGTCACGGAAAGAGCCGGATAGTTACGAATGGTCTCAATGCTTGAGGTGCTTGGTTAAAAATAATCCCGAGTACTTAACTCATTAATGACATTATGGCGTTGTCATGACAAATACACATCTTCATGTTAAAACAACAAATGACGTAGCTAACAAAACTGTGTGTAGGTTTTATTATGGGCAAAGCTCACCACAGATGTTGAGAGACGCGTACATGAATGTAGGCTGTCGTGGGTCATATTGAATGAATTTCTGAGGGCTTGTTTGGAAGATTGTACGTGCGCTTCCAAACACTTTTAGAGAGAGAGAGAGATTTCAGTCTGAATTTATGGGCGTCATACATATTTGTTTTTCAGTGTATTCAATTTAAAATCCAAACAGTGTTGTTGCAGCTAGGTTACATCAATGTTCAGTTTCAGAGATATTTTAAAGGGATGTTTAGTATCCATTTTGGGATTTAAAGTAGCTGAAAGAAAGAGGGTTTTCTTGCATGTTCAATAAAACCCTACTTAGAAATACACATTTGGAAATATAAGGTGAATAGCAGGTTATATTTACGTTAGAATATTTCTTTAACACCTATTTTTTCTCCTTTTAGTTGTGTCAATGAAACAAAAACCGGAATGGAGTTATCGTTCATGTTTAAAGTAGTTCTGATGTTCATGAAATCCTCCCAGAGGGTCATGAGTCGCTATTTGGCTTGTCCCTGGATAACACGAATTGGCTGTAGTGTATATATATAAAGTTCGATGGTAAATTTCTCCGTTCTACATGTATTGATTTGAACATTGATGTAAATTGTTCTCGTCACGATATAGCTGCAATACATGCTGATTGCCGTATTAAAGGATATTTTAATCAATTTTTATACATGTCGGTATCAATGAGGCATATGCAGTTTGCATGATGTACTTTGAAACGTTCATGAAATAATATACCTGGGAAAGAACATTCGAATTCGTCTGTGTTACGTCTGACTGGGAAGTGGCAGGGTTGTACACTGAATAAGGACATTAATTTCAGACTTCTTCCCCTGAACTGCTGGATTTGTTGACAGTGTGGTTGTGGTGAGACAACCTTTTTCTACTAATTGATCCGTTTATGGTCACTGTAAGCTGCCACGATTCGAGAATACCACTGATTCGGGATAATTGTGAGGATTATCTGTTAAAGGTATGGTTATTTTTGCAAATGTCAGTGTTTTGATGAGATGCCAATTTCCCCCGTTGTGTAATGTTAAACCTAATATCTGGCCACATGCTTGGTGGTGTATTTTCAACAACTTGTGTTATTAACCGGCAGTATCTACCTTAATATAACCAGATTGTCACAAGAAACAAATTTTCCATAAATTACCCAGTTACAATACTGATTACACGGCAGTTTTGTATCCCGCTGACTGGGCTCCGTCCTATTGCGCAACTTAGTAATATAATAAACAGTCCAGAGAACATTGACACAATTGATTCAACTGGATATATAATTATAAATCAGTATTTGCTACACCTAACCACTATTCAGTCAAAGTAAACTTAGTCTCAGTGTTATTCGTTACTATGCTGAATAGCGAACCCGAAAGCCACTTCCATTCATCACCTTTATTAGCGATAGAAGTTACATTGCTGACATGCTTACATGGTTGGTAGATTATGGGCTTTTGACCACTGGACTTTAGTAATGACAGCGTGGAGTAAGGTAAAAAGCTGTAACAAACAAGGTGACCATAAGTCCATATAAGCAACTAAGTCCATACATTAACACATGTATTATTATTGCAACGTACCACTAAATTATACAAGCCAGCGTTCCTTTAAACCTACTTTCATGAACATGTTTAATGTGAAAGCACATGAATAGTTTCAAGTAAATGCCACCGAAATTCCCATTCATATCACTCAAATTATTATGCTGAACATAACTTTCAGGAAAGAAATATCACGATAATTTCCATAAAGGTTATGAAATTCAGAAAGTAGCGGTTTTGTTTGCATGAAGTGATAAACATACCTGGTAATAACATTACAATGCTTAGAATATTTCTGTAGCATGAAATGTGCCAAAAATACAAGAAATCAAGCATACATACACTGATGGACTGTGGTCCTCTGTGAGAGGAGCAACATATTGTTGAGTTCAGCGTGATGCTGCCTGGCTTACGAATATCCCTCTTCAGGGCGACTGACAGAAACTGTCGCTTATAACTCGCAGATCATGCGCAAACCGAATCCAGGTATCGCCACTAGTATGACAAACCGGTTACGGTCTTAAGAAAAAAGCATATACTGTCGCTTGTGACATTACAGTTACACCACCAACTCTAACAAACCCTTGTAGAAGGTCGCGTCACCTAACCTTTGAGCGACCTATGACCGTCCAGTCAATAGCGAGACGGTTAAACAGATTTAACCAATCTGACAACGGCTCCCTACAAAATGGACTTACAAAATATTCATGGTCACTGACACAGATCTCTCCACAAACCAAAATCCGCATATAACACAGTTAATTGACCCTCAGTATATACGCTTTGGGGTTTCTGTTGACATGGTTACCATTAGCTAATATTTCCGTAAGATGACATCCTTAAATATTGCCAAAACACTGTTTTCAGCGACTGTTTACTCACCGTTGCCATGATTGTAACGGGTGCCGTGTGTATCACCCGGAAGCGAGCGTACGCTAAGTAGCATTCGGAATCGGTCGGGTACGAACCTTTTCGAGATGAAAAGTTCAAAAGGTATGTGAGAGTCCACTTTCGCGACTTGGTAAGCTGTGTTCTGATTGGTCAATCTCAAAGGTTACCTGACGCGACCTCCCTTAAGGTTTGTTAGACCAGTGGAGTGTAACGAAAAGTACTGAGGCTAAGTTCACAACATTACGCTCCTTCTAATCCTTGCAAACACGTAATCTGTTCTGACAAACGGAAATCTGAAAATCGTGGACAACTCGGTCGTTAGAAACGTTAAACGTTTGGTGCGGCCTTGTTATTATGTCATCGACACTATAGTTATATACATACACTGAATAAGCGCAAAGAACACATAACAGGTGTAACCAGTATTGATGAATTGTGAATCGACATGCTGCCTAGACCACAACATAAAATATAGAAATACAATTTTTAAACTTTAAAATCAAAATTAATTTGCAAATACCATTTCCTTAGAAAACAAAGATTTGGAATATCTCGTAACGAACGCCGTTGCTTGTAGTGTTTCTTTTCACTTTCACACGAGAAAATTCTGAAAAGTAGGTTTATGTTTGAATTGGTTAATGAGTAATGACTGTTTCGGTTTGTTGACCGTAGGCAACCATATATGACAAAATAATCTTAAAGATGTAAACGAAGGTAATTTCATTACACTTAATCGTGTATTTTAGCCATGGAGGCAGCAACACAAACTGATGATACAATTACAACATGTGACGTTGCTGACACCACTGATTCCGACCATGGTGGGAACGACGAGCAAGAAAGAGGAAACTGGGGCTCCCAAGTACAGTACCTTTTGACAGTGGTTGGCTATTGCGTTGGCCTTTCAAATGTGTTGCGTTTCCCATATATCTGCAAAACAAACGGTGGAGGTATGCATTCCAAATACAAACATGGGTAATGGGGGCTTGAATTGAATGAAATTTTAGAGGGGGCATCAGTCTTATTTTCAAATATCCTCGGGATGCATGTCTTATTTCAAATGTTGGTGTTTGTGACAGGATATGCTCCATGGGGAAACTTGATATGATCACTATGAGATGATGATTCATAGACTATGGCCTTTCATGACATTTATTACTAGCGTGTTAGCGTGTGTTGCTAATATTTATACAATACTGATCACGTAATGGAATTAAGTTATTGTAAAGATTGGTTTTATTGCCCAAATATGTTGATACGTAGGCACACAGTCTCTAGATTCCAGAGCGTCATTTTAAAACATTTGATTCCACATGGAATCTCGTTAAAGTTGGTATCGAGTGAGGTGTAAGATACTAACAATTACCATGACTATAGGTTACCGTAGTATTCTATGACAAAAAAAATTTTTCCATAAAATGAACCGTCGTAGTTTTTTAACTATTGTGAGTATTCTGGGGAAACCACCATTGAAGACACACACACGTGTTCCTATCATTTGTAACAATGTTAGAATTTTGACTGTAACGGTCAACACAATGAGTTATCCTGGCAGTTTCAAGCTACACGGGACCATGTGAAAACACACAGATGTTGTCCACGAGGGACATAGAATATGTTTACTTAGGACATTAAAAATTTACCTTATTTGTGACATCTTTCTGCTCAGCCGAACCTGATAAACGTGCTCTTCGGTCAAACACTGATAATAAACGGTTTTCCGCGCAGGTGCCTTTCTTATCCCTTACATCACCTGCCTGCTGCTGTGTGGTTTGCCGCTGTTCTTTCTGGAAGTTGTTATAGGACAATTCCAAGGGAAAGGCGCCGCTCATGTGTGGGGTGTATGTCGCTTGATAAAAGGTACGCATCTTCAGTATGCCAAATTACGATACAAAACATGCCCATACTAAAACATTTTGGTTTGCAAAGAAGGTCTGTTTCTTTATTGTAACTGTCAATGATGGTTTACTATTTGTAACTTTGTGTACGAAAACACTTACTGATATGCCATCGGTTAAAATGGTATATTTCATTTCACATATTTGATTGTATACTAGTACATCAAACTCTCTCGTTGAAATACATGTCTATCTGTGATTTGTCCACGATTGCTGATCAGATTTTTATAATTCAGCATGACGCTTGTCAGTCAATGTAAGTATAGGGTAACTCTTGAAATAAAAAAAAAACACGAAAGAACACAGATAATTTAACAAGATTGACTATAAGACTGGGGTCTGAAAACTGCACTGTGTCAGCTTAAGGCAACTACTTCGGAACATTGTATTCCGGGTAGAAAACCGAAGAATTTATGTTAGTCCATGGGCTGACATAGCTTACCCTCTGCAATAAACCATCAAAGCAAGAATACTTTCTCCAAACATCTGCCAACTAGAAAGTGTTGAAAAACAGCTTTAAAGTTTCATTTCTCCCTTAGACACAATGCATTATTCAAAATCAAAGTCATCATGTGCCTCCAATTAATTAATGAACCTTAAATATTTTCATTGTTCCTGATAGAAATTACTTATTGGAATAAATTTTGTGAAAAAAAAGAAAAAACTTGGTAATTTCCCCCCCCCCCCCCCCCCCCCCTTACCCAGTCAACCATGGACTAAATGTATTTATGTTAAATCTCCGGATTAGGCTTGGGGATCGGCATGCTTATCATTTCCGGAGCGGTGATAATTTACTACAGTACCACCTGTGCCTGGGCCGTGTACTACACCATCTACTCCTGCAGAACAGTCCTTCCTTGGACCAGCTGTGCCAACACCTGGAACACCGAGTATTGTGTTGAAAACATGAAGCTAATAACGAGTAAGTTCATAGAACTGTATGCGCATGGACGTTCCGTCCTTGTATGGACATGGACGTTCCGTCCTTGTATGCGCACGGACGTTCCGTCCTTGTATGGACATGGGCGTTCCGTCCTTGTATGGACATGATGTATGGGTGAAGAATGGACGAGCCTTAAGTTTGCATTTGACGGGTGCAGCAGGATCAGCTCACCATGATGCAGTAAATACCTTGTATTTCACTATTTGTTCATGGTGCCTAAACCTGACTCATGGTGCAATCTGAATCGTACAACTGATTTGTGTTGTTGCTTTTTTTCACAGTGAACGGCAGTCACGGATGGTATCTCTGAAATTATAAGAGATGGTAATATCAAAACTTTCACAATGACACGAATTATGTGATCGGTTCCAGAAGTCCTGTTTGTATTACACACAATGGATTGGTCATATTACATCAGTACAAAACGTTCATATGTTATCGACTTCTTAAATCTATATACTTTCAGTATGACCAGTATATGTGGAAGCACACGTACGTCCATAAATGAAAGTTCTGTTTCAGTTTATCTACCCAGCTCCAAACAATGGTCTCACCGAAAGTATCCTGAGGCTTATTGCCTTGTAAGGACTAAATATGTTCTGTTACTTTCAGCACGTAGCTCCACCGTGCTAAAGGAAACCCAAGTCAACAAGACAATGGCATTCACCACAAAGTTTGCCGGCAACAGTTCGGAGAATGGAACGTTATTCCACACTGCAGCTGAAGAATTCTGGCTGTCTGTAGACTCATGTTCACAAACATGACACTTTTGTAGCATTCAAACCTATCAGAAATACTGTGCAATAATATTAAGCCATGTTCAGTTTTTAATTAATCTATCCATGTATTTACTGAAGAGTGTGACTGCTGACTAGTATTAGCAGGTAATTTACGACAAAGAGGTTTAATAGGGACTTGTTATATAAACAAACTGGAATATCATATCAAGGCATAATGTCTTATGACAAAATGATTACTTAAAGTTACATCTTACCCTGGGAAGAGTTGTATTCCTCACATAGCAGGTCGAATGTCGAATGTTTTGTTAGATCATTACATTATTACACACACATTTAATGACTGAAAATCAAATCATCCGTGACATGTCTACAGATATAAAGTCCTCAGCATCACCTCTGGACTGGAACACCTGGGAGGTATCAAGTGGGAACTTGCTATATGCCATCTGGTCACCTGGATTTTGATATTCAGCAGTCTGGCGAAAGGTATCAAATCAATTGGAAAGGTAATGTCACTGATATAATTACGCTTGTGTGTAGGGAATCCGTATAAGAATTATGAAGTGTACCATATGAATGTAAAACTAGGAACTGGTGGCCAGAATTGGTGTCTTCGAAGATTGAGCTCTGGCAAACTTCTTTTGGGAGCACACATCGATGATTGTCTCGTCAACTATCTCTGAAAGTAAAAGAATCAATATTATATGATACATCTGGATACTATATGGTGCTGATATTGCATTCAAATGAAAACAAAACATAATTACAAAGGACATATGCTTCCCACTGACGCTTGTGACGATGCCCCATCTTCAAAAGATGGCACTGCCAGACAGAATATATCGCATGTGACCTTTCTTCGACTTTTCACTTTGCAAATTATAAATACATATGAAGCTTCTATGTAACAGCACATGTTGCTATATGTAATTGTACACGAGCCTCCTATCCAAAGAATAATATTTATTCTGGTTAATCCATCTCGCTTAGGTTGTGTACGTGACAGCAACAATGCCATATGTGTTTCTCTTCATCCTGCTTGTCCGGGGCGTGACCCTACCTGGCGGGCCACAAGGACTTCTGGTTTTCATCATCCCTGATTTCAACAAATTACTGGATGTGCAGGTGCCTGATGGAAGTGAAAAAAATACCGCTTTGATAATTCATATTTGTTTGTCTTGTCTCTCTTGCAAACATTTGTCGTTGTCAAGTTCCATATATCTTACCTTTAGAAAAATATCACTCAAAGTATTACATTAGCAAAGACATGTGCAAAAATACGGATGATTTTGTCTTTGTTTTAAGTGTTATTACTTTCAACAGAATATATGGCTTCAACTTCTCAAAAGAATATAAGGAATACTGTAATCACGCTCAGATAACATGCAGCTATCGTAAATGCATTATTTAAAAAACGAAGGTGAATATTCCATTTGGGTGACTGTATGTAGGAAACATGTATGCTTGTATGTGGATTTAGCAAATGATTATTACATTCACAATGAGTTGTTAATTTCATGCAAAGTTGTGAAAGCGTTTTACCACATTGTCAGGATGAAATTTATAAATAACAGCGAAACGTCTCAATTTCGTCTCAGTGTCTTGCCTGACATTTGAATAATGAAAACCAAACCGAAATATGTTCTGATCTGGTTATAACCTCAATATAACGTTCATTTTGGCGTCCGGAATGACTACGACTTCTTACTGTGTCAGAGTCAGAGAATAGCGGATTACATTACCATATCGACAGACAAATTGGGATGATATTCATGACATTTATGCCTCGCAATTAAATATTTTCATCCCATGTGACTCAAATCTGATTGTGTTTTATTGGTCATTAACGTTCACATACTTCAGGTTTCCGCTGAAACTACAATGTGTATGAAACAGTTTACTACAGAACATGCATCTTCCGTTTCTGCAGTCTCAAGAATGTACATCTTGATTAAAACGTCAGCCGAATATGTTCCTATACAACTGAACGCAGATGCAAAAGACTGTAATTTGGACCCAACAACACACTAGCATGACTTTATGTTTCATAACATGATATAATCCGTATATGCGAAAGTATATTTTTGCTATTGCTCCCGGCTGTTGCCAAAATTGTCAAGGCATCCATTGGTACAAATGTGAAATATGTTGGCAACCGATGACGTGTGTCAACCAAGTCAGCGAGCCTCACCACCCGATCCCGTTGGTCGCCTCTTACGACAAGCAGAGTTGCCTTTTATGGCCGCGCAGTTAGAGACTTGGGGCATCGCCGTTTGTTTTGAACAAAACCCGAACTTTAGACCACAAGCTACTGAAGGCCGATCACCATTTTAAGGACTATGCTGACTTAATGGTCCTTCAAGAAAAAGTCGGTCATGTTGCTAACATTGTTGCAGGTGTGGGTAACAGCATGTGGTCAGGTGTTCTTCTCACTAGGGCCTGGATATGGAGGTCTTATATCAATGGCTAGTTACAACACCTTCCACAGCAATTGTTTGAGGTAACCAACTAAAATCACATGTAGTATACGTTCTCTAACAGACTGCGTTGATTGGTGGTTTGGGTTAATTAGAACCATAATTTGGATTAACCTCATACCTTCTTAATGAAAATATATGCCCAATGAAACTTAAACACTTAAGAGGAACATATCTTTCGTACATCTGACATGTAATATACCATTCAAAAGAAGATGGGGTTATACAATTTTGCGAGCCAGTGGCAATGCATATGAGAAAAAGTAACACACACACACACACACACACACACACGAAACATTTTCAAAGGAATGGAATCCGTTTCCCCATTTTCCCTTAATTTCTCTTCATCATCTGTTTCCTCCTTGGCTTTATCAATCTTTACTTTTTAATGGTATATCTCAAATTGTATTTCATGTCACTCTTACCTGTGAGACTGTTCAGTATATCCATTTTGTCTGAAGGAACGCAATCATCTGTACTTTGGCGTGTGGAGGATCAAGCTTGTTTGCCGGATTGGTTGTATTCGCGTTTCTTGGATCCATGGCTCACGAGGCCAACGTCCCCATCACAGATGTTTTGTCTTCAGGTGAATGATTAAAGTTACAGAGATATAATTAATTATACCAGTGCATCTGGAGGAATGCGAAACGTGTTTGTAATACACTTATTCTTGTTTAAACCAGTTACTCCAGAAGTTCGGTTCCTCCACATGTGATTACCCAGGAGATAAGCTTCCTCTGTCATAAGAATGTGATTTATTGTTGGTTGCTGTAGTGTCAGCTGTTGACAGAAATAATGAATAACCGAAACAACCTAGCTGAAATAGTTTCATCTTTGGATGTATCTACTTTGTGAGGATAGAGTTACAAAGAAAGCACAGAGAATGTTATTTTTAGAAAAATAATATCACCCACTCACTCACTCCTACAAACATGCGTATATTTACTATAATGATGTGCAATTGCGTTAATGTGTATTGACAATATGTTTTTGATGTATTGTCTAGCAAGCGATGCAAAACTGAGATGATATCTTTGAGATCAGTCCCTTCGAGTCTAGGATACTTGGACTTTGTTATGTATTTTTTTTCAGGGCCAGGTCTTGGCTTTATCATTTACCCAGAGGCAGTAGCTCAACTCCCGGTCCCACAGATATGGAGTGTCCTCTTCTTTGCCATGCTGATTCTTTTGGTGCAAGATTCATTGGTGAGGAGCCTCTCATACAAATCTGTAATACTTAAAGGTCACATGCAACCAAAAAGTCAACCGTAATTAAAACACACTTATCACTTATTCATGACATATAATATGCATTGCTGCTTATGAAAAAAATAAATAAACAAAACTGTAATTGTACAATCGGAAATCAGAAGTGCAATATTTTGTACTTGGGTCTACTACACTCAAACCGAAGGACCCGGATATCGAACCAGAGGATGTGCGCATAAGTGTAACGAAATCTTTTCATTGGCTGACTCATTTGCATATACGCATTGCAGCCTCTTTGTTTATGGTTTATAAGCCCGATAGGTGTTAATTTCAAATTGCATGAGTTTTCTCTGTGACAAAGAATCCCAATCAACATGTTTTCTTAAGTAACGAGGAGACTGTTTACTTGTTTGTGTACACAGCCAAGATTAAACTAAAGTTCACGACCTCATACTCCGGGCATGCATATTGTTTCAGGCTCCGCTAACCTATTCACTGCGCATCCTTTAACCACTTTTGCCCTGTGCGCTGGGGGAATAGTTTGAACTCCAAATTCGCGGGATTTTGTTTCATTGCGGTTTTCTTTTTTTCAACTTAATAGGTTGAATTGGCATTTTTATGATTTGTTTCGGTAAGTGCCCTGTAGGCTAATATATTTTCCAAGAGTATACGTCTGACCATGCCATTGACTACGATAAATATTTCGTAAATAATTTACAAATGTGGGGCTAGACGATGTGTGTTTAGTTTATGATCAATCAAACCATGACTTCCACAGATCCTCCTACCCATTCATCTAACAATAAATGTGATCGACCTAGGGAATGCTTACAGCCATTGCAGAGTTGGTTTTTTGTATAGTAATGGAACAGACACATATCGATTGATTAATTATATTATTTTAACACCTTATCTCATTTTCCTATTTTAAACACAGAGCTGGTTACATGTTAACAGGGCTTGCAACATTTTTGCTTATCAGCCCTGTGGGCTTGCTGGGCGTTTTAGGAGTTTTATCCACTGCTTAACTTAAGTATGATAAGGGTAGGTCAAAGGTTTATGTATCTGCTTGGTTTGATTTCCCACATATATGTTGTTGACAGATGCGCCATTATGATTTCAATACTCATTCACTCACTTTCAGAGACAAAGTTAAACATTTTTTCTATGTAGTCATCCAAGTCCAGTGTCGGCATATACAGTCACGAAAATCAAACGCAGTGTTTACAAGATGCAACTTGTTTTTTATCTCAGTATTTACATTTGAGTACATATTTTAATCCCGTAACTAGTGATATTTTACTTAAATGTACAAGCTTATTCAGAAAGTGGTGACACATTAATGTCATTTATATTTAAAGTTTTCAACCGTGGAAACTGTAATATCGGCCATCTTGGATGAATACCCCTTCCTGCTGAGATGGAGAATCCCTGTGACTGCTGCGTACTGTCTCGTGTCATTTCTACTGGGGCTTATTTTCACCACTGAGGTTTGCAAACAGTCTTTTATCGATATAGTCGACGTCTCGTCCGTCCGTAATCATTTGGTTTCCGGAGCACAGCTGCAAAAACGTCCAGTATCTTTCAACAGAACTCTATATGTCAAAGATGATTCAAATTTGCTGTTTGCAGATTTGTGGCATTTTAGTTTTCTCGGTTTCCATGGTTAAAAATGGGAGTCTAAAAAAAGTTGGACTCACATGATTTGTTCTTTTAAATATGTGGGGGCCGGGGAATTTGTCATCTTGTTATCGTAGTGATGACTTAGATGTTTTAGATATACAGGTGTTATAGATGTTATAGATATATGTTATAGATGTTATAGGTATATATATGTCGTAGTGATTTTATAGATATATGAATTATTATGTACTTGGTATAAATATAAATGAAACGTAGTGGAAGAAAGTAGGGAACGTAGAATTAAGAACTTAGTGCATGTGTAGACCAGACAGATTACATTACTATACAATGTATGTACTTATAAGGAAGGCTGCGCAGCTGAGCTCTCCGGACCCCCGGGATGACCGGCTGATGACCCGCGAGGGTAAATGGCGAGGGATATCCCAGGAGGTCCGAACAAAGTTCGGCAGTTGGGCGCTGGCCATGAAATAAACACGAAGCTACATCCCCACGTGTTATCGTATATATAGAACAATACGATATTGTGATGACTCTTGTTTTGCTCACAAGAATCGACTGTCATAGCAATTTTTCAGCTAGGCCATTGCGTCCTTTTGTGTAAGTTTACTGTCCATCTGTTTGTTTCTACTGTCGACTTCTCAATTGTGAATGAAACGTAAAGTGTAGGTTACATGCAGTTTTATGGCAACAGTTGAAAACTCGGTAAGAATTATACACTCTGAAACTCAAACACCAGTATTCACAGAATAAACTAAACTGAGTTACATTAAACTGAGTTATAATCCAGATATGTGGATACAAATTAGAGAAAAAATGTGGTGAATGGTCAAGTCTCGATATTCTTTTGAAATACTATGTTCGAATAACTTTAGTAAACATCAGCAACCTGTGCTCTTACTTGTGTCCAAGGTTTGTACCCGTGTTTACAACGTCAGTGGAGTGTCATTTCACTATAAACGTCGATTTATATCATTTTTGTCCATTTATAAGAATAGAAAATATTTTGTTCAAACACAATAAGTAGGTATAGACAGTATTATACTTTATACGAGCAAACTGTTGACTGTTTGCTAAAATACACATCGTAGTTACGGTCACACTCTAGCAATAGAAGAAAACTTACAACGTCCGCACGTTTCGTTGTCGTCTTTCAGTAATGTACACGGCTCCGTGTTTCTGATAATTGTGTTCACTTAAAGACATCTCTTTGTTGGTTTTTCAAAATATGTTTTGACATTTGTAGGGTGGAATGTACGTGCATCAACTTGTTGACTGGTACATAGCCTCTATATTCCTCATCTCTGCCGGATTTCTTGAATGTATAACTTTTGGATGGGTATATGGTAAGACACAGATTCAATACTCAAACCAAAAACAATCATAGTTAAGTGAATATGCAGCCTTGGCCGAAACGAAACGAATTGCAGTCAATTTCTTCTGTGATAACCCGGGTATGAACTGTCTTAAGGATCACAGACCTTGGCGGAAGTGACATGATTCATGGTGCGCAAGCATGTTTTAAGTAAAACTATCAAAGTATGAAATACAATAACAGAACCCTGTGAAACTATGTTCGATCCACGGAAATGTAAAACTTGGTCTTGTTACGACATTGCATTTTATTGAATTCATTTCGTTCTTAAACCATATTACAGCGAAAGCATGTAACGATATGTAGACTGTCAATGAGAGGTGAGTATGTTTTACGCCAGAAACGGGCGAGACGCATTGTTCCCATGCGGGCCTTCGGCATGACGAGCGAACGCTTTTACGACTAGCCTACCCCACAGTAAAAACTGACAGTGAGTGGTTACTGTATTTCCTAATTGCAGGGGTAAATCGTATCAGTGCTGACGTTGCACTAATGATCGGGAGACCGGCCCCGTTGTTCTTCAGAATTGCATGGTCTTCCATCACTCCCGCAATGCTCCTGGTAAGAACATTTGCTAACGCTTGTGTTTTAAAACATCTCCGACCAATAATGATTCCTTCAAAATGAATACTGGCTCAGTCTTGATTGGAATTCCACAAATGTTTGACTTTGATTACGCCGGGAGCGATGCAGTGACCTCATTCTCAGAGAACCACTGGTGGTTTCGATTAGGCAGCGCTTCTTGGGAGTCCCAGTTACTATAAATGCTGCTCGTAGACAGGCAATTGCGTTGAGCTGATGGTGATCCGAAAATGACTCTGCCATAACAAGTCGAATCATCTTTGTTGCATTTATATAGTTAGTTTAATGATACATAACAATATTACTTACATTTGACCCACCGCTTTTCAGTCAATATTCATTTTCACCCTGGTTCGGTACCGACCTCCAACCTACGGCAACTACATCTATCCTGATTATGCTGCCTCACTTGGTTGGTGTCTGGCAGTGGTTCCCTGCATTCCATTGGTCACTGTGATGTGGGTGATCATTTACAAAGAAGAGGGGTCGGTACTACAGGTACTTAAAGTGGTGCACTTGGTTTTAACATTTTCCTTCAAGACTCCCCTTCAGGAGCGGGTTTGTTTGAAAAGGAACTCTTGATGAACAGGTGGTTGGTGGTATTTTTGTCATGAGCAAAGTCCATGTTTAACGTCTTTTTTGACTGCTGGCAAATTAGAGTGCAGAATTTTAAATGTTTTATATTATAAAAATGTTTCAATGTCAAAGTCGATTATGTACTCACCAGCATTGAAAACGGACCCGTCTAAAATTTTCTGCATTTTCATCATGATGGATTCAACATGATCATTATGACTGACATGAAGTAGAAGGGCATGTCCAGTTGAAACAAAAGTTTTAGAAACGAGTTCTTGTTTACAGTATGAATATTGACTCCAAAACGCAACGACCTGCATCCACGCTATGATAAAAAGTCAGAATTTCGTTCTGAAATCATGCTGACTGTGACCTGAACAGCAGGTGTATGAGAATAGATTCTCATTGCCTCGCTAAAGATTTCAAACGGGGACAGCAATGCAGAGGTTAATACGAGGTAGGCGAACGTCGACTAGGCATCATCATGGTCGGCAGCAGCGGGGATGTTGCTCGACTTGGATTCAGCCACTTCACCATCATTTGGCTTCAACAGATAGGCCGTTCACATGACCTTCCACGACCTTGGCAACAACGTGTCACGACGCCCCATCAGGAACGCTACATTGTCCGTGACCGGATCCATGCTCGAACGCTGCCGATTGCCAGGAATGCTGCATTAGTTCAAAGTCGACACTGGGGTCGTTACCGCAGACATACGGCGACAGCGTCTACACGCCGCAGGGCTTCCTGCTCGACGTCTTTACATGGTACCAATTCTTACTGACAGACATCGTTGTGAGTATATACAGTTGGCTAACAGGCATGTTCAGTGGAGGTTACAACAGTGGCAGGGTGATAAGTCACGTTTTCACCTACGCAATGGTGACCGGCGATTATGTGTTTGGCGTGGACGTTATGCTTATGAGAGTGTGGTTCAGACAGAACGTCGAGGTGGTGGGAGCGTCCTCTAAGTTACATGTCTGCCATGATTTATCCCCTATTGTGCACTTGTAGGACGAAATGGTCAATGTCTTTCGCGGCGACAACAGATGCGAATGATCCGAGGAATGATAGGACCCAGAACACTTTTCGGGCGCGCGTATTGACACAACGAGAAGTCTATACATTGCATGTGTGAATGCAAATAGCGATCACACGAGATACTGACTTTTCCATTTGACTGCACATGTCTTTGGTCATTTTTGTCTGTGAAACAATTAAATGAATCTGCGTTGTTGCTTTTAGTGATCTCAACTTTCGTAAGTTGTGCGTTTTCAGTACTGGTGAGTATATGACAGTGTATTCAGCATTGTGTAACAAGAGCCGGACAACACTAGTACCTTATGTTTCTTATACTTTCACAGCGGATGAAGAAGAGCTTGAAACCTGATCGTTCATGGGGTCCGGGAAAGTCGTCATGTAGGGACGTTTACTGTCGCGTATACAGGGCACACTACATCAGAAATTCGCGTGAGAAAACAATGTTGTGAATTGCTGGACCTCTTCAAAGAAGGCATGCATGTTAGCTTTGGGAACAAAACGCTAAGCTGACATCTCCATGCCACCAAATGTGCTTACTTCCATGCCAAAGTCAAAAGAGAGAATTTTGCTCAGAAGCTTTACATCAGTATCGGGTGTATATGTTATCAATAATCATCCTTAATATGGTTTCCTGCATTCAGTTGCTGGTGATCTCCAGTCCGTTTTTATGCTGTATTGTCCATAAGAGTGTGTTTATTTTCAAAGTTAGATGCCAGTTTTAGTTCTCTATCAGTGATAATCCAGTTAATTATACTGTCCTTCGTTGGCATGTTATATAATTCAGTTGCGTTTATTATGAATTCATATTTTTTTAAAGTCACGATATGGCTGAAATATTGCCGACGTGAAGATAAATCCCAACTTACACAGTTCCCTCGCACTGATTTACCATCCTTCACTAAACATAAGAGAAACCACCTCGTTTTTATAACCAGCCTCTGTCGCGAGTGACGAAATATGTCAAGGAGATGGATTACAGGAGTGATGGCTTCGACTCCCCGCTAGTTAGGTTCCTGATCATGCATAGCAATATTTCAGCAGTTCTTGCCTTTGGTCTCTTAATTCCACACTATTTGAGATACACGATGGCATGCTCCTCCAACGATCATGCGGTGCCTTAAGAGACTCCTTTATCCTTGTTAGATTACTCATGATTGACATAATTACCTATTTTGACCGTATTGCATACTTTGTGTTGCGCAGTGGAATTGTTAAACAAATTTTGTAAGTACTAAAATATGAAAAAAGAAATGTGCTCAACTAAATGGTAACCAAACAATGTTATTGCCACTCCGACCACCAAACTAAAAATTGACACCTTTTTCCACTCCGACCACCAAACTAAAAACTGACACCTTTTTCCACTCCGACCTCCAAACTAAATATTGACACCTTTTATGACTGTCAACCAAACTAAGTAAACTAGATAAGTTATCTGAATTTACACAACTGTTTCGAACTATGAACAATGCCCGAATATGGCAATTATTTGTCTGAATTCACAACAGTGCAGACCCACGCTCTATTTTTCGACCCTACAACTTGCCGTCTAAAGCGCATATACACGACTCTGCACATGCAAAAAACTGAAAATGCACGCGACGTGACGGTTGCGTTTTGATGCGATGTTCATGTTTCTTGAAAAGGTGTGTTTTGGCTATTGTTTTTCACATATCAAACTTATGTAGTAATGTAACCGACATTCTCTTCAGAACACTGTGTGTAGTATGTTTTTGTAAAGGGTGTTCACATTTCATTATCACGTGATACGTTACACAGCATTGCATGAAATGATGATTTGTACATTGTAGTTAGATGTTTGTGGCTTATTTTACAGACATATGATAAAATTGTTGTTTATGTCACACATGCAGCACGACTATTGTGAACATGTAGTAGAAATAGTGTTTCTGTCTGTACATACTAGAATCTATTCGCTGTCATATGTTCTGTACCGGAAATATTAAATTCAAGTATAACTAGATACAAGTCTCTACATGTATACGTTTTAAGTTGTATTCTTTTGGTTATATCGTCGGCGTTTTGTGTGTCATTCTCTATTATTGTCGGAAGCGTGTTTCTCCAGGAAGGGGTGTGTATTTGGTTGGTATTCAAATTATTTTGTTGTTATTTATACTGCTTCATATATATGTATGATATTTGAAATACATTTTCGTAAACGAAGCCTTCTGTAGGTTATATTTATTGTTGATGATTTAGTTACTACAAACTGTAGTATTATTAAACAAATGTGTAACTCTCTTGATTGTAGATTTGTTATCATTAGACATTCTTCAACTTGAATAGTACCAAGCTTGGATTCCCATCTCTCAGAGAAGTATCTCTCTGACTGCATTTGCGATAACTACTACTACTACTACTACTACTACTACCACCGCCACCACTACTACTATAGAAACATAGGCTTGGGAATTGAAATGTTCGCATAAAAAGAATACGTGCTCGGGGCCCTCTATGTCTCTGCCACATAAGTACAGATATTACCATGATTAATACCTATTTTACATACACAGCTGGGACTTGTTGACACTATTCTGTGCATCAATTTAAACTTTTAAAGAAAAAGCTCCCACAATCCGCATAGGAAGCCTTTCTTCCACTGGTCTGTTGTGTTTGGGCGTTTGAATCAAACACTGTGCTGGTGTGGTTCACCACCCTTGTTTTTCGCGGTTTGGGACAGTGTTTCATTCATTCAAACTCACCTAATATTGAATCGCTTACTTTAATGCAAAGTTTAAAGTGTCCATTAAGTGCATAACAAGTTACATTGGCCTTAGAGTATTAATGACCTCATCACTCTAAGTTTATATATGACTACAAAACGTAAGGGTGTTCGCAAACGTTTTGTTTTTAGTATGTATCACCCAGAATTACGTCTCATGTATCATTTGCTTGACAACGACATAAGAATCTATGTCAAAACACCACCTGTGCAGAAAAAGGAAGTTGAGTGTAACTTGCAAGAGAAGTCTGTCTTCCACATGCACTAGGCTGTTGTGTTTGGCCCATTGAATCAAAAATGGTGTTGGTGTTTTTCAGCACCCTTATTTTTCGCGGTTTTTTACAGTCTTTAATTTCACTCAAACTCAATGAATATTGAATCATTTGCTTCACTGCATGTTCAAACATGTATTTTAAAGTGCCCACTTAGCAAACAAAAGGGGCACCCGTGAACGGCCACCTTCTCGTGGTGGGTGCTGGGAAACGCCAAGTGCAGTTCACCCCCGTCGTGGACCCGTGGGGAATATTTGGTCCACCAACGCGTTTGCCGTGGGTTGCGGCCCTGTGTCGGTGGAGGAGGGGATCCTGGTGGTTGAGGGCAATAAGGGCCTACAACCGTGTTCCTGTTGCCTAATACACCACTTCGGCCCTGACTTCACCTAGACGGGTGGTTGAATGGGCCCGGACAGACCAATCGGTTGGTCATATGATTTTGTATTTGCACAAATTCTATTTCTAAATTGCTTGTTAACTTTAGGTCTTGGTCCGGTTTGTTAATCACAGAGATCTTGTTTTGAAATTATTGTTATTATACATCTGCCTAGAGTCTTTATTTGCCCAGAAGGCAATGGCTCATGGGCCAATCTGGTAGTACATTTTATTCAAAGTTACTGCTGGAGTATACTCTCTTGGTATCCTTGGTGCCGCGTGTTGGAGGCCCACAGGCATATGCCATTGTCCTTGTTGACACTCCATGGTGGGTGGGGAGTCAGAAGAGTGAACCACACACTATATAATGATGGTTTCAAAAAACAAACAAAAAACACCAAAAACGTTATCATGCTGATGATACTGATGATGAGGAAGATGCAAGTACCAAACTATGCTATTCGGAACGTGAAACCTGACCTCGATTCATTGTTGCAGAGTCTAGTGAGAAAAATTTACCTTCATGTTCTCCTTTTCTATTAGAAAAAGCAATTCAAGGCATTGCTGGAACTGTTAAAAATGTAACCGAAATAGGATGTGGTTCAGTTTTGATAGAATGTGTCATGAAAGAACAGGCAGCAAATGTAATGGAAACAAAATCATTTGCAGACATTCCTGTAAAATGTTATCAACACAAGTCTCTCAATTTCAGCAAAGGTATTATCCGAGACCGTGATGGAAGTCTTCCTGATCTCTCCACGGATGACATTGTAAGTCAGTTAAGAATGCAAGGTTGAGGCAAACCGTTTCACATTCAAGAAAGATGGTGTCTATTCGCCTTCAAACACGTATTTGTTTACGTTTGATGTTCCAAAGTTACCCCAGTCTCTTGAAGTCGGATGCTTCTCCATGAAAATTGACGTTTATATTCCTAATCCTATCAGATGTTGTAACAACCAGAAATTCGTCCATGGTCAAAACGCATGTAAAAATCATGCTGCCTGTTTTCGCTGCGTTGACAAAGATCATGATAGTGGTACTTGTGCGTCAGAACCAAAATGTGTGAATTGTTCGGGTTCACACATATCTTCTTCTAAGGAGTGCATGGTTTGGAAATTTGAAATGGCAACCCAACGCATCAAAACAGAAAAGAATGTCAGTGTTTTTCAGAAGCAAGGAAATTAGCTGCTTCAGTTACACCATCCGGCAACACTCAACTACGGAGTAAGTTAACATATGCTGAAGTTATGAAACCCTCTACTCATTTCGTTGATTGTCAGACTGACTTAACCTGGGTGACTACACAGACACCTCTGTGTGTTAATGAGTTCACTCCTGGAGCAATTACTCAATCATCATCACGAAAAGTATCAAAATCATCTGAAACTCAAACATCTGCACCACTTGTTAAAAGGAAAAATGCTAACGTTGATTATTCAAAAAGAGCCAAACAGAAATGAACGCGTTGCAAGACCCTGTGCTAATTTTAAATAGGTTCGATTATTTTGATGACATGATAGCGTCATCCAAACTGAGCACCCGCTCCAAGTGTAACTCTCCAAAGAAGAAAGGCCGGGAGCTTTCTCCAATATCACACCCTAAAGTAATGCTCAAAATATAATCCAGTGGAACTGTAGAGCAGTGAGAAATAATTTGATTCATTTACAGCTTTTAGTTCAAGATTTAAAACCGTCAGCTTTATGCTTGCAGGAGACGTATCTCAAGTCAACTGATACATTTGACTTACGAGGTTATACATCATACCATTGTTTTTCACCTTTAGGTCGTAGGGCACTTTTAAGCGACATAAACGACAGTCATGGCACAATTATGTTTCTAAAATCAACTTACGAACACCAATTTCTAAGGTTCGGAATATGGTAAAGAAAATTAAAGGTAAAGGATCCAAATGTAGTGTCCACCATCTAAAGGAGGAGGATGATACTCTTCTAGCTGAAACTTCTGTTATTACCAATAAAATTGGTGAAACGTTTGCTAAGCATTTATCCTCATCTGTTTGCTGGCATTTAAGAAATTTCAAGACCAGGAAGAAAAAAAGAAAATCAATTTTAATTCAGAAAATGGGGAGGATTATAATGATTTTTTTTCCATTCATGAGCTCCATACTGCTCTTGGGCATGCTCACGACACCGCTTCAAGGCCCGATAATATACATTATCAGCTACTTAAACATTTTCCTGAATGATCTTTAGAAACATTATTGACTATCTTTGACAATATATGGACTGGTCATTTCCCATCATCAGGAGAAATTCTATTTTCATTCCTATCCCTAAACCTGGTCGGGATCATACTGATGTATGTCATTTACTACCTGTGTGTGCAAGACTCTGGAACGTATGATTTATACTCGTTTAGTTTGGTACCTGGAAACCAACAACCTGATCACTAACATTCAGTTTGGTTTTCGCTAAAACCATCGGTCATTTGGTACGTTTGGAATCTTTCATTAAAAATTCCATTTTGAATAAACAGTATGCTGTATCAGTTTTTTTCGACCTTGAAAAGGCATATGATACGACATGGAAATATGGCATTCTAAAAGATCTCCATGACTTCGGTGTGAGGGGTCGTTTACCCCAATTTATATCTCAGTTTTTAGAAGACAATTTCAAGTAAGAGTAGGCTCTACCTTGTCTGACCAATACAATCAGGATCAGAGTGTCCCACAAGGAAGTATTTTTTCTGTTACCTTGTTAAGCATTAAAATCAATAGTTTATCAAAAGTCTTAAATGATTCAATCGAAGGATCACTCTTTGTGGATGATTTTAACATTTCTTGTTGCGGATAATACATGCATACTATTGAAAGACAGTCGCGGTTATGTTTGAATAAGATTCATAAATGGTGTCTTGAAAATGGTTTCAAATTCTCAAAAGCCAAGACCAACTGCATTCCTTTTTGCAGGAAATATAAATCACATAAGGATCCAGATCTAGCATTGGATGGATCTGTTATCAAAGTTGTCAAAGAGGCCAAGTTTCTTGGTGTTGTGTTTGATCAACACCTGACCTTCCTACCGCACATGAAACAGTTAAAGACTAAATGCATGAAGGCAATGGATTTATTAAAAGTAGTCTCAAATAACAACTGGGGAGGGGATCAGAAGACCCTTCTCCAAATGTACAGATCCCTCATTCGATCGTAAACTTGATTACGGCTCCATTGTATATGGTGGAGCATGCAAAAGGAATCTCAAACTATTAGATTCGGTACACCGCTAAGGTCTAAGACTTTGTCTTGGATCATTTAGAACTTCTCCTGTTGACAGTCTTTGTGTCGAGGTAGATTAACCATCTCTTACACAACGCCGTATTAAATTATCTTTACAATACATTACAAAACTACACTCTAACAAATCTAATCCTGCATATAACTATGTTTTCAATCCTCAATATGAGGATTTATGCAATAAGAAATCTTCTCTTGTTCCGCCTCTTGGTACAAGAATTAAACCATTTTTATCTGCTACCGGCATTGAGCTGGAAAATATAGCTCCCTCCCGTCTTCTTTCTTTTCCTCCTTGGCAGTTGGTTAGGCCACAAGTTGACCTAACATTAGCTCTGCTTAAAAACTCAGAAACTAACGATTTACAGTATAAGCAAGAATATAATCAATTAAAAAGTAAATATAGCAGTTACAAGTCCTTATTTACAGATGGATCAAAGGACGGTGGCGCAGTTACTTGTGCCACCGTCATTGAGTCCAAAATAATATCTTCTAGATTACCAGAAAACAGCTCTATTTTCACAGCTGAAGCAAATGCGATATTAACAGCTCTTAAATATATTCAAAACCTTCCCAAGCATAAACAGTACATAATCTATTCAGACTCCCTTTCTTGTCTTCGGGCTATTGAAATATTTCTTGTAAATATCCACTTTTCATTGACATTATTGAAATATATAATAATCTTGCTACTGGCCAATACGACATCGTCTCCTGTTGGTTACCCAGCCATGTAGGCATTTCTGGTAACACAATGGCTGATCTTGCTGCTAAGAGAATTAGATCTGTTTACTGATTTGTAAATAGATACTTATTTTATGATTGGAAGTTAAAATTAGTAACTCAATTTGTTAGTGGCTGTACCATCAAAAGGGGTTAAAGTACTGTACAATTATTGTCCTCCTGAGAGGGTACATAAGTCCCGCAACATTTGATGTAAATTTAAGTTTTCCTGGTTTTTAATCGTAGCAGTTTTGTCATTTTAATGTATGGCTAATTCTCCGCATAAAAGCCAATGGCTGAAGGGATGGTGTAAATCCAGCTAGGGTCCATATACGAGTGGATGTCAAAACGTTTTGAGCCTTGACCATTTTTCATACCCAGCTGTCACAGCCTATGGTACGACATTGAACCTTGGGGTGTAGCTGATGTGATATGTAAGTTTTGGTATCCTACTCTCAGAAGTTATTGAATAGCTCACATTGACAGAAAGAGACCCCCCTCACGGCAGTGAAAATGAATAAAATTGAGTATAGAGCAGTAATGACGTTTTTAGTTCTTCAAGGAAACTCGGCGAAGAACATTGAAGAAAGGCTTTCAGCAATTAATGGGCAGTCTTCCCCTTCATCTGCTACCATCAAACGATGGGTCAATGAATTTAAGTGAGTGAGTTAATATTTAACGTCACATCGGCAGTATTGCAGCTATATCGTGACGAGAGCATTCTTAAAAATGGAATCTATGTGTGTGATAAAAACCTGTCAACGAAGGACAGTAAAACAACTAGAATATCACAAAAAGAAATAAAACTAGCGTGAAAAGTTAAAACTAATATCCCTATTCAAACAATACAATATAAAAACAGGCTATATAGATCACCAACAACTGAAGGTAGATCACCATACTAGGGGCCATGGGGACTTACAGTACTTCTGCGACCTGCATGGTCCCTAGCTGGATTTACACCATCCCCTCAGCTGCTGGTGACTGTATGCAAGTTTAGCCACAATTCAAAATGACACATATTCTACGACTAAAAAAGTGGAAGATTAAATCTGACTTCGACTGTTTTGGGACTTACGTACCCCATCAGGAGGACAATAATTTTACAGTGCTTTAACCCCCCTCGAGCATACAGCCACTAACACTCTAAGTTACTAATTCAAACTTCCAAAAATAAAATATTTATCTATTCACAATTCATTTAGCAAATTTGAGTGTTTTAAAAATGCAATAATTAAATGAGAGCTAACATTATTAAAAAGATCCTTCAAAGTTCGTGAGTTAAAAAAATTATCCCTTGTGATGGAATATTCAATACAGTCAAGCAGGACATGCTTGACTGTGATTCTTTCATCACAAGGGATACAAAACGGAGGATCTTCACCTTTCAATAAATATTCGTGAGTATACCTCGTATGGCCAATGCGACATCGTCGCATAATGACCTCCTCAAATCTAGACTGACAACCCAAGTAACTGTAACCGATATAAGGTTTCATTGCATGTAATTTATTTATACCTACCTGGGTATCCCACTTCTTCTGTATCAGATCATGGATATAAGATCATACTGTAGCTTTATAATCTGAGCATGGAATAAGAAGTGGTGTCACAGATTTGTTCAGTGCTGCCTTGGCAGCAAGGTCGGCCATTGTGATACCAGAAATGCCTACATGACTGGGTAACCAACAAAGGACGATGTCGCACTGGCCAGTAGGAAGATTATTATACAGTTCAATAATTTCAATTAAAAGTGGATGTTTACAAGAAATATTTTAGTAGCCTGAAGGCAAGAAAGAGAGTCGAAATAGATTATATACTGTTTATGTTTAGGGTGTCTTTGAATATATTTAAGAGCCGTTAGTTTGGCGTTAGCTTCTGCTCTAAAAATAGACCTATTATCTGGTAATCTAGAAGAGATTGTTCTGGATCCAATGACAGTGGCACAGGCCACTGCGCCACCGTCCTTGGATCCATCTGTAAATAAGGGTTTATAATTGCTATATTTATGTTTTATTCATTATATTCTTGTTTGTATTGTAATTCATTAGTTTCTGATTTTTTAAATGATGTTAATGTTAGGTCTACTTGGGGCCTAACCAGTTGCCAAGGGGGGGAAGAAAGAAGACGGGAAGGAGCTATATATTCCAGCTCAATGCCGGCTGAAGAAAAAAATGGTTTATTCTTAAACCAAGAGGCGGAACAAGAGAAGATTTCTTTTTGTATATATCCTCATACAAAGAACTGAAAACACTGTTATATGCAGAGTTTGACTCACTGGAATATAATTTTGTTACATACTGTAAAGCTAGTTTTATACGTCGCTGCTCAAAAGATGGCTCATCAGCCTCAACGTACAGGCTGTCAACAGGTGAAGTTCGGAACGAGCCAAGACAAAGTCTTAGACCTTGATGGTGAACAGAATCTAAACGTTTTAGGTTGCTTTTACAGGCTCCACCATGTGCAATGGAGCCATAATCAAGTTTTGACCGGATCAGTGATCGATAGAGTTGCAGGAGGGTAGCTTGATCCCCTCCCCACTTAGAATTTGAAACGACTTTCAACAAGTCAAGTGCCTTCAGGCATTTAGTTTTGAGGGATTTGATATGTGGTAGAAACGTTAAATGCGAGTCAAAAATTCCCAAGAACTTTGCCTCCTTTACAACTTTTATGGGAGATCCATTTAGAAACAGTTCAGGATCTTTATGCGGTTTATATTTTCTACAAAAGTGTATACATTTGGTTTTTTATTTAGAAAATTTGAAGCCATTTTCAAGACACCTTTTATCTATTTTGTTCAAACACAGCTCCAGTTGCCGTTCAATAGTATGCATATTTTTACCACGACAAGAAATATTAAAATCATCCACAAATAACGATCCATCAATTGAATCGTTTAAAACTTTGGATAAACTATTTATCTTCATACTAAAAAGTGTGACTGACAAAATGCTGCCTTGTGGAACATCCTGATCCTGACTGTAATGATCAGACAGGGTAGAACCCACGAGGACTTGAAATTGTCTGATATTTAAAAATTTGCTATGAATTGAGGCAAACGACCTCGGAAACCGAAATCATGTAAATATCTCAAAATGCCATATTTCCAGGTTATGTCATATGCCCTCTCGAAATCAAAAAAGATAGACACAGCCTGTTGTTTATTTATCAGCGCGTTTTTCACAAATGATTCCAAACGCACTAAGTGATCGACAGTACTTCTGTTTTTACGGAAACCACATTGAATATCTGTTAAAACCTTGGATAAACTGTTGCTTTTAATACTAAACAGTGTGACAGACAAAATACTACCTTGTGGGACACCCTGATTCTGGCTGTAATGATCAGACAGGGTTGAACCCACTGTAACTTGGAATTGCCTGTCATTTAAAAAGTTGGTTATAAATTGAGGCAATCGGCCGCGTAATCCAAAATCATGTAAATCTTTTAAAATCCCATGTTTCCATGTCGTGTCGTACGCTTTTTCTAAATCAAAACAGAGCGACACTGCATGTTGCTTATTTATTATGGCATTCTTAACAAAAGATTCCAAACGCACGAGATGACCGATAGTACTTCTGTTTTTACGGAAACCACATTGAATATCTGTTATGAGGTTATTTGTTTCCAAGTACCAAACAAGTCGATTATTTATCATGCGTTCCATGGTCTTGCAAACACAGCTAGTTAATGAAATCGGGCAATGATTGGATGGATCCGTATGATCCAGGTTTAGGTATTGGTACTACTATGGCATCACGCCATGAAGACGGAAATTTCACTACCCCAGAGTGGGTTGTTCTCATTTAAATCTCCCATTAAAAATAAAGGGCTTCGGGAGTTGTTCATATAGAGCTTGAAGATCAGCTTAGGCAAACGTCAAAGACGGCGAAATATAAAGAGAGCATAGCGTAAACACTACATGTAAAGCAATTCTTTCTGCAACAGCCTGCATATTAGTAATAAGTGAAACAGGGCTTTGGATAACGTTTTGTCTGACTAGAATGGATGATCCGCCAATGGCCCTATCACCCGGAGGGAAAAAACAATGATATGCATTAAATTGACGAAAGTCAAATGTATCGGTTTGTTGGAGACATAACGCTCGTGGAGACATAATGCTGAAGGTGTAAAATCGTGGACTAATAGCTGTAATTCATGTAAATTAGTCCTCGATCCTCTGCAGTTCCACTGTACAATATTATTGGAATAAACCATCTTTTGGGGGGATTTATTGGGGATCTACCCCGCACTCTTTTGGAGGGCGACAAGCTATGTGCCCTAGAATGGACGTTTTCAGAAAAGTCCATGTCCTCAAGATACCCGTATTTATTGAACAACTGAATTTTGTTCTGTGACCCTTTAGGAGCTCTGCCACTTTGTTGTTTTGAAGCATCAGGCTTTGACTTCGGTTTACTTTTCACCGTTTGTTGACTATCAGCTGTCGATTGAGACTTTGAGTGTGACTGAGATGATGATGATGATGATTTGTGATCAGAAGAAGACTTTGATGTACTAGGAAGTGATTCCTCAGTCTGAGATGACATAGCAGGGTACAAAAGCTGTGGAGAATCACAAGTTACCCAAGTCAAGGTAGTCTGGCAGCCTGTGGATGATTTTGTTATTTTAGAGGTAGACTCCAATGATGTTTTTGCTACTGTAGCATAACTTTCTGGAAGATCAGACGACCTCTTTATCAGTTTTTTTGGCCTCAGAAAAGGTGATATTTTGAGTAGACTTTATTCTGTTTATCTCCATTTGCTCTTTCCAAATAGGACACTGTTTAGAAAATGAAGAATGGTCGCCTGAACAGTTGGTGCATTTTTTGAACTCACTGTCACAATCTTCTGTTGTGTGTGTTTTCTCACCACAGTGAGCACACACAACAGACAATGTGCAAGTATTTACACCATGTCCATATTTCTGGCATTTAAAACACCTTAGCGGGTTGGGGATGTAGGTGTCAACTTGTATGTTACAATAGCCTGCCTTCACTGATTTGGGAGCATTTGGGCATGAGAAAGTAAACAGATATGTTTTTGTTTGGAATGTTTCATTGTTTCTTCGGGTTGAAAAGCGCTTGACATAGAGCACATCTTGATCTTTCATTTCTGATCCTATGTCAATTTCGGACATATCAGCAAACAATCGATCACGATCTCTGATGATACCTTTACTAGTGTTTAAGATCTTGTGAACAGAGACCGTGACCGGCATGCCCACGAAAGATTTAATGTTCATCCAGCTGGTTGCTTGCTGCTTTTTCCCGCACTTTTAAACGTCTTATATTCTTCACACCCCCAGCAATACCTTGAATACTGCAAAGGGGTTCAACTTTAACGGTGTCTTGTCAGGAGTCTCAATGACAACGAAACGCGGCCAGTACTCAATCGATGCAGACGGTCTATGGTCAGTATCAACAGGGTCAATATCAAGTGGACGTTTTGGTTTTTTTTGTTGGGGTTTCATACGCCATAGTTAGTATAATATGGTTCATCATCCGAGCTCCCCACCCACCACGGAGTATCACAAGGACAATGCTAAAGCAAGCGGGCCTCCAGCTTACAGCACCAAGGATACCCGGATGATAATAATTAATCCACAAAATTGGACCATGAGCCACCGCCTTCTGGGCATAAGACTCTAGGCAAAATTCAGAACATAAAAATGCATTTCAAAACCAGGAAAGTCGATGATTAATTTAGCCAAGACCGAAATTAAATGTCCAAATCAAAGTTGTGCAATGATATATATATATATAGTTCATGCACAGGGCTTAGCATGACCAGCCGATTGACGTCATCCACATAGATTACATACCAAAAGGAAGAACAATGAATGGGGAATATTACGCTAACTTGTTGAGGCAAGTGCGACAGTCAATCAAGGAGAAGCGGCGGGGCAAGATCAGACGTGATATTCCTCTACATCAAGACAATGCTCCAGTACACACCTCTCGCGTTGCAGCCGCTGCTGTCCAGGAATGCGGGTACCCTACTCTCCAGACCTGGCACCAAGTGAATACCATCTGTCTCCAAATTTTAAGAAACACTTGCGTGGTCGTAGATTTCAGGATGATGATGAACTTATTGCTGCTACTGAGGCTTGGTTTGAGGACCAAAATGGCGCCTTCTGCAGGGATGGCATCAGCGACTGGCAGAAAAGATGGAACAAGTGTCTTGAAGGGGAATATGTTGAAAAATAAATGTGGTTCTTACCAACATTTTGTGTTTTTCTATGCAAGGCTCAAACCTTATTGACATCCCCTCGTAGGCAGCCAAAGTAATATAAGTCCCCATGGTCCCTAGTATGATGATCTACCTTCAGTTGTTGGCAATCTATAGCCCATTTTTACATTGTATTGTCCTCCGGAGTTACATTTTCTGTGATATTTTAGTTGGTTTTACTGTCCTTCGTTGACAGGTTTTTATAATGTGCCATCGATTAATGTGTAGTTTTGTACTTAATCGTTCTCGTCACGATATGGCTGGAATATTGCCGATGTGGCGATAAATTTTAACTCACATCCTTGAGTATTGCCAAAAACACTATTTTCAGCGACTATTTACTCACCGTTGTCATGGTTGTACGTACGCCGTGTGCATCACCCGAAAGCGAGCGTAGGCTAAATAGCATTCGGAATCGTTCGGAAACGAACCTTTTCGAGATAAAAGGTTCAAAAGGTATGTGCGAATGTCCACTTTCGCGATTTGGTAAGCTGTTTCCTGATTGGTCAATCTCAATTGTTACCTGACGCGACCTCCCATAAGGTTTTGTTAGACTCAGTAGTGGAGTTTAACGAAAAGTACTGGGGATAGGTTTACTTAGACTGGTCCATATTTGCTTATCAACAACGAAATCAATAGATTTTCCAAGGTCTCGAGCTGTAAAAACAGTTTGTTGAAGTCTGATATCCTAAAGGGTCAACATAATCATACAGACAATTCAAATTATGATATGGATAAAATCGAATGTGGGGGTTTGGTGACGCCTTTGTCATGTGAATGCATTTAACAACGTAGATATATTGTATCAATCAAAATATACTCCCCCAAAGGAAAAACGCATATATATGTGCACGCATATATATGTGCGTTTTCAAGAATTTATTCTGCAAACTTTACACTGGGATAGTACATATAATTCTGTATCAATGAATAAGTCATTGAATTCGACCATGGGGAATTCTTACCCTTTTCTCTTGCAATGCATGCGACAGTTGATCTAACATCAGGAGCACCGGTCCACGATCTCGTAATCATCGGTGGAGGTCATAACACAAATGCTCAATGTGATGAGGTCGGCGATTTGAAAGGTTTTGTAAGCTCTGTTCTCGTTCTAGAGATACTGAAATTGTGGAATGCGATATGAGTGACCTTGTAATACCTTGCTGGAACAGCTCTTTCTGGAGGTTTAATGATCGGAACTACATGAATCCTTTCTGTAGCGATTAACTGATAAATTGCCCTGAACGCACATTAAGTCCGGTTTCTGCGTTTTGGATAGAGTTCTCCACATCATGATATTCCCGCCACCAGATCGGTCAACATGGAAGACACATTTCTTGGAATAACGTTCACATCGTACTCTTTCTTAACTTACTCTTCCGTTACGGCACTGAAGCAGAAAACGTGATTTGTACCATACAAGTCGCCAGTTTTATAGATTCCAAAATCGAACGATATTGCACCATGATTTATAGTTCACTCTGTCATACTGAGGCCGATATTGTATAGAGGTGATATCGGTCCTCAAAATGACTCCATGGTCCCTAGTATGGTGATCTACCTTCAGGTGTTAGCAATCTATAGCCCATTTTTATATTGTATTGTCCTCTATAGATAAATTGTTTTAGGCATAGCTACTAGTTTTACATTCTTTTCTGTGATGTTCTAGTTGTTTTACTGTCCTTCGTCGGCAGGTTTTTATAATACTCATATATTCCATTTTGATGTTATGTTCCCGTTACGATATTGCTGAAATATTGCCGATGTGACGTTAAATATTAACTCACTCACTCACTCAAAATGACTCATGGTACTCAGACTGAGACGCCCAAAGACGACCAATAGCAATGTCTCGAATTTAAGCGGTCAGTCACGGCATACCGATTTTCATTCGTTCAATTAAGAAAGGTCAGTGACCGAAAATCGGTACATAAGGCAATGTCCCTGCCCACGATTCCCAAGAACTGAACGTGCATATTGCGGAACATGGTTCCTCCGTGACATTTTCATGCGACTTGACACTTTCGAACATAAACATGCATTAAACTTTCAGAAGATGCGTGTTTGCGCTATTCATTAGTTATATGTACACAAACCAGCATTACAACTAATTACTAAATTATAAGTCATAATAATCAAACACTAACTTCCAAAGAAAATGTTTGAAATGTCATTCGTCGGTTTCACATGAATTTGCGACTCGCGGCGCGCATTCGCAGAGCGTGAAAATAATACTCAGGTCAACTTCCTGTTTGTTCGTAGGTTTACAGATAGTGTAAACACGCTGTAAAGGAACGCTGTTATGAAGATTATGTACATGTGGCAACGTGTGACATCAGCTGATAGATACGTACACACTAGCCTTTTGCCTTTGGCCTTCAATAACTGATGTCCTGTTTTGGTTGCAATTTGCTTCGGAGATGTCTTTTTCACTGTGATAAGAGAAGGCTCAGAAATGACGCTCTACGTGTATTATACTGTATATACATGATCTTGTCAAGGTACTTGTTTAATTAGTCCCGGCCTTTGTTGTATAAATGACTGGACATCAGTTTATATGTCACAATTTAATTCTGGACACACAAAAGTTCAGAAACTGTCCGCACTGGCCTCTCTCTCACAAGGGATTTGGGAAAAAGAAACATGCAGCTGTTATGAATATGTGCTAAGGATGAAAAAATGAATTTTGTTTTTTTCAAAAACTCAAAATTTAAACTGGGCATCCCCATGGGCGAGAATGTTTAATTTCGTCCAGAATAAATGTTGTCGAGGTTGTAAATGAATGAAAAATGTTAATAAGTATCATGACACAAATTTCAGCTCGTTGCGACTTAACTCCACTAACTGACAGCGATTTTGAAAAATCTCGCCCATGGGTGAAAAACATATTGGCCCATGGACGAGAATATTTACTTTCACTGAAAATACATGTTTTTCTGTGTTTTGCAGTTATTAAATAAATGAAAGTATAGTTATTAGTGTCGTGACACGAAATTCAGCTCATTTTGACTTAATACTGCTAATTTAGAGCGAATTAAAAACAAACCTTGGCCAATGGGTGAAAATACTTACTATTACTCAAAGTACATCTTTTACCATGTTTTGGGGGGTTGTAAATGGATAAAAGTATGTTCATAAGTATCATAACACAAATTTCAATTGCAACTCGTTTTGACTAATTCCGTTAATTTAGAGCGATTCTTAAAAAATATTCCCTTTTACTCCAAATATATCTTTTCACATGTTTTGGAATACGTAAATGAATGAAAGTTGAAAGTGCATTAATGAGTATCATGACAGAAATTCCGTTAACTGAGAGCAATTTTAAAAACTCATATCATGATATGCAGCCATATCATGACGAGAACGATTAATTTTATAAATACAAATGAATTACTAGCACGGACATTGTAAAACCCTGTCAACGAAGGACAGTAAAACTGACTAGAATATCACAGAATAGAATATAAAACTAATGAATAGACCTAAAACAATGTATCTATAGAGGACAGTACAATATATAAATGTTCTATAGATTGCAAACAACTGAAGGTGGATCACCACACTAGGAACCACGGGGACTTACATTACTTTTGCTAGCTGCATGGACCCTAGCTTGATTTACACCAGACCCTCAGCCGTTTTCAATTTAGGCACATCTAGCCATACATTTAAAAGGACATATATACTGTGATTAAAATAGCGGAGAGTTTGAATTTACTTTGAATGTTTGTGGACTTACGTATCCTCTCAGGAGGACAATAATTTTACAGTACTTCAATCCCCCTCGAGGATACAGCCACTAACAATCTTAGTTATCGATTTAAACGTCCGATCATAAAATAAGTATCTATTTCCAAGTCTGCTATCAAATCTAAGTCTTTTAAAAATGATAGAAATAGACGAGAACTTATGGTACTAAAATATCCTTCATACTTCGTGATTTGAAATATTTATCCTTTGTGATGGAATATTCGACACAGTGAAGCAAGATATGCTTGACCGTGATTATTACATCACATGGGATGGAGAACGGAGGATCCTCACCTTTCAGTAAGTATTCATGAGTATATCTCATATGACCAATACGACATCGCCTCATGATGACCTCTTCAAATCTGGACTGACAACCCAAGTAGCTATAACCAACATTATTTCATGTAATTTATTTATGCCCACTTGGGTGTCCCACTTCTTTTGCATCAGATCACGGATATAAGATCTAACGGTAGCTTTATAATCAGTGTATGGAATAAGAAGTGGTGTCACAGATTTGTTGAGTGCCACCTTAGCAGCAAGATCGGCCATTGTCTTACCAGAAATGCCAACGTGACTAGGTAACCAACAAAGGCCTTAGCTACGAGGTCAGCCAGTGAGTTACCAGAGATTCCACTATGACTGGGTAACCAACAGAAGACGATGTCGTATTGGCCAATAGCAAGATCATTTTACAATTCAATAATTTGTATTAAAAGTGGATGTTTACAAGAAAGATTTTTGATAGCCTGAAGGCAAGAAAGAGAATCTGAAAATATGATATACTGTTTATATTTAGGATGTCTTTGAATATATTTAAGAGCCGTTAATATGGCGTTTGCTTCTGCAGTAAAAATAGAACTGTTATCTGTTATTCTAGTAGATATTGTTCTGGATCCAATGACAGTGGCACAAGCTACTGCACCACCGTCCTTGGACCCATCTGTAAATAAGGATTTATAATTGCTATATTTATGTTTTAATTGATTGTATTCTTGTTTATTCTGTAATTCATTTGTTTCTGACTTTTTAAATGATGTTAATGTTAAGTCAACTTGTGAGCCAAGGAGGAGAAGAAAGAAGCTGGGAAGGAGCTATATTATCCAGCTAAAAATGCCGGCAGCAGAAATAAATGGATTTATTCTTAAACCAAGAGGCGGCACAAGAGAAGATTTCTTATTGTATAAATCCTCATGCAAAGGATTGAAGACACAGTTGAATGTAGGGTTTGACTCATTGGAATATAGTTTTGTTATATGCTGTAAAGCTAATGTATACGGTGCTGCTCAAGAGATGGTTCATCATCCTCGACATACAGGCTGTCAACAAGAGAGGTTCGAGAGAAGTCAAGACAAAGTCTTCTGCCTTGATGATGAACAGAATCTAAAAGTTTTAGGTTGCTTTTACAGGCTTCACCATATACAATTGAGCTTCGAACGGACAAGTGATCTGTACAGGGTAGCTTGATCACCTCCCTACTTTGAATTATACACGACTTTCAATAAATCAAGTGCCTTCAGGCATTTAGTTTTTAGGGATTTGACATGCGGGAGAAAAGTTAAATGTGAGTCGAAAATCAGAGCTAAGAACCTGGCCTCCTTGACTGCTTTGATAGGAGTGCCATTTAAAAACAGTTCTGGGTCCTTATGTGGTTTATATTCACGGCAAAAATGTGTGCAGTTAGTTTTTGATTTAGGAAATTTAAAGCGGTCTTCAAGACACCATTTATCTGTTTTGTTTAAACATATCAGTAGTTGGCGTTCAATGGTATGCATATTTTTGCCACGACAAGAAATATTACAATCGTCCACGAAAAGTGATCCATCGATTGAATCATTTAAAACCTTGGATAAACTGTTGATTTTAATACTAAACAGTGTGACAGACAAAATACTACCTTGTGGGAAACCCTGATTCTGGCTGTAATGATCAGACAGGGTTGAACCCACTGTAACTTGGAATTGCCTGTCATTTAAAAAGTTGGTTATAAATTGAGGCAATCGGCCGCGTAATCCAAAATCATGTAAATCTTTTAAAATCCCATGTTTCCATGTCGTGTCGTACGCTTTTTCTAAATCAAAAAAGAGCGACACTGCATGTTGCTTATTTATTATGGCATTCTTAACAAAAGATTCCAAACGCACGAGATGACCGATAGTACTTCTGTTTTTACGGAAACCACATTGTATATCTGTTCTTATGTTATTGGTTTCCAAGTACCAAACAAGTCGATTATTTATCATGCGTTCCATGCTTTTGCAAACGCAGCTAGTTAGTGAAATGGGCCTATAATTGGAAGGATCAGAATGATCGCGTCCAGGCTTGGGGATCGAAACAACTATCGCATCGCGCCATGACGAAGGGAAAGTTCCAGTTGTCCAAATGTCATCAAAATATGTAAGAGTGTCTCCAAACATGATTCAGGTAAGTGTTTCAGGAGTTGAGGGCCTCATCAAGAGCAGTAGGAAGCTCGTGTATCGAAAAGGTTTCATTGTAGTCTTCCCCATTATCTGAATTGAAATTAATAGATTCCTTTTCTTGCTGTGTTTGATGTTTTTGGAATTCAGGTAGATAATAAGAGAGGAAGAATGTTTGTCTAACGTCTCACCAAGCGAGAGTTTTACTCATTCGATAAGCACATACACAATTAATTAATCATTAATCATGGTAAGTGTCTTCTGAGGTCCTCGCACTGTTGTCTGTTTTCACATATATCTATAACTATTCGAACCCACAGCCGGCATGCATACCCCAAGCCATGCGGTTTAGATCTCATGACCTCAGCGCACGAGTTGTGTAATGCTCTTGTTGTGTACATGCAACTGCTGTTAGAGTTCACCTTGACCAACTTGCTTGGATATCTCAACATAATAAAAGCTTATGTATGTTCTCCATTTGCCAAGTTATGTGTCTAGTTACACTAAGAATCACACCATTGTGTATCTGCTTAAATTTTGTTTAACATCAATTAATAGAAATTACGTCCATCCCGACACCGCTTCTTTTATTAGCGTTGTGATTAGCTATGGTTGCACGTATAAAATACACCAGTTTTAGAGTTTTGCTAATAATAGCTATTCTACCACAAAGTGTGTCCTTGTGTAATTGGTTCTCAATTTTGTGATGCTATATTGAGATTCCGTTTGTCGTGGGTACATTAATATCAACTGAGATTCATTGCTGTTACTTTAGCATGAAAAACTGCATCTTCCTCGGCAAGCGGATTACATTCACAAATTTTAGTTGTCAAATGACAGTACTGACAATTACGTAGTGTACCGTTTATTGCACCAACTCACATTATGTATGTTCTTAACTTTGTTTAACATCAGACAAAGGTTCAGGTTTGTTGGCAGGAATTCGTCTCAGGCTGTATATTGGCCTATTCCAGAGAAGCTTGAGAGCATCATTTTCCAGGACGCCCTGGACATGTTCAGAGTCGTACCATGGATGGACCTCGGGGTCAAAGCCACAGGCATGGCGGAGACGACAGTAAAAGCAGCGAGCCATGCCATCATGTCTTTTAATATATGCTGTTTGTGCCAAGGAAGGGCATCCACTGACAACGTGTTGGACAGTCTCTGCAAATTCATTGCAAAGACGACATTTCATATTGATATGTTCTTTAAGAATAACATTCTGGCGATTGCGAGTGGGAATTGACTGGTCCTGAGCAGCAAATAGGAAGCCCTCAGTTTCACATATGAGACCAACCGACTTCATTCAGGCGAAGGAGTCTGTTGGATTGCTGTTCTGTTCCACACACTGCATATACACTCGGTGCAATGGCTTCACAGACAGCCTTTCCACAAAGGACCGACTCTGAGCAGACTTGGTGAAAGACTTCACCTGGTTTACTCCCATCACTGTACCATCCAGCAGTACATCACCATGAGCAAACTCAACTTCAAATTTCAAATTGTGTCCAACAACCTTCGCACGCTTATAATAGCTGTGGAATTCCTTGCTTTCATCGTGAGTCTTCACATGCATCACCAGAGAATCATCAGATAAATAAATATGTGCAAAAGTACACAATAAAATTCTGTCATGAAGTGCTTCCACATTAATCAAACCCCGTCCTCCAGAATTGATTGACATATATAAACGATTAAGAGAGGAACGAGGGTGGTGCGCTCTGTTATCAGACATGATCCTTCTGGTCAGGCGGTCAAGACTCTGGATGTCTTGTTTCGTACAATCAACTACTCCAAAGAAATAGGAGAGGACTGGCACAGCGAAAATATTAATTGATGGCTTTGACTTTGACTTCGAGCATTTAGCTCGGAGCTCAAGATATTCTTTAAACGAGATTTATACTCGGCCCGAAGCTAATTTTGAATCTGGGCATTCTGGAGCTTGTCTCGAACTTGCATTCCAAGATAGGTGTATGTCTGAACTTCCACATGATGCTCAATACCTCCTCCCCCTTGTAACCTGACCGATCCATCATTGGTTACCTTGCCACGTTTCAAATGAAGAGTATTACATTTGTCGAGCCCAAATGTCATGCCAATATCATTACAAAAGAAGTCGACAAGGAGAACCTGCTCTTTCAAATTGGTCTCTCCTTTGGCAAGGAGCTCGATGTCATCCATGTACAGGAGATGAGTAAGAGGTGTTGGGGATCTGTGCTGAGGAGGTCCGGGATGGTGATCGTCGTACCTATTGAGGCACCCGTGCCGAGCCACCTCCTCTGCGTGGGTGCTGGGTAAAGCCAAGAGCTCGCCGACACCCCGTAGTGGCCCCGGGGGAAAAATTGGTCCGCCAACCCATTTGCCGTGGGTTGCGGCCCTGTGTCGGTGGAGGAGGGGATCCTGGTGGTTGAGGACAACAGGGGCTTGCAACCGTGTTCCTGTTGCTCAATACGCCACTTTGGCCCTGACTTCGCCTAGACGGGTGGTTGAATGTCTTGTTTCAACCAATCGGCTGGTCATGCCAAGCCCTGTGCATGGAGTATATATATATATATATATGTCATTGCACAAATTTTATTTGGACTTTTACTTTCGGTCTTGGCATATTTGTTCATTGAGCTTTTCTGATTTTAAAATGCATTTTTGAAGTTCTGAACTTTTGCCTAGAGTCTTATGCACAGAAGGCGGTGGCTCATGAGCCAATCTTGTAGATTAATTATTTATAATTCTTCTGCTGGAGTATATCAGCCGAGTATCCTTGGTGCTGCAAGCTGGAGGCCTGCTTGCTTTAGCATTGTCCTTGTGACGAACCATATTACACTAACCATGGCTTATGAAACTCCTACAAAAAACCAAAACGTCCACTTGATATTGACCCTGTTGATACTGACCATAGACCGTTTCATTGTGACTGAGTGGGTGAGTGAGTTGATATTTAACGTCACATCGGCAGTATTTCAGCCATATCGTGACGGGAACAAAACACTAAAACGGGAAATATGTTTATTATAAAACCTGTCAACAAAGGACAGTAAAACAACTAGAAGATCACAGAAAAAGTTAAAACTAGTAACTATATACCTAAAACAATTTATCTATAGAGGACAATACAATATAAAAATGGGCCACAAATTGCTAACAACTGAAGTTAGATCACCATACTAGGGACCATGGGGACTTACAGTACTTTTGCTACCTGCACCCCCTCAGCCGTCAGCAATTTGGGAAATCTAGCCATACAATAAAAAGACACTTATTCTACGATTAAAAAATTAAAAACGATTAAAATTTAGAATTTACATTGAATGGTTGTGGACTTACGTACCCTCTCAGGAGGACAATAATTTTACAATACTTCAACCCCCTTTGAGGGTACAGCCACCAACAATTCAAGTTACCAATCCAAACTTCCAATAATTAAAATACATCTATTTACACAACATATTTTCAAGCGAGCGAGCGAGTTAGTATTTAACGTCACATCGACAGTATTGCAGCCATATCATGACGAGAACGATTAATTGTATAAATACAAATGAATTACTAGCACGGACATTGTAAAACCCTGTCAACGAAGGACAGTAAAACTGACTAGAATATCACAGAACAGAATATAAAACTAATGAATAGACCTAAAACAATGTATCTATAGAGGACAGTACTATATAAAAATGAGCTATAGGTTGCCAACAACTGAAGGTAGATCACCATACTAAGGACCATGGGGACTTACAGTACATTTGCTTCCTGCATGGACCCTGGCTGGATTTACATCATCCCTTCAGCTGTTAGCAATTTAGACAAATCTAGCCATAAAGTAAAAACACACTTATTCTACGATTGAAAAGCTGGAAAACTGAAATTTACGTCAAATGTTTTTGGACTTACGTACCCTCTCAGGAGGACAATTATTTTACGGTACTTCAACCCCCTTTGAGGGTACAGCCACTAACGATTTGAGTTACTAATTTAATCTTCCAATTTTAAAATATTTATCTATTTACAGTTCGGTTAACAAATTTAATTCCTTTAAAAATGCAATAATTAAATGAAGACTAACACTGTTAAAAAGATCCTTCATAGTATGTGAATTAAAATACTGATCCCTTGTGATGGAATACTCAACACAGTCAAGCAAGATATGCTTGACTGTGATTCTTTCATCACAAGGGATGCAGAACGGAGGATCCTCACCTTTCAAAAGGTATTCATGTGTATATCTGGTGTGGCCAATACGACATCGCCGCATGATGACCTCTTCAAATCTGGACTGACAACCCAAGTAGGTCTAACCAATATAGGGTTTTATTGCATGTAATTTATTTATGCCCACTTGGGTGTCCCACTTCTTCTGCATCAGATCACGGATGTAAGTTCTAATGCTGGCTTTATAATCAGAGTATGGAATAAGAAGTGGTGTCACAGATTTGTTGAGTGCTGCCTTGGCAGCAAGATCGGCCATTGCGTTACCGGAAATACCTACGTGGCTGGGTAACCAACAAAAGACGATGTCGTATTGGCCAGTGGCAAGATTATTATACAATTCAATAATTTCTATTAAAAGTGGATGATTACAAGAGATATTTTTAATAGCCTGAAGGCAAGAAAGAGAGTCGGAATAGATTACATATTGTTTACGTTTAGGGTGTCTTTTAATATATTTGAGAGCTGTAAGTATGGCGTTAGCTTCAGCTGTAAAAATAGAACTGTTATCTGGTAATCGAGAAGATATTGTTATGGATCCAATGACAGGGGCACAAGCCACAGCGCCACCGTCCTTGGACCCATCTGTAAATAAGGATTTATAATTGCTATATTTATGTTTCAGTTGATTATATTCTTGTTTATTCTGTAATTCATTCGTTTCAGATTTTTTAAAAGTCGTTAATGTTAGGTCAACTTGTGGCCTAACCAACTGCCAAGGAGGAGAAGAAAGAAGACGGGAAGGAGCTATGTTTCCAGCTCAATGCTGGCAGCAGAAATAAGTGGTTTTATTCTTAAACCAAGAGGCGGAACAAGAGAAGATTTCTTTTTGTATAAATCCTCATACAGGGGATTGAAAACACAGTTATATGCAGGGTTGGACTCATTGGAATATAGTTTTGTTACATACTGTAAAGCTAACTTTATACGTCGCTGCTCAAGAGATGGTTCGTCAGCCTCGACATACAAGCTGTCAACAGGTGAAGTTCTAAAGGAGCCAAGACAAAGTCTTAGACCTTGATGATGGACTGAATCTAATAGTTTTAAGTTGCTTTTGCATGCTCCACCATAGACAATGGAGCCATAATCGAGTTTCGAACGCACGAGAGATCGATATAGAGGGAGAAAGGTAGCTTGATCCCCTCCCCATTTAGAATTTGAAACCACTTTCAACAAGTCAAGTGCTTTCAGGCATTTAGTTTTAAATGATTTAATATGCGGTAAAAACGTTAAGTGTGAGTCAAAAATGGGACCCAAGAACTTAGCTTCCTTCACAACTTTAATTGGTGTGCCATCCAGAGATAGTTCAGGGTCTTTATGTTGTTTATATTTACGACAAAAATGTATACAGCTAGTTTTCGATTTAGAAAATTTAAAGCCGTTTTCAAGACACCATTTATTAATCTTGTTTAAACACAACTGTAGTTGTCGTTCAGTAGTATTCATATTTTTACCACGACAAGAAATATTAAAATCATCCACAAATAACGATTCATCAATTGAATCGTTTAAAACTTTTGATAAACTGTTTATCTTTACACTAAAAAGTGTGACTGACAAAATACTGCCTTGTGGAACACACTGATCCTGATTGTAATGATCAGACAGGGTAGAACCCACGCGGACTTGAAATTGTCTGTTATTTAAAAATTTGGCTATGAATTCAGGCAAACGACCTCGCAAACCGAAATCATGTAAATCTCTCAGAATGCCATACTTCCAGGTTGTGTCATATGCCTTCTCCAGATAAAAAAAGATAGACACAGCATGTTGTTTATTAATCAGCGCGTTTTTCACAAATGATTCTAAACGCGCTAAATGATCGACAGTACTTCTGTTTTTACGGAAACCACATTGTATATCTGTGATAAGGTTATTTGTTTCCAAGTACCAAACAAGTCGATTATTTATCATGCGTTCCATGGTCTTGCAAACACAGCTAGTTAATGAAATCGGACGATAATTGGATGGATCCGTATGATCACGTCCAGGTTTAGGTATTGGTACTACTATGGCATCACGCCATGAAGAAGGAAATTTCCCGGAAGTCCAAATATCATCAAAAATTGACAAGAGCGTCTCTAAACAGGATTCCGGTAAGTGCTTCAGGAGTTGATAATGTATGTTATCAGCTCCTGTAGCAGTGTCATGAGCTTGATCAAGAGCAGTATGGAGTTCATGAATAGAAAAAAGTTTCATTATAATCTTCCCCATTATCAGAATTGAAATTAATAGTTTTCTTTTCTTGTTGTTTTTGATATTGCTGAAATTTAGGTGTATAATTCGAAGAGGAAGAGTGTTTAGCAAGGGTTTCACCCAGTTTATTAGCAATATCTGATTTATCAGTAAGCAATTGATCTCCATGTTTAAGATGATGGACAGTAGATTTAGCACCTTTACCTTTGATTTTCTGGACCATGTTCCACACCTTGGACATGGGTGTCCGAGAATTTATTTTATATACATAATTTTGCCACGTTTGGCGTTTGTTCTGTTTAAAAGTACGCCGTGCTTTAGCATTTAAAATTTTAAATTTATTTACATTATGCACCATAGGATGGCGACGGAAATAATGTTCTGCTTTTTTCCTTGCCTTCCTAGCTTGTTTGCATTCATCATTGAACCATGGTTTTCTTATGTGAGGAACTGCAGAGGAATTTGGTATACACTCATCAGCTATGGAATTCAGCTCATCAGAAAAGCATTTAATAGAATCGGGAACGTCAATAAAACGTTCAGGTTTAAGTTTTTTCAGCACACTGTGTTTCATATAAAGCCCAGTTAGCCTTTTTAAAATTTCGTCTTGATGATGGAGGAACATCGGATGGAGTTACAGATTTCAATACAGTAGGAAAATGGTCACTTCCACAGAGGTCATCGTGGACTGACCATTCAAATTCATTTAGTAGTTCTGAATTTGTCAATGACAAGTCAAGAGCAGAATAGGTCCCTGTCCCAGGGTGTAAATATGTGCTGGAACCATCATTATAAATACATAAATCATTGTCAGAACAAAAGTCCTCCAACAACTTACCTTTAGCGTTTGTAGTTACACTTCCCCAAAGTGGGTTGTGTCCATTTAAATCTCCCATTACAGGGCTTCGGGAGTTGGTCATGTAGAGCTTGAAGATCGGTTTTGGCAAACACCGAAGACGGTGAAATATAATGAGTGAGTGAGTTAAAATTTATCGTCACATCGGCAGTATTTCAGCCATATCGTGACGAGGACGATTTATTATAAAAATACATAGTAATTAATGGCACACATTTAAAACTGTCACCGAAGGACAGTAAAACTAACTAGGATATCACAGAGAGGTATTTAAAACTAGTAAGTAGAACTAAAACGGCATAACTATTTTGGGGGGACAATACAATATAAAAATGGGCTATAGATTGCCAACAGCTGAAGGTAGATCACCACACTGGGGACCATGGGGACTTACAGTACCTTCGCTACCTGCATGGACCCCAGCTAGATTTACACCATCCCCTCAGCCGTTAGCAGTTTAGATACATCTAGCCATAATTATAAATACAAAAATTGGAAAGTTGAAACTGACTGTGAATGATTGGGGACTTATGTACCCTCTCAGGAGGACAATAATTTTACAGTACTTTAACCTCCCTCGAGGGTACAGCCACTAACAATCTGAAGTACCAATTCAAACTTTCAATAATAAAATATTTAGCTATTTACAATTCATTTAACAAATCTATTTCTTTTAAAAAACCAATAATTAAATGAGAACTAATATTGTTAAAAAGATCTCTCATAGTTTGTGTTTTAAAATAATTATCCCTTGTGATGGAATATTCAACACAGTCAAGCAGGACATGCTTGACTGTGATTCGTTCATCACAAGGGATACAAAACGGAGGATCTTCACTTTTCAATAAATATTCGTGAGTATACCTCGTATGGCCAATGCGACATCGCCGCACAATTCATTTAGCAAATTTGAGTCTTTTAAAAATGCAATAATTAAATGAGAGCTAACATTATTATAAAAGATCCTTCAAAGTTCGTGAGTTAAAAAATGTATCCCTTGTGATGGAATATTCAATACAGTCAAGCAGGACATGCTTGACTGTGATTCTTTCATCACAAGGGATACAAAACGGAGGATCTTCACCTTTCAATAAATATTCGTGAGTATACCTCGTATTGCCAATGCGACATCGCCGCATGATGACCTCCTCAAATCTGGACTGACAATCCAAGTAGGTGTAACCGATGGAGGGTTTTATTGCATGTAACTTATTAATACCTACTAGGGTGTCCCACTTCTTCTGCATAAGATCACGGATATACGATCTGATGACAGCTTTGTAATCAGAGTAAGGAATACGAAGTGGTGTCACAGATTTGTTGAGTGCTGCCTTGGCAGCAAGATCGGCCATTGTATTCCCAGAAATGCCTACATGGCTGGGTAACCAACAAAGGACGATGTCGTATTGGCCAGTTGCAAGATGATTATACAGTTCAATAATTTCAATTAAAAGTGGATGTTTACAAGATACGTTTTTAATAGCCTGAAGGCAAGAAAGAGAGTCTGAATATATTATATATTGTTTATGTTTAGGGTGTCTTTCAATGAATTTAAGAGCTGTTAATATGGCGTTGGCTTCAGCTGTAAAAATAGAACTTTCATCTGGTATTCTAAAAGTGATTGTCCTGGATCCAATGACAATGGCACAAGCCACTGCATCACCGTCCTTGGACCCATCAGTAAATAAGGATTTGTAAGTGCTATATTTAGTTTTTAGTTGATAATATTCTTGTTTATATTTTAAGTCATTAGTTTCTGATTTTTTGGTGCAGTTAATGTTAGGTCCACGTGTGGCCTAACCAATTGCCAAGGGGGAGAAGAAAAAGACGGGAAGGCGTTATGTTGTCCAAATCAATGCCGGCAGCAGAAATAAATGGTTTAATTCTGTGGCCTAAAGGCGGAACAAGAGAAGTTTTTCTGTTGTACAGCTCCTCAAAAAGGGGATTAAAGATGCAGTTATAGGCAGGGTTTGACTGATTGGAATGTAATTTTGTCACGTACTGTAAGGCTAATTTTATACGGCGTTGATCAAGGGATGGTTCATCAGCCTCGACGTAGAGGCTCTCAATGGGTGACGTGCGAAAGGAGCCAAGACAAAGTCTTAGACCTTGATGATGGACTGAATCTAAAAGTTTAAGGTTACTTTTGCAGGCTCCACCATATACAATTGAGCCATAGTCAAGTTTAGAGCGGACGAGTGATCTATATAAGTGAAGGAGAGTAGTCTGATCCCCTCCCCACTTTGAATTGGAAAGAACCTTTAACAAATCGAGCGCCTTGAGGCATTTAGCTTTAAGAGATTTAATATGTGGCAGAAATGTTAAATGGGAATCAAAAATTAAGCCCAAGAACTTGGCCTCCTTTACCACCTTAATGGGAGAGCCATTTAAGGTTAGCTCTGGGTCCTTATGAGGTATATATTTCCTACAGAAGTGTATACAATTAGTTTTGGATTTAGAAAATTTAAATCCGTTTTCAAGACACCACTTATTTATTCTATTTAAACATAACTGCAGTTGTCGTTCAATTGTATGCATATTTTTACCACGACAAGAAATATTAAAATCATCCACAAAGAGTGATCCATCAATTGAATCATTTAAAACCTTAGATAAACTGTTGATTTTAATGCTAAATAAAGTGACGGATAAAATACTGCCTTGTGGAACACCCTGATCCTGATTATAATGATCAGACAGGGTAGAACCCACTCGGACTTGAAACTGTCTGTCATTTAAAAAGTTGGAAATGAATTGAGGTAAACGACCTCGTAAACCGAAGTCATGTAAATCTCTCAAAATGCCATATTTCCACGTAGTGTCATATGCCTTCTCAAGATCAAAAAAGATAGACACAGCGTGTTGTTTATTAATTAGTGCGTTTTTAACAAATGGTTCCAAACACACGAGGTGATCGACAGTACTTCTGTTTTTACGGAAACCACATTGTATATCTGTTATAAGGTTATTTGTTTCCAAGTACCAGACAAGTCGATTATTTATCATGCGTTCCATGGTTTCGCAAACACAGCTAGTTAGTGAAATGGGACGATAATTGGACGGATCCGTATGATCACGTCCAGGTTTAGGTATTGGTACTACTATGGCGTCACGCCATGACGGAGGAAAGTTACCCGATGTCCAAATATCATCAAAAATTGATAAGAGCGTCACAAGCGGAACAATTATAGCATCACGCCATGAGGACGGAAACTTCCCAGAAGTCCAAATATTATCAAAAATATTTAAAAGGGTCTCTAAACAGGATTCTGGTAAGTGCTTCAGAAGTTGATAATGTATGTTATCAGCTCCTGTAGCAGTATCATGAGCCTGGTCAAGTGCAGTATGAAGCTCATGTATGGAAAAAGTTTCGTTGTAATCTTCCCCATTATCTGAACTGAAATTTATAGCCTTCTTTTCTTGCTGGTTTTGGTATTGTTGGAATTCAGGTACATAATTAGAAGAAGAAGAATGTTTGGCCAACGTCTCACCAAGTTTATTTGCAATATCAGATTTATTAGTCAATGACTGGTTTCCGTCTTTAAGATGGTTGATGCTACATTTGGATCCCTTACCCTTAATTTTCTGGATCATATTCCACACCTTTGATATCGGAGTACGTGAATTAAGTTTGGATACATAATTTCGCCAAGACTGGCGTTTGCTTTGCTTGAAAGTACGTCTTGCTTTAGCATTTTAAATTTTAAATTTGTGTAAATTGTGGACCATAGGATGGCGACGGAAATAATGTTCAGCTTTCTTCCGTGCCTTCCTAGCTTGTTTGCAATCATTGTTGAACCATGTTTTTCGGATGTGAGGAACTGCAGAGGACTTAGGAATACATTCGTCAGCTATGCTCTTTAGTTCATCTGAAAAGCATTTTATGGCATCAGGAATATCATGAAAAAGTTCAGGTTTGAGTTTAGCAGCACAAATAGCTTCATATAAAGACCAGTCAGCCTTTTTAAAATTCCATCTTGACGAAGGAGGAACATCAGATGGATTTACAGGATTTAAGATTGTTGGGAAGTGGTCACTTCCACAGAGGTCGTCGTGGACAGACCATTCAAATTCATTCAGTAGGTTAGAGTCAGTAATAGACAAGTCAAGAGCTGAATATGTTCCTGTGCCAGGATGTAAATATGTATGTGAGCCATCATTATAAATGCATAAATCGTTATTCGAGATGAAATCCTCCAGCAATTTACCTTTGGTGTTAGTATTAGTACTACCCCAGAGTGGGTTGTGGCCATTTAAATCCCCCATGATTAAACAAGGTTTAGGTAATTGATCATAAAGAGCTTGAAGATCAGACAGTTGACAAGGTGATGTTGGCGGTATGTACAAAGAGCATAGAGTAAAAGCAACCTGTAATGTAAGTCGTACTGCAATGACTTGGAGATTTGTTTTAAGGGGTACTGTGCTATGAATAACATTGTTTCTCACCAGGATAGATGCTCCACCAGAAGCCTTATCCCCTCGAGGAGAAAAACAGTGGTATGTATTAAACTGACGGAGATCAAAATTATCTGTGTGTTTCAGATGGGTTTCCGGTAAGCACAACGCTGACGGTTTAAAATCTTGGACTAATAATTGTAAATCAGTCAAATTGGTTTTAAGTCCTCTACAGTTCCATTGTATGATAGGCGAGGATATCATTTCTTCGGAGGATGGACGGGTGATCTACCCCTCAACTTCCTTGAGGGAGACAAGCTATGTGTCCTACCATGGCTATGGTCGGACACGTCCATGTCCTCAAGGGATCCAAACTTGTTAAAGAGTTTTTAACAGGATTATCCGCTCCCTTCGGAGCTCTGCCACTGTGACACTTTTTGACAGTTTCAGTGGACGGGTTGTGTTTGTTTTGTGCAGTTTGTTTGACATTTTTGTCTGATTTGGCTCGTTGATCTGACTTTGATGATTGTCTCTGTGATGTAGTTGGGTCCATATTACAAGATACCGTGTCCGTTTGTAAAGAAGACATCGTTTGTGAACTTGAATTCTGTTTTTGAGGCCTCACCTGGACTTCGGCAGGTAATAAAGTAGGCGCTGATGTCCTTGTCCAAGTGTAGTCAGTTTGACAACTGACAGAGTTACATGAAAAATGTTTAGATTGGTATCCCTGAAGAGAAGCGGAAACCGCGGTGGAATATGTGTGACCAGGCTGTTCTTGTGCAAGCACAATCTTCTTTGCTTCAGCAAATGTAATCTTCTGTTCATGTTTTACTCTGGAAATTTTAGACTGCAGCTCCCAAGTTGGACAGTCCTTAAAAGATGATGGATGGTTACCAGAACAATTGACACAAACAGGGCTTTTGTTACACAGATCTTCGCAATTTCCGGCACAACGATGACACGCTGGTGGATTATGGCATGACTTGGAGCCATGACCATACTTTTGGCATTTGTAACACCTCAAGGGGTTAGGAATGAACGTCTCAACCCTGAGATGAAAGTAACCAGCCTTCAGTGATTTGGGATGGTTTGGAACGCAAAATGTCAACAGATAAGTGTTTGTTTTAATGATTTCATTATTCTTTCTGACAGTGAAACGTTTAACATCTGTCACCCCTTGGGCATGTAACTCTGTCACTATGTCAGTTTCTGTCATGTCCGAAAGGCAATGTCCAGCATCACGGACAATGCCTTTACTGGTGTTTAATGTCCTGTGTGGAGAGACCGTCACAGGGACATTTGCAAGTGACTTGGTCGAGAGCAGAATTTTGGATTGTATCTGTTTTTTTGCATTCGATAAGTAAAGAACCGGAACGTAGTTTTGTAACTCCTTGTACTTCGCCTGCTAAACCTTCAATGCCCTTCGCAATGGCAAAGGGATTAAGTTTCAGAGGGCCATTATCCACTGAAGACATGATAAGGAAACGAGACCAATTGTCAGGGTTGATTAAAACTGTTGGAGCCTCATCGTCCGAAGAGAGTGAATCATCAGACTCATGCGATCGTTTTTTAAGTGGGGATGCCATGATCATAATGGATATAATTCACCCTCCTAGCTCCCCACCCACCACGGAGTGTCAACAAGGACGATGTCACATGTCTGTGGATCTCCAACAGACGACACCAGGGATACCAGGAGGGTATACTCAAGTAGGAAAAATCTTGAAAAGATCAATCCTACCAGATTGGCCCATGAGCCATCGCCTTCTGGGCATTTAGGCTCTAGGCAAATTAAAGAAGATATATGTCAAATCGAGTGGAGTGTTTGAGAAACCAATAGAGCCAAGTCCTAGATTTAACAATACGGTTTAAAAATATAAGTCGTGCAAATACAGATAATGCACAGGGCTCGACATGACCAACCGATTGGTTGAACCGGGCCCATTCAACCACCCGTCTAGGTGAAGTAAGGGTCAAAGGAGTGTGTTGAGCAAAGGGAACACGATTACAGGCTCCCAGTGCCCTCAACCCCCAGACTCCCGTCCTCCACCGACACAGGGCCGCAACCCACGGCAAACGGGTTGGTGGACCAAATATCCACCCGGGTCCACAACGGGGGTGTCGGCGAGCTCTTGGCGTTACCCAGCACCCACCACGTGGAGGTGGCTCGCCACGAGTGCCACGGTGAAATATAAAGAGAGCATAGTGTAAACGCTACATGTAAGGTAATTCTCACAGCAACAGCCTGCATATTAGTATTAAGTGGAACAGGGCTTTGAATAACGTTTTCTCTGACTAGAATGGATGATCCGCCAGTGGCCCTATCACCTGGAGGTGAAAAGCAGTGATATGCATTAAAATGACGAAGGTCAAACGTATGTTTGTTTTAAATATGTCTCTTGGAGACATAACACTGAAGGTGTGAAATCTTGGACTAATAGCTGTAATTCATGTACATTAGTCCTAGAATGGACGTTTTCAGAAACGTCCATGTCTTCAAAAGACCCATATTTATTAAACAATTGAACTTTATTTTGTGACCCTTTAGGAGCTCTGCCACTTTGTTGTTTTGAAGCATCAGGCTTTGGCTTCGGTTTACTTTTCACAATTGTTGATTATCAGCTGTTGATTGAGACTTTGAATGTGACTGAGATGATGATTTGTGATCAGAAGACGACTTTGAGGTACCAGAAAGTGATTCCTCAGTCTGTGATGATATAGCAGGGTACAAAGGCTGTGGAGAATCGCAATTTACCCAAGTCAAGGTAGTTTGGCAGCCTGTGGTTGATGTTGTTTTAGAGCTAGAACCCGATGATGTGTTTGCTATTGTAGCATAACTTTCTGGTACCAGTTTTTTTGCCTCAGAAAAAGAGATATTTAGTGTGAATTTTATTTTATTGATCTCCATTTGCTCTTTCCAAATTGGACACTGTTTAGAAAATGAAGAATGATCGCCTGAGCAGTTGGTGCATTTTTTATAATCACTGTCACAATCTTCTGTTGTGTGTGTCTTCTCACCACAGTGAGCACACACAACAGAAAATGTGCAAGTATTCACACCGTGTCCATATTTCTGACATTTAAAACATCTTAGCGGGTTGGGGATGTAGGTATCAGCTGGAATTTTACAATAGCCTGCCTTCACTGATTTGGGAGCATTGGGACATGAAAAAGTAAACAGATACGTGTTCGTTTTGATGGTTTCGTTGTTTCTGCGAGTTGAAAAGCGCTTGACGTAGAGTACACCTTGATCTTTCATTTCAGAACCTATATCAAGTTCCGACATATCATCAAACAATCGGTCGCGATCTCTAACTATACCTTTGCTGGAGTTCAAGGTTTTGTGTGCAGAGACCGTGACCGGAATGCCCACGAAAGATTTGATTTTCAGCAAATTAGTTGCTTGTTGCTTTTTCCCGCACTCTACTAGTAGGCCACCTGAACGTAAGCGTCTAATGTTCTTCACGTCCCCTGCAATACCCTGAATACCCTTGGATACAGCAAAGGGGTTCAACTTCAACGGTGTCTTGTCAGGAGTCTCAATCACGATGAAACGCGGCCAATACTCAATCGATGCAGACGGTCTGTGGTCACTATCAACAGGGTCAATATCAAGTGGACGTTTTGTTTTTTTGGTTGGGTTTTCATAAGCCATGGTTAGTGTAAATGGTTCATCATCCGAGCTCCCCACCCACCATGGAGTATCTTAAGGACAATGCTAAAAACAAGTGGGCCTCCAGCTTGCAGCACCAAGGATACCCGGATGATATACTCCAGCAGAAGAATTAAAAGATTAATAATTCCACCAGATTGGCCCATGAGCCACCGCCTTCTGGCATAGGACTCTAGGCAAATTACAGAACAACATATTCAAAAATCAAAAATGTTTTAGATAATAAAACCAAGTCCACATTTTCAAAATTCCAAATGACACGTGTGCATTGATAAATATAAAAAATACTCCATGCACAGGGCTTGGCATGACCAGCCGATTGGTCGAACCGGGCCCATTCGTCGCCCGTCTAGGCGAAGTCAGGGCCAAAGTGGTATATTGAGCAACAGGAACACGGTTACAGGTCCCTATTGCCCTCAAGCACCAGGATCCCCTCCTCCGCCCACACAGGGACGCAACCCACGGCAAACGGGTTGGTGGACCAAATATTCCCCCGGGTCCACTACGGGGGTGTCGGCGAGCTCTTAGCATTACCCAGCACCCACCACGAGGAGGTGGCTCGCCATGGGTGCCACATATTTTCAAAATTCAACCGAAAAATGAATTTCTTTAAAACAAAATACAATAATTAAATGAGACCTAACGCTGGTAAAAAAGATCCTTAATTGTTTTAACTGTAAAATACTTGTCCCTTGTGATGGAGAATTCAACACAATCAAGCAGAATATGCTTGACTGTGACTCTCTCATCACAAGGGATACAAAATGGAGGATCCTCACCTTTTAAAAGGTATGAATGACCTCTTCAAATCTGGACTGACAGCCAAAGTAGATGTAACCAATATACGGTTTTATTTCATGTAATTTATTTGTACCTACTTGGGTGTCCCACTTCTTCTGCATCAGAGCACGGATGTAAGTTCTAATGCAAGCTTTGTAATCACTGTATGGAATGAGAAGTGGTGTCACAGATTTGTTCAGTGCTGCCTTAGCAGCAAGAGCGGCCATTACGTTACCTGAAATGCCAACGTGGCTGGGTAACCAACAGAAGACGATGTCGTATTGGCCAGTAGCAAGTTTATTATACAATTCAGTAATTTCAATTACAAGTGGATGTTTACAAGAAATATTTTTAATAGCCTGAAGACAAGAAGGAGAGTCTGAAAAGATTATATACTGTTTATGTTTAGGATGTCTTTCAATATATTTAAGAGCCGTTAGTACGGCGTTAGCTTCAGCTGTAAAAATAGAACTGTTGTCTCATAACCTAGATAAGATAAGATATTGTTCTGGATGCAACGACAGTGGCACAAGCCACAGCGCCACCATCTTTGGACCCATCTGTAAATAAGGATTTATAATTGCTATATTTATATTTTAATTGATTATATTCTTGTTTATATTGTAATTCATTAGTTTCTGATTTCTTAAATGATGTTAATGTTAGGTCCACTTGTGGCCTAACCAACTGCCAAGGAGGAGAAGAAATAAGACGGGAGGGAGCTATATTTTCCAGCCCCATGCCAGCCGAAGAAAGAAGTGGTTTAATTCTATGTCCCAGAGGCGGAACAAAAGAAGATTTTTTAAACACAGTTATAGGCAAGATTAGATTCATTAGAGTATAATTTAGTAATGTACTGTAAAGCTAACTTAATACGGCGTTGCTCAAGAGATGGTTCATCAGCTTCAAAGTTCTAAAAGAACCAAGACAAAGTCTTAGACCTTGGTGATGGACCGAATCTAATACTTTCAGGTTGCTTTTGCAGGCTCCACCATATACGATAGAGCCATAATCAAGTTTTGAGCGGATGAGTGATCTATACAAGTGAAGGAGGGTATTTTGTGTGTTATTATTTAAAATTTGGCTATGAATTCAGGCAAACGACCTCGCAAACCGAAATCATGTAAGTCTCTTAAAATGCCTTATTTCCAGGTTGTGTCATATACCTTCTCGAGATCAAAAAAGATAGACACAGCGTGTTGTTTATTAATCAGCGCGTTTTTCACAAATGATTCCAAACGCACTAAGTGATCGACAGTACTTCTGTTTTTACGGAAACCACATTGTATATCTGTTATGAGGTTATTTGTTTCCAAGTACCAAACAAGTCGATTATTTATCATGCGTTCCATGGTCTTGCAAACACAGCTAGTTAATGAAATCGGACGATAATTGGATGGATCCGTATGATCACGTAAGTCCCCATGGTCCCTGGTATGGTGCTCTACCCTCTGTTGTTGGCGATCTATGGCCTGTTTTTACATTGTACTGTCCAAATAGTGATACTATCATTTTTTAAGTTTCCACGCTAGTTTTAATACTAACTGTGACAGTCTAGTGGTTTTAATCAGACGATAATTGGATGGATCCGTATGATCACGTCCAGGTTTAGGTATTGGTACTACTATGGCATCACGCCATGAAGAAGGAAATTTCCCGGAAGTCCAAATATCATCAAAAATTGACAAGAGCGTCTCTAAACAGGATTCCGGTAAGTGCTTCAGGAGTTGATAATGTATGTTATCAGCTCCTGTAGCAGTGTCATGAGCTTGATCAAGAGCAGTATGGAGTTCATGAATAGAAAACGTTTCGTTATAATCTTCCCCATTATCAGAATTGAAATTAATAGTTTTCTTTTCTTGTTGTTTTTGATATTGCTGGAATTTAGGTACATAATTAGAAGAGGAAGAGTGTTTAGAGAGGGTTTCGCCCAGTTTATTTGCGATTGCTGATTTATCAGTAACTAATCTCCATGTTTAAGGTGATGGACAGTAGATTCAGTACCTTTACATTTAATTTTTTGGACCATGTTCCATACCTTGGACATGGGTGTCCGAGATTTTATTTTGGATACATAATTTTGCCAAGATTGGCGTTTATTCTGTTTAAAAGTACGCCGCGTTTTAGCACTGAAAATTTTAAATTTATTTACATTATGCACCATAGGATGGCGACGGAAATAATGTTCTGCTTTTTTCCTTGCCTTCCTAGCTTGTTTGCATTCATCGTTGAACCATGGTTTTCGAATACGTGGAACTGCAGTGGACTTTGGTATACACTCATCAGCTATGGAGTTCAATTCATCAGAAAAGCAGAAAGCCGCAAAAGGGTTTAACTTTAAAGCTGGATTATCTTTGGTCTCCATGACGATAAAACGTGGCCAGTAGTCCATGTGTTTAGACAGGGTCATTTTCAAGAGGACGTTTGTTCTTTTTAGTGGGGGTTTCGTAAGCCATGGTGAGTTATTTAGGTTTCATCAGCCGAGCTCCCCACCCACCATGGAGTATCACAAGGTGAATGCTAAAGCAAGCGGGCCTCCAGCCTGCAGCACCAAGGATACCCGGATGATTTCCTCCAGTAGAAGAATTATGAATAATTGATCCACCAGATTGGCCCATAAGCCATCGCCTTCTGCGCATAAGACTCTAGGCAAAGTTCTAAACGTCATAATTCAAATCAAACATGTTTATAAAAATGAAGCCAAGACCAAAATTACATCAATTTCAAATTATACTTGTGCAGTGATAAATATATATAGATTCCATGCACAGGGCTTGGCATGACCAGCCGATTGGTTGAACCGGGCCCATTCAACCTCCCGTCTAGGTGAAGTAAGGGTCGAAGGGGTGTGTTGAGCAAAGGGAACGCGTTCACAGGCCCCCAGTGCCCTCCACCCCCAGACTCCCATCCTGCACCGACACAGGGCCGCAACCCACGGCAAACGGGTTGGTGGACCAAATATATTCCCGTATCCACAACGGGGGTGTCGGCGAGCTCTTGGCGTTACCCAGCACCCACCACGAGGAGGTGGCTCGCCACGGGTGCCTCCGTCAATGGAATCGTTTAACCTTGGATAAACTGTTGATCTTAATACTAAACAATGTGACAGACAAAATACTTCCTCGTGGAACACCCTGATCCTGATTATAATGATCAGACAGGGTTGAACTTACTCGTACTTGAAATTCCCTGTCTTTTAAAAACTCTGATATAAAAAGATGCAAACGGCCTCTCAATCCAAAGTCATGTAAATCCTTCAAAATACTATGCTTCCAGGTCATGTCATAAGCTTTCTCGAGATCAAAGAAAATCGATATCGCATGTTGTTTATTGACTATAGCATTTTAACGAAGGATTCTAAACGTACCAAATGACCAATGGTACTTCGATTTTTCCTGAAACCACAATGAATATTTGTGATCAGGTTACTGGCTTCAAGATACCAAGTTAGTCTATTATTCACCATGCGTTCCGTGGTTTTACAGAGACAGCTAGTTAGTGATATCGGTCTATAATTCGATGGATCTGTATGATCCCTGCCAGGTTTTGGGATTTGGACTACACTGGCATTACACCATGAAGGAGGGAAATTTTCCAGACGTCCATATTTTATCAAATATGTCTAAAAGTGTGACCAGGCATGGCTCAGGTGTTTCAGTAACTGGTAATGTATATTATCATCACCCGTTGCAGTGTCATGAGCTTGGTCAAGAGCAGTATGTAACTCATGTAATGAAAACACTTCATTATAATCTTCACCGTTATCTGATTAAAAATTAAGTTTTGTCTTTTCCTGTTGTTTCTGATACCTCTGAAACTCAGGGACATAACTTGCTGATGAAGAATTTTTGGCAAGAGTTTCGTCAAGTTTATTTGCAATTTTATATTTGTCCGTAATTAAATTCTCTGAATGATGTTCCACACTTTCGACATAGGCGTCCGTGAATTGATTTTGGAAATATAGCTCCTCCAAGATTGCCGTTTGTTTTGCTTGAAGGTACGACGTGCCTTCGCATTGAGTATTTTTAATTTATTTAAGTTGTGGACAGTTGGGTGATGACGGAAATATTTCTCTGCCCTTTTCCTTGCTTTCCTAGCATTTTTGCAGTCTGCATTAAACCATGGCTTCCGTACATGTGGAGCTGTAGAAGACCTTGGTATACACTCATCAGCAATTAAAGTTAAGGCGTCGGAAAACACCTGAATAGGATCAGTAATGTCACTGAAACATTCGGGTCTTAGTCTAGATGTGCATAAGGTTTGAAATAAGGACCAATCCGCTTTGGAAAAATTCCAGCGTGTGTGAGACAGAGAATCAGTAGGAGAAGTTTCTGATAGTATCGTTGGAAAGTGATCACTTCCACAAAGGTCATTGTAGACTGACCATTCAAATTCATTAGCCACTGTAGAGTCTGATAGAGACACATCTAGAGAAGAGTATGTGCCGGTTGCAGGTAAGTATTGGATCCATCATTGTATATACACAAATCATTATTGGAAATAAAATCTTCTAGTGTTTTACCTTTAGTGTTAGTATTCGTAGCACCCCAGAGTGGATTATGGCCATTAAGATCACCCATTATAATGCAGCGTTTCGGAAGTTGATCATAGAGAGCTTGAAGATCAGACGAATGGAGTGTGAAAGAAGGTGGAATATACAGCGAACACATTGTAAAGGCGATATGAAGAGTGAGTCTCACTGCAACGGCTTGAAGATTAGTTGTAAGTGACAGTGGGATATGAATAACATTCTGCTTCACAAGGATTGAAGATCCTCCGGTGGCCCTGTCACCCGGAGTTGAGAAAGAATGATATGCATCGAAATGACGTAGATTAAAATTATCTGTCTGTTTCAAATACGTTTCTTGCAGACAGATTACTGATGGTGCCAGGTCTTGAACTAAAAGATGTAATTCATTACAATTTGTCTTTAATCCTCTACACTGAACTATATTTCTGCAGAACATTACCTTTTGGATGGATTGATTGGGGAACTACCCCGTACTTTCTTTGAGGGCGACAAGCTATGTGCCCTGGGATGGGTGTTAGCACACACTTCCATTTCTTCCATTGAACCATATCTATTATATAATTTTATCTTATTTTCTGACCCTTTTGGAGCTCGATTTTGGTTTAGTAGCCTGTGTTTTTGCTTTGGATTTGGTTTTGACATTTTGTTTTTCACTTCCTTCCGACTGAGCTCGAGACTGACGAGAAGTAGTCGACTCGATTTGCTGGATAGTACGTGGTGCTGTCTGAGTAGAGAGAGGTTCTGGATGCTCCGTATTCACCCACAAGTGATTACGGGTGTAGTAGTGCCTTTTGAAGCCGTTTCGGGTGTTTTGGTGATAGAGGCATATGTTTCCGTCTGTTCGGAGGACTGTACAATCGTTTTTGCCTCAGCAAAACTGATGTTTTGAGAAAATTTGATCCTGTTTATTTCCATATACTTTTTCCAAACATTCTCTCGAAAAAGCCGAATGACTTCCTTGACAGTTGGCACATTTTTTATAGTTACTATCACAATCTTCTGTTACATGTGTATTCTCAGTGAGTGAGTGAGTTAGTTTGGTTTGGTTTTACACCGCTTTTAGCAATATTCCAGCGATATGACGGCGGGGGACACCAGAAAATGGGCCTCACACATTGTACCCATGTGGGGAATCAAACCCGGGTCTTCGGCGTGACGAGCGAACGCTTTACTAGGCTACCCCACCACCCCTTGTATTCTCAGCACAGTGACCACATGTAACAGACAATGTGCAATTAGAAACGCCATGTCCGTATTTCTGGCACTTAAAGCAGCGCAGAGGATTTGGAATGTAAAAACAACATTTAGATTGCAGTAACCTGCCTTTATTGACTTATGAGGATTTGGAGCCAAAAATGAAAAGAGGTAAGTGCTTGTTTGAACAGTTTCATTATTTCTTCGGGTTGTAAACCTTTTGACATATGTTACTCCTTGGTCGTTCAGCCACCTCCTCTTGGTAGGTGCTGGATAACGCCAAGAGCTCGCCGACACCCCCGTAGTTGACCCGGGGGGAATTTTGGTCCACCAACCCTTTTGCCGTGGGTTGCGTCCCGTGTCGGTGGAGGACGGGATCCTGGTGGTTGAGGGCACTGGGGCTTTTTACTGCATTCCATTGCCCAACACACCACTTTGGCCCTGACTTCACCTAGACGGGTGGTCGAATGGGCCCGGTCCGACCAATCGGCTGGTCATGCCAAGCCCTGTGCATGGAGTATATATAGTCTGGTTCATAATTATTGAGAATTTTTCTTCTTACTTTGAGCTATCCTAACACCTCAACTGATTCACTGATACTTAAAACTAAGTAATGGTATAAGGGAGGTAACTCATCTTGGCCTACTGAGTATAGTACAATTAGAGTTACCTCCCCTGAATTTGTAGCAGACGTCATTTTCCTCAGCACTGTCAACAATGTCTGCTGAAGATAAAACAAGGTTGATTTTTGAGTTGTGTAATCAAGGAATTGATGATGTAAATACATTGGCAGAGAGAACAGGAACTCCTCTTTCTACTGTGTATAGGATTAGGATGAATTTTAAAGAGGGAAAGGATTTTGGGCACCAGAAAGGAGCAGGGAGACCCAGAAAATTGGACTTCTCAGATCGCGTCCGGCTGGGAATTTTAGCGTCTAAAAAGCAAAGGGCAAGCATCTCCAACATCAGGTATGAAATGATAGAAAGGGGATCAACGGTTGTATCAAAATCTACAGTTAGAAGAAATTTGATTGATCTTGGATGGGAGAAAAAGACTGGAATTCCTTCTCCTCTCATGAAACAAGAACATAAAGACAGGCGTGTTGAGTGGTGTTTGGCACATGAAAACTTTGACTGGGAAAATGTGATTTTTACTGATGAAAGCTCAATATGGGTATATCCCAATAATGTGAAAATATGGACAAAGTCTGCGTCAGCACCGTTGTATCGACGACCTAAATAGAGCCCAAAGTTTCATGTATGGGGAGGGATATCCTTATTAGGAACGATCCCGCTGTGTGTGTTTGAGGGAAATCTGACAAGTCAACGCTACACTAACATATTAGATAATTTTCTCCTTCCAAGTGCACATGTGTTTTATGGAAATGACTGGATTTTGCAGCAAGATAATGATCCTAAACACACCGCAAAACATGCCAAGCAGCGGTTTCAGGAGAAAAATGTGACTGCATTACCATTTCCTGCATATAGTCCTGACTTGAATCCCATTGAGAACATTTGGGGGATGATGAAGGAATGTGTGAATCAAAAGGGGTTGACAAAAATTGAAGACATGAAGAGAGAAGTGGTCCGATACTGGGACAGCATAACTCACGAGACACTAACCTCTCTGATAGGAAGTATGCCTACCCGTCTTAGACTGTGCCGTGAAGCTCAAGGAGACTTGATAAAATATTAAATTGTTACCTACACAACATGAAAAGGTCAGTTCACTTTCACAATACATTCAATTTTATCTGATTTGTTCTCGTTTAATAATATGAAATGCTTTAGCTATTCTCAATAATTTTGAACCATACTGTATATCATTGCACAAATTTTATTTGGATTTTTACTTTCGGTCTTGGCCTATTTGTTCATTGAGCTTTTCGAATTTTAAAATGCATTTTTTGCCTAGAGTTTTATGCCCAGAAGGCGGTGGCTCATGGGCCAATCTGGTAGATTAATTATTTCTAATTCTTCTGTTGGAGTATATCATCCGGGTATCCTTGGTGCTGTAAGCTGGAGGCCCGTTTGCTTTAGCATTGTCCTTGTGATACTCCGTGGTGGGTGGGGAGCTCGGATGATGAACCGTATTACACTAACCATAGCTTATGAAACTCCAACATAAAAAACAAAACGTCCACTTGATTTTGACCCTGTTGATACTGACCATAGACCATCTACACTGACCCAAAAAAGAAACGCATAGCTGAAATCTCATTTTTAAAGTAGAATTTTTCGGAAAATATGGAATGGAATGACAATTAATGTAAATATTAAGTGTTTTTATAGTCAATACAACCAAAACAGACAAACAAACACAACCTCTGGTGATTATTCGCCACACCACAGCACCTTGAAAACGCTTTGTATAATCTGCACGTGGGAAAATCTGAAAGCATTATGCACGTGCAAATGCAGGATCTCAATCTTGATTATGATGGCTATAAAAGGGGACAGGTCCTGTTGCGATTCATTTCTTTCTATGCGACGCGAAAAATGCCAAGGTTAAATGAAGAAAACAGAAATAGAGCCATTGGACGTCTGGAAGCTGGGGAAAGTCAGTCATCAGTTGCCAGACGTCTGAATGTGAGGCAGAGCACGATTTCCCGTCTCTGGCAACGATACACGCAACACAACTCGACCAGAGACCGTCCAAGGAGTGGGAGACCAAGGGTGACAACTCCAGCACAAGACCGCTACATCCGGGTGCTTCATCTGCGTAATCGTGCCGTCACTGCTACGTATACCGCTGATCACGTTCCTGGGCTGCGTAGAGTCTCTCCACAAACCATCAGGAATCGCCTAAGAGAGCATGGAATTCGACCTATGCGACCTCATGCAGGACCTGTTCTGCATCCCCATCACCGTCGTGCACGTCTTCAGTGGTGCAGGAACGTTCGGGCATGGAACCTCTTGAATTGGAGGAGGATCTGGTTCAGCGATGAGTCACGTTTTCTGCTGTACAGACATGATGGAAGGATGCGTGTTTACAGACGTCGAAATGAGAGATATGCTCGACAGTGCGTTCGTGAGGTCAACAGACACGGTGGTGGAGGTGTAATGATGTGGGGAGGCATATCTATGAACGGCAGGACACAGTTGGTGCATGTGCAAGTAAATCTCAATGCTGTACGCTACCGGGATGAAATTCTGAACCGTCATGTTGTTCCTACAATTGACGCTAGAAGGGAAATTTTCCAGCACGACAATGCAAGACCGCACACAGCACGCATTACCACGGATTTCCTTGCCAACAACAACATTACAGTTCTTCCATGGCCCTCAAAATCGCCGGATTTGAACAAAAATTGAACATTTATGGGACCAATTGGGTAAACGGTTACGACGTCGACAGCCGCAGCCACAGACACGTCTACAGTTGGTGAATGCGTTGCGAGATGAGTGGAGAAGAATCCCACAAAGGCGGATTCGACGTCTTATACAGTCAATGCCCACGCGATGCAGAGCAGTGATTGATGCCCGTGGTGGTCACACCAGATACTGACTTTCTCACTATGCCATGGAAAATAGAGACGCTTAATACCACTGTGAATGATTGTATATGTCTTGACACACATTTGTTAATACCCGTGTGAATTATCATTGCTCAAGTTCCATTACTTCTTGTGCAATGTAAGTTAATAAATCATCTCTCATAACATTGGATTTTCACCTATGCGTTTCTTTTTTGGGCCAGTGTACATCGATTGAGTATTGGCCACGTTTCATTGTGATTGAGACTCCTGATAAGACACCTTTAAAGTTGAACCCCTTTGCTGTATTCAAAGGTATTCAAGGCATTGCTGGGAATGTGAAGAACATAAGAAGCTTACGTTCGGGTGCCCTGCTAGTCGAGTGCGGGAAAAAGCAGCAAGCAACAAATCTGATGAATGTTAAATCTTTCGTGGGCATTCCCGTCACGGTTTCTGCACACAAAACCTTGAATACAAGTAAAGGTATCGTGAGAGATAGAGATCGATTGTTTGATGACATGTCGGAACTTGATGTAGGATCTGAAATGAAGGATCAAGGTGTACTATATGTCAAGCGCTTTTCAACTCGCAGAAACAACGAAACCGTCAAAACAAATACGTATCTGTTTACTTTCACATGTCCAAATGCTCCCAAATCAGTGAAGGCAGGCTACTGCAACATACAAGTTGATACCTACATCCCCAACCCGCTAAGGTGTTTTAAATGTCAGAAATATGGACACGGTGTAAATACTTGCACATTGTCTGTTGTGTGTGCTCACTGTGGTGAGAAGACACACACAACAGAAAATTGTGACAGCGATTATAAAAAATGCACCAACTGCTCAGGCGACCATTCGTCCTTTTCTAAACAGTGTCCCATTTGGAAAGAGCAAATGGAGATCAATAAAATAAAATTCACTCAAAATATCTCTTTTCTGAGGCCAAAAAACTGGTAAAGAGATCTGATCTTACAGAAAGTTATGCAACAGTAGCAAAAACATCATCGGGTTCTAGCTCTAAAACAACATCGACCACAGGCTGCCAAGCTACCTTGACTTGGGTAAATTGCGATTCTCCACAGCATTTGTACCCTGCTATATCATCACAGACTGAGGAATCACTTCCTAGTACCTCAAGGTCTTCTGATCAGAAATCATCATCTCAGTCACACACAAAGTCTCAATCGACATCTGATAGTCAACAAACGGTGAAAAGTAAACCGAAGCCAAAGCCTGATGCTTCAAAACAACAAAGTGGCAGAGCTCCTAAAGGGTCACAGAGCAAAATTCAATTGTTCAATAAATAGGGTCTCTCGAAGACATGGACGTTTCTGAAAACGTCCATTCTAGGGCACATAGCTTGTCGCCCTCCAAAAGAGTGCGGTGCAGTATTGCAGCCATATCGTGACGAGAGCATTCATTATAATACAGGGCTTCGGGAGTTGGTCATATAGAGCTTGAAGATCAGTTTTGGCAAACGTCGAAGATGGCGAAATATAGAGGGAGCATAGCGTAAACGCTACATGTAAAGTAATTCTCACTGCAACAGCCTGCATATTAGTAATAAGTGAAACGGGACTTTGAATAACGTTTTGTCTGACTAGAATGGATGATCCGCCCGTGGCCCTATCACCCGGAGGTGAAAAAGAATGATATAGTAGTACCAATACCTAAACCTGGACGTGATCATACGGATCCATCTAATTATCGTCTGATTAAAACCACTAGACTGTCACAGTTAGTATTAAAACTAGCGTGGAAACTTAAAAAATGATAGTATCACTATTTGGACAGTACAATGTAAAAACAGGCCATAGATCGCCAACAACAGAGGGTAGATCACCATACCAGGGACCATGGGGACTTACAGTACCTCTGCTACCTGCATGGTCCCTGGCTGGATTTACATCATCCCCTCAGCTGTTGGCGACTGTATGCAAGATTAGCCACAAATTAAAATGACACATATTCTACGATTAAATAAGTGGAAGATCAAATCTGACTTAAACCGTTTTGGGACTTACGTACCCTCTCAGGAGGACAATAATCTTACGGTACTTCAACCCTCTTCGAGGATACAACCACAAACAATCTTAGCTGCGAATTCAACTTCCAGTCATAAAATACTTATTCATTTACATATCAGTCAATAAATTCAATTCTTTTAAAAATGCAATAATTAAATGAGAACGTACGTTACTAAAAAGGTCATTCATAGTTCTTGATTTAAAATAATTGTCCCTTGTACTGCAATATTCAACACAGTCAAGCAAGACATGCTTGGCCGTGATGATTTCATCACAAGGGATGCAGAACGGAGGATCCTCACCTTTCAAAAGATATTCATGCGTATACCTAGTGTGGCCAATACGACATCGTCCTATAATGACCTCTTCAAATCTGGACCGACAACCCAAGTAGGTGTAACCAAAAAATGGTTTTATTGCATGTAATTTATTGATACATACTTGGGTGTCCCACTTCTTCTGCATCAGATCAGGGATGTAAGATCTAGTGGTAGTTTTATAATCAGTATAGGGAATATGAAGTGGTGTCACAGATTTGTTGAGTGCCGCCTTAGCAGCAAGATCGGCCATTGTGTTACCAGAAATACCAACGTGACTAGGTAACCAAGAAAAGACGATGTCGCACTGGCCAGTAGCAAGATCATTGTACAATTCAATAATTTCAATTAAAAGTGGATGTTTTGAATCGCCTGAAGGCAAGAAAGGGAGTCGGAATAGATTATATACTGTTTATGTTTAGGGTGTCTTTGAGAGCCGTTAGTATGGCATTAGCTTCTGCTGTAAAAATAGAACTGTTATCTATTATTCTAGAAGATATTGTTCTGGACCCAATGACAGTGGCACAAGCTACTGCACCATCGTGTACCCTTGAACCCATGTGTAAATAAGGATTTATAATTGCTATATTTAGTTTTTAATTGATTATATTCTTGTTTATATTGTGATTCATTAGTTTCTGATTTTTTAAATGAAGTTAATGTTAGGTCCACTTGTGGCCTAACCAACTGCCAAGGAGGAGAAGAAATAAGACGGGAGGGAGCTATATTTTCCAGCCCCATGCCAGCTACTTGTGGCCTAAGCAACTCCAAAGGAGGCGAAGAGAGAAGACGGGAAGAAAGAAAGGGCTTAATTCTGTGTCCTAGGGGTGGAACAAGAGAAGACCTCTTGTCGTACAAATTTTCATAAAGCGGATTGAACACACAGTTATAGGCAGGGTTAGATTTATTAGAATATAATTTGGTAATGTATTGTAAAGACAATTTTATACGGCGTTGGGTAAGAGATGGTTCATCAGCCTCAACATAGAGACTGGCAACAGGTGAGGTTCTAAAAGATCCAAGACAAAGTCTCAGACCTTGGTGATGGACAGAATGTAATAGTTTAAGGTTGCTTTTACAGGCTCCACCATATACAATGGAGCCATAATCAAGTTTAGATCGTACCAATGATCTGTATAAGTGAACGAGGGTAGTGTGATCCCCACCCCACTTGGAATTTGAAACAACCTTTAACAAATCTAGTGCCTTCAGACATTTAGCTTCAAGTGATTTAATGTGTGACAAGAAGGTTAAATGAGAATCGAAATAGTTCAGGGTCCTTATGCAGCTTATATTTTCTACAAAAATGTATGCAATTAGTTTTGGATTTAGAAAATTTGAAGCCATTTTCAAGACACCATTTATTTATTTTGTTTAAACATAACTGCAGTTGTCTTTCAATAGTGTGCATATTTTTACCACGACAAGAAATATTAAAATCATCCACAAATAAAGATCCATCAATTGAATCATTTAAAACCTTGGATAAACTGTTTATCTTAATACTAAACAAAGTGTCAGACAAAATACTACCTTGAGGGACACCCTGATCCTGATTATAATGATCAGACAGGGTAGAACCCACTTGGACTTGAAATTGCCTGTCTTTTAAAAACTCTGATATAAAAAGATGCAAACGGCCTCTCAATCCAAAGTCATGTAAATCCTTCAAAATACCATGCTTCCAGGTCGTATCATAAGCTTTCTCGAGATCAAAGAAAATTGACACAGCATGTTGTTTATTTACTATTGCGTTTTTAACGAAGGATTCTAAACATACCAAATGACCAATGGTACTGCGATTTTGCCTGCAACCACACTGAATATTTGTCATAAGATTACTGGTTTCAAGATACCAAACTAATCTATTATTCACCATACGTTCCATGGTTTTACAGACACAGCTAGTGAGAGATATCGGTCTATAATTAGACGGATCTGTATGATCCCTGCCAGCTTTTGGTATTGGGACTACAATGGCATTACGCCACGAAGGAGGAGATTTTCCAGACGTCCATATTTTATCAAATATATCTAAAAGTGTGACCAGGCATGGTTCAGGCAAATGTTTCAGTAGCTGATAATGAATATTGTCATCACCTGCTGCAGTGTCATGAGCTTGGTCAAGAGCTGTATATAACTCATGTATTGAGAAAACATCATTATAATCTTCACCATTGTCGGAATCAAAATTGACTTTTTTCTGTTCCTGCTGTTTCTGATATTTCTGAAACTCAGGGACATAATTTGACGATGAAGAATTTTTGGCAAGTGTTTCGCCAATTTTATTGGCAATATGAGACTTGTCAGTAATTACATTCTCACCATCTTTGAGATGGTGAACTGAAGATTTTGAACCTTTACCTTTAATTCTTTGAACCGTGTTCCATACCTTGGACATTGGCGTGCGCGAATTAATCCTGGAAACGTAGCTCCTCCAAGATTGGCGTTCGTTTTGTTTGAAGATACGACGAGCTTTCGCATTGAGGATTTTAAACTTATTCAAGTTGTGGACAGTTGGATGATGGCGGAAATAAGTTTCCGCCCTTTTCCTCGCTTTTCTGGTTTGCCTACATTTGGAATTGAACCATGGTTTCCGTACATGTGGAGCAGTAGAAGACCTTGGTATACACTCATCAGCTATTAGATCCGAATAGGATCAGTTACATCACTGAAACACTGCGGCTTGAAGATCAAACTGCTTGAGTGCTGAAGAAGGTGAAATATATAAAGAGCATAGTGTAAGGGTAACGTTAAGAGTTAGTCTCACTGCAACAGCTTGGAGAGTAGTTGTGAGTGTTACAGGACTATGGATAACATCCTGCTTTACAAGAATTGAAGACCCTCCAGTGGCCGTATCACCTGGAGGTGAAAAACAATTATATGCAATGAACTGACGTAAATCAAATGTGTCTGTCTGCTTCAGATAAGTTTCCTGGAGACAGAAAGCCGATGGTGCAAAATCCTGGACAAGTAGCTGTAACTCGTTGAAATTGGTCCTTAGGCCTCTACAGTTCCACTGTACAATATGTTTGGAATGGATTATTGTTTGAGCGGGTTGATTGGGGATCTACCCCGCATTTTTTTTTAGGGCGACAAACTGTGCGCCCTTGATTGGACGTTTTCGGACACGTCCATGTCCTCAAGTATTATAAAGCTTAATTCTGTTTTCAGACCCTTTTGGGGCTCTGCCACTTTGCTTTTTTGAGGAATCAGGCATAGGTTTAGTTTTTCCTTTAGGAATTTGTTGGACATTTGACAAAGATTGAGACCTTGCAGGTGGCTGTGATGATGAATCATGATCCGAAGCTGGCCCTGATTGACTTTGCGACATGCGCGGAAGTAGCTCAGCGGTCTGAGTGGAAATAGCGGATGAAAAAACCTCTGGGGAATCAGTGTGCACCCATGTCAAGTTTGTTTGAGCAGCTGAAGAAGATTTCGAAGGAATTTACAGCATTACCATACTTTTGACACTTGAAACATCTGAGTGGATTAGGAATAAAAGTTTCCACTTTGATGTGACAGTAGCCGGCCTTTATTGATGTTGGAGCCGTTGGAGTGGAAAATGAAAATAAATAGGTGTTGGTTTGTTGGATCTGGTTGTTTCTTCGGGTTGTGAAACGTTTGACAAATAACACACCTTGGTCCATCATCTCTGCGGCAATGTCAATTTCCAGCATATCAGCAAATCGTCTATCACGGTCTCTCACAATTCCCTTACTAGTGTTAAGCGTACGGTGAGGAGAGACTGACACTGGAATGCCTATAAATGATTTTGTTGAAAGGAGATTGGTTGCCTGTTGCCTCCTACTGCACTCAACAAGCAAAGAACCTATTCGTAAACGTCTAACGTTTCTAACATCACCTGCATTGCCCTGTATGCCTTTTGATACCGCAAAAGGGTTCAGCTTTAACGGAGTGTTGTCAGTGGTCTCAATTACAATAAACCGTGGCCAGTAGTCAACAGATGTGGACAGTCCTTGGTCTTCAACATCAGGATCAGTAGTATCAAGAGGACGTTTTGTTTTTTTGAGGGGAGTTTCGTAAGCCATGGTAAGTTTATATTGTTTCATCATCCGAGCTCCCCACGGAGTATCACAAGGACAATGCTAAAAGCAGGCGGGTTTCCTGCCTGCAGCACCAAGGATACCCGGATGAAATACTCAAGCAGAATAATACAATACAAAAGTAATTATTCCACTTGATTGGCCCATGAGCCACTGCCTTCTGGACATAAGACTCTAGGCAAGTTACGACATTGGAATTGTACAATCGAAATACAAATGAATCATCATGAAGCCAAGACAAAAATATTAAATATTTCCTCAAATTTGTGAAACAACATTTACATGTACAGGGCTTAGCATGACCAGCCGATTGGTGGAACGGGGCCCATTCAACCACTCGTCTAGGTGAAGTCAGGGCCAAAGTGGTGTGATCAACTCCCAGGATCCCTTCTCCACCGACACAGGGCCGCAACCCACGGCAAACGGGTTGGTGGACCAAATATCCCTCCGGGTCCACTACGGGGGTGTCGGCGAGCTCTTCGCGTTACCCAGCACCCACCACGAGGACGCTGTGTCTATCTTTTTTTATCTTGAGAAGGAATATGACACAACCTGGAAATATGGCATTTTGCGAGATTTACATGATTTCGGTTTCCGAGGTAGTTTGCCTGAATTCATAGGCAAATTTTTAAATAACACACAATTTCACACACGTCCGCGTGGGTTCTACCCTGTCTGATCATTACAATCAAGATCTGGGTGTTCCACAAGGCAGTATTTTGTCAGTCACACTTTTCAGTATGAAGATAAATAGCTTATCAAAAGTCTTAAACGATTCAGTTGATGGATCGTTATTTGTGGATGATTTTAATATTTCTTGTCGTGGTAAAAATATGCATACTATTGAAGGGTAACTGGAGCTGTGTTTGAACAATATAGATAAAAGGTGTCTTGAAAATGGCTTCAAATTTTCTAAATCCAAAACCAGTTGTATACACTTCTCTCGTAAATATAAACCTCATACAGACCCAGAACTATTTCTAAGTGGCACCCCTATCAAAGTTGTCAAGGAGACTAAGTTCTTGGGACTTATTTTCGATTCACATTTGACCTTTTTGCCCCATATTAAATACCTAAAAGCCAAATGCTTGAAGGCATTCGATTTATTAAAGATTGTTTCTAATTCAAAGTGGGGAGGATCAGACTACCGTCCTTCACTTATATAGATCACTCATCCGCTTAAAACTTGATTATGGCTCCATTGTATATGGTGCAGCCTGCAAAAGCAACCTGAAACTATTAGATTCTGTCCATCACCAAGGTCTAAAACTTTGTCTTGGTTCCTTCAGAACTTCACCTATTGAGAGTCTCTACGTTGAGGCCGACGAACCATCTCTTGATCAGCGCCGTATAAAGCATTTCCTGCTTGACTGTGTTGAGTATTCCATGACAAGGGATCATTATTTTAATTCCCAAACTATGAAGGATTTTTTTAATAACACAAGTTCTCATTTAATCATTGCGTTCTTAAAAGAATTAGATTTATTAACTGAACTGTAAATCGATAGATATTTTATTATTGGAAGTTTAAATTAGTAACTGTGCTTGTTAGTGGCTGTATCCTCGAAGGGGGTTGAAGTACCGTAAAATTATTGTCCTCCTGAGAGGGTACGTAAGTCCACAAACATTCAAAGTAAATTCTAAATTTCCAGGTTTTTAATCGTAGAATAAGTGTCTTGTTATTGTATGGCTAGATTTCACAAATTGCTGACGGCTGAGGGGATGATGTAAATCCAGCTAGGGTCCATGCAGGTATCAAAAGTTCTGTAAATCCCCATGGTCCCTAGTATGGTGATCTACCTTCAGTTGTTAGCATTGTATAGCCCAGTTTTATATTGTATTGTCCTGTATAGATCAACTGTTTTAGGTATAGTTACTAGTTTTACATTCTGTTCTGTGATATGCTAGTTGCTTTTTTGTGAGTGAGTGAGTTAACATTTAACGTCACATCGGCAATATTTCAGCCATATCGTGACGGGAACTTAACACTGAAATGGAATATATGTGTAATATAAACACCTGTCGACAAAGGACAGTAAAAACACTAGAATATCACAGATATGAATATAAAACCAGCAAAAAAATAAAAGATTGTAATTAAAGAAGACAATACAATATAAAACACGGGCTATAAATCGCCAACAACGGAAGGTAGATCACCATTCTAGGGACCATGGGGACTTACAGAACCTTTGCTACCTGCATGGACCCTAGCTGGATTTACACCATCCCTTCAGCTGCTGGCGAGTGTACGAAATGCTAGCCAAAATTATTTTGACAAGCATACTACGATTAAAAACCTGGTAAACTTAAATTTACATCGAATGTTTGTGGACTTACGTATCCTCTCAGAAGGACAATAATTTTACAATACTTCAACCCCCTTTGAGGGTACAGCCACTAACAATACAAGTTACTAACCTAAGCTACCAATATTTAAAATACATCTATTTACAGAACATATTACTTAAAATTCAACCAAAAAATCAATTTCTTTTAAACAACCAATAACTAAATGAGAAACAACAGTGGTAAAAAGATCCTTGATGGTTCTGACATTGAAAAATCTATCCCTTGTGATGGAGAATTCAACACAGTCAAGCAGGATATCTAATGGTGGCTTTGTAATCACTGTAAGGAAGAAGTGGTGTCACAGATTTGTTGAGAGCTGTTTTAGCAGCAAGGTCAGCCAACGTCATGTCATATTGGCCAGTAGCAAGATCATTATACAATTCAATCATTTCCATTAAAAGTGGATGTTTGCAAGAAATATTTTTAATAGCCTGAAGGCAAGAAAGAGAGTCGGAATAGATTATATACTGTTTACGTTTAGGGTGTCTTTGGATATATTTAAGATCTGTTAATGTGGCGTTAGTTTTAGCTGTAAAAATAGAGCTGTTATCTGGTAATCTAGACGATATTGTTCTGGATCCAATGACAGTGGCACAAGCCACTGCACCACCGTCCTTGGACCCATGTGTAAATAAGGATTTATAATTGCTATATTTATGTTTCAATTGATTATATTCTTGTTTATACTGTATTTCATTCGTTTCTGAAGTTTTAAATGTAGTTAAGGTTAGGTCGACTTGTGGCCTAACCAACTACCATGGAGGAGAAGAAAGAAGACGGGAGGGAGCTATGTTTTCCAGCTCAATGCCGACCGCAGAGAGAAAGGGTTTAATTCTGTGCCCGAGAGGTGGAACAAGAGAAGTCTTTTTGTTGTACAAGTCCTCGTAGAGAGGACTGAAAACACAGTTATAGGCAAGGTTAGATTCGTTGGAGTATTGTAAAGATAATTTTATACGGCGTTGTGTAAGAGATGGTTCATCGGCTTCAACATATAGAATGTCAACAGGAGAGGTTCTAAAGGAACCAAGACAAAGTCTTAGACCTTGGTGGTGGACAGAATGTAATAGTTTCAGGTTGCTTTTGCAGGCTCCACCATAGACGATGGAGCCATAGTCAAGTTTTGAGCGGACGAGTGATCTATATAAGTTGAGGAGGGTAGGTTGATCCCCTTCCCACTTTGAATTTGAAACGACTTTTAATAAATCGAGCACCTTCAGGCATTTAATTTTTTGGAACTTGATATGGGGAAGAAAAGTTACATGTGAGTCGAAAATCAGACCTAAGAACTTTGCCTCCTTAACGACTTTGATGGGAGTGCTATTTAAAAACAATTCCGGGTCTTTATGCAGTTTGTATTTTCTACAGATATGTATACAATTGGTTTTTTATTTAGAAAATTTCAAGATACCATTTGTTTATTTTGTTTAAACACAGTTGCAGTTGCCCTTCAATGGTATTCATATTTTTACGAGAAGAAATACTAAAATCATCCACAAAAAGTGATCCATCGATCGAATCATTTAAAACCTTGGATAAACTGTTTATCCTGATACTAAAGAGTGTAACAGACAATATACCGCCTTGTGGAACACCCTGATCCTGATTATAATAATCAAACAGGGTAGAACCCACTCGGGACTTGAAATTGCCTGTCCTTTAATAATTGTGATATAAAAAGAGATAAACGACCCCTTAAACCGAAGTCATGTAAATCCTTTAAAATGCCATATTGCCACGTGGTATCGTAAGCTTTCTCAAGATCAAAGAAAATCGATATTGCAAGTTGTTTATTCACTAGAGCATTTTCAACAAACGATTCTAGTCGTACCAAATGATCAATGGTACTATGATTTTTCCTGAAACCACGCTGAATATTTGTGATCAGGTTATTGGTTTCAAGATACCAGGCACCCGTGAACGGCCACCTCCTCGTGGTGGGTGCTGGATAACGCTGAGAGCCGTTCACTCTCGTTGTGGACCCGGGGGGATATTTGGTCCACCAACCCGTTTGCCGTGGGTTGCGGCCCTGTGTCGGCGGAGAAAGGGATCCTAGTGGTTGAGGGCAATAGGGGCCTGTAATCGTGTTCCTGTTGCTCAGTACACCACTTTGGCCCTGACTTTGCCGATACAGGTGGTCGCATGGGCCCGGTTCCACCAATCGGCTGGTCATGCCAAGCCTGTGCATGGTTCTTATTTTTGCACACTCTTGACTTTTCAAAAATTATTGTGTGGTCTTGGCTATTTGAGATTTGCTGAAAGTCTTGTTTTTACAATTTGCCTTTCTTATGCCAGAAGGCGGTGGCTCATGGGCCAGTCTGGTGGGATGTATCCTTTTTAGGTATTTTCCTGCTTGAGTATACTCGCCTAGTATCCTTGGTGCCGTCTGACGGAGATCCACAGACAAAAGGCATCGTCCTTGTTGACACTCCATGGTGGGTGGAGAGCTAGGAGAGTGAATCCAATTTAATACAATCATGGCACTCCCACTTAAAAACGTTCACATGAATCAAATGATTCATTCTCGTCAGAGGATGAAGATACTACAGCTCTCTCAAATCCTGCAAGTTGGTCTCACTTTCTTGTCATGTCTGATCCAAATGATGGTCCTCTTAAATTGAATCCTTTTGCTATTGCGAAAGGCATAGAAGGTCTGGCTGGTGAAGTCAAAGAAGTTAAAAAATTACGATCTCTCCTTAGTGAATGCAAGAAACAAATTCAGTCACAAATTCTGCTTTCAACTAAATCTGTGACCAATGTTCCCGTTAAGGTGTCGTCTCACCGGACACTCAACAATAGCAAAGGCATCGTCCGTGATACAGGACGTTGCTTATCTGACATGACTGAAACATACATTGTTTCCGAGTTACACTCTCAAGGAGTCACTACTGTCAAACGATTTACATTCAAAAGAAAAAATGAAATTGTTAAAAGCAATACGTACTTGTTTACTTTCTGTCTTCCATCCCACCCAAACTCACTTAAAGGTGGTTATTGTCAACTAAGGTTAGATGCCTACATTCCAAATCCCCTTAGGCACCCGTGGCGAGCCACCTCCTCGTGGTGGGTGTTCGGTAACGCTAAGTGCTCGCCAACCCCCCGTGTGGATCCAGGGGCATATGTGGTCCACCAACCCGTTTGCCGTGGGTTGCAGCCCTGTGTCGGTGGAGGAGGGGATCCTGGTGGTTGAGGGTAACAAGGGCTTAGAACCGTGTTCCTGTTGCTCAACACACCACTTTGGCCCTGACTTCACCTAGACGGGTGGTAGAACTGGCCCGGTTCTATCAATCGGCTGGTCACGCCAAGCCCTGTGCATGGTGACAATATTTGCACATTTCATTATATTTGGGTCTTGGACATTTTGATCACTTGAAACTGCCTATAGTCCTATGCCAGAAGGCGGTGGCTCATGGGCCAATCTGGCAATATTGACCTTCAAATACAAGATGTGTCCAATTACTTGTCATGGGCAGAACCACCCTTGCATTTTGTTTGGTCTGCAAATATTGCTATTTGTGTCACTGTTGCTGGAGTATGGCATCCCTGTATCTCTGGTGTCGGCATCTTGGAGATCCGGTGCTATTTGACATCGTCCTCGTTGACACTCCGTGGTGGGTCGGGAGCAGGGATGCTGAATTCTTTTCCTTTCATTATGGCAAACCCACAAGCTGGTTCATCTAGCTATGAAAAAAAGAGACGCCTGGATGACCTAGATCATCCACATGAAACAAATCCGTCAAACATTGATTCCTGGCCTAGATTCTTGGTGATTGAAGCTTCTGACTTTCTTCCCATTAAACTAAACCCATTTGCTGTTTCCAAAGCTATCCATGGTATATGCGGTGAAGTTAAAAATGTCACTCGTCTCCGTAGTGGTTTACTTCTGGTGGAGTGTGCACGGAGACAACAATCGCTTAATCTCTTATCTATTAAAACATTTGCTAATGTTGAGGTTGTTGTGTCCGTGCACAAAACTCTCAATTCCTGTCGTGGTATCATACGAGACAGGGCTCGTTGTCTCTCTGACATGTCCGAGGAGGACATAGCTGCAGAACTTGAAGACCAGGCTGTTACGTCAGTGAAACGCTTCACTATTCAAAAGGATGGCAAAACCACAAATACTAATACCTATCTCCTGACATTTTCTAGATCATCCCTACCACAGTCGATCAAAGCAGGTTATTTTAACATCGGGGTGGATGTGTATGTCCCTAATCCGCTCCGGTGTTACAAATGCCAACGCTTTGGACATGGTTCTCACTCTTGTCGTAATTCTGTAATATGTCATCGTTGTGGTGACCACCATGAAAATACAGATTGTGAAAAGAACTTCCTAATGTGCTAACTGTGATGGTTCACATTCTGCCTCATCCAGGTCCTGTCCTGTGTTTCAACGGGAATCCAAAATTATGAGAATTAAATGTGAAAAAAATCTTTCTTACCTCGAAGCCATGAAACTGTTCACAAATCAGTCGTCACTTGCCTCAAATATCACTTATTCTGCTGTAGTCGCTCGCTCTGTTGCGGTGTCCTCCACTTCATGTCAGACTGACTTAACGTGGGTCACGTCAACACAACCGGTGCCTTTAAGCTCAAAACCTGCTTCCCCAGTTAGTCACTCTACGTCGGGGTCTCAGACTGAAATTCTTCCTGTGACATCACAAGATTCTTCATTCAAATCAGATATTTCCCAACCAGCAAAGGATCAATCCAAAAAGAAGAAAGGAAAAAAACTGAATAGAACCCCACCTACTCTCACTTCAGCTTCGGAGGTTCCTCTCCAAAATGCATTTGGGCCTCTCGATATGGAGGTCACTGTGTCCTCCCAAGACAGACAGAGGAGCATATCCTCATCACATGCACGTGAACGTTCGCCAATTGAGCCACCATGACTCAAATGTCCACTTTAATGCAGTGGAATTGCAGAGGATTGCAGCATAACTTAAATGAGCTTCACGTATTGATACAAGATTTTAAGCCGTCGGCGCTATGTCTGCAAGAGACATACCTAAAAGATACAGATACCTTTAATTTGAGACGGTATAGTGATTACCATTTTTATTCTCCACCTGGGGATAGAGCAACAGGGGGCGCTTCCATGTTAGTACGAGAGGATATCATTCATAGCCCTGTCATTCTTACTACTACACTTCAGGCTGTAGCTGTTCGTTTAACGCTACACATTGCAATAACACTGTGTAGCTTGTACTTACCACCTTCTACTAATATCCAGTAGTCAGAGCTCCAAAATTTATATGATCAACTTCCCAAGCCATGCCTCATTATGGGTGACTTCAATGGACATAACCCACTTTGGGGAAGTGGCCACACTGATAATAAAGGTAAAACCCTTGAAGAATTTATTTCCGATAATAATTTATCTATTTTTAATGACGATTCAGCCACCTATTTACATCCAGCTACGGGAACATATTCTTCCCTGGATCTATCACTTACCGATTCAACCTTATATACTGAATTTGAATGGAAGGTCCATGATGACCTCTGCGGTAGTGATCACTTCCCAACCATTCTCAAAACAATCAACACTGGTGATGATCCACCTCTATCAAGAAGGAACTTCGCCAAGGCTGACTGGTCATTATTTGAGACGCTGTGTATTGACCACTTGAAATATAACGTTTTCAGGAACAGTGAAGATCCTATACAGTCGTTTTCAGATATTCTAAATGACATTGCTGAGAGATCAATTCCACAGTCCTCTGAAACTCCACACATTCGCAAACCATGGTTTAATAAGGAGTGTAAACAGGCCAGAAAGAGTAGAAAGAAAGCCGAAAAATATTTTCGCAAACATCCGACAGTCCATAATTTAGACAAAGTTAAAATATTCAATGCCAAGGCTAGACGCGCCTTTAAACTGAATAAGCGTCAGTCTTGGAGGAACTATGTTTCCCAAATAAATTCTCGCACACCAATTTCAAAGGTGTGGAACATGATCCAAAGGATAAAAGGCAAAGGATCAAAATCTACTGTTCAGCATCTGAAGGATGGTGATAATGTATTAACTAATAAAGCTGACATAGCACATAAAATTGGCGAAACACTTGCCAAACATTCTTCATCATCTAACTATGTTGCTGAGTTTCAAAAGTATCAGAAACAACAGGAGAACAAAAAAATCAATTTCAACTCAGACAACGGTGAAGATTATAACGAATTATTTTCGTTACATGAACTCCATACCGCCCTTCAGCAAGCTCATGATACAGCAACTGGGGATGACAACATTCATTATCAGCTCCTGAAGCATTTGCCTGAATCATGTTTAGAAATCCTTCTAGAAATTTTTGATCACATATGGACTTCAGGAAGCATTTGCCTGAATCATGTTTAGAAATCCTTCTAGAAATTTTTGATCACATATGGACTTCAGGGAATTTCCCACCTTCTTTGCGTAATGCCATTGTAGTCCCTATTCAGAAGCCTGGTCGGGATCACACTGATCCCTCTAACTACAGACCAATCTCTTTAACGAGTTATGTCTGTAAAACCATGGAACGAATGGTAAACAATAGATTAACATGGTACCTGGAAAACAATAATCTGATAAAAAATATCCAATGTGGTTTCAGGAAAAATCGTAGTACCATCGATCATCTGGTACGATTAGAATCCTTTGTTAAAAATGCTTTAGTAAATAAACAACATGCAGTATCGATTTTTTTTTTATCTCGAGAAAGCATACGATACCACCTGGAAGCATGGCATTTTAAAGGATTTACATGACCGGTTTAAGGGGTCGTTTACCTGTTTTTATATCACAATTTTTAAAAGACCGGCAATTTCAGGTCCGAGTGGGTTCAACTCTGTCTGACCATTTTAAACAGGATCAAGGTGTTCCACAAGGCAGTAATTTGTCTGTTACACTGTTTAGTATCAAGATAAACAGTTTATCCAAAGTTTTAAATGATTCGATTGATGGATCACTTTTTGTGGATGATTTTAATATTTCTTGTCCTGGAAAAAAATATGCATACTATTGAAGGGCAACTGCAGTTGTGCTTAAACAAAATAAACAAATGATGTCTTGAGAACGGCTTTAAATTTTCTAAATCAAAAACCAATTGTATACATTTCTGTAGAAAATACAAACTGCATAAAGACCCGGAATTGCTTTTAAATAGCACTCCCATCAAAGTCGTTAAGGAGGCAAAGTTCTTGGGTCTGATCTTCGACTCACATTTAACTTTTCTCCCCCATATCAAGTCCCTAAAAACAAATGCCTGAAGGCGCTGGATTTATTAAAAGTCGTTTCAAATTCAAAGTGGGGAGGGGATCAACCTACCCTCCTCAACTTATATAGATCACTTGTCCGCTCAAAACTTGACTATGGCTCCATCGTCTATGGTGGAGGATGCAAAAGCAACCTAAAATTATTAGATTCTGTCCATCACCAAGGTCTAAGACTTTGTCTTGGGTCCTTTAGAACCTCACCTGTTGACAGTCTCTACGTTGAGGCTGATGAACCATCTCTTACACAACGCCGTATAAAATTGTCCTTACAATATATTACTAAATTATACTCTAATGAACCTAACCCTGCATATAACTGTGTGTTCAATCCACTTTATGTGGATTTGTACGACAAGAAGTCTTCTCTTGTTCCACCTCTAGGGCACAGGATTAAACCCTTTATTACTTTGGCCGGCAATGAGCTGGAAAACACAGCTCCCTCCCGTCTTCTTTCTTCTCCTCCTTGGCAGTTGGTTAGACCACAAGTCGATCTAACATTAACTTCTTTAAAAAATCTGAAACTAATGAATTACAATATAAACAAGAATATAATCAGTTAAAAAGTAAATATAGCAGTTACAAACCCTTATTTACAGATGGATCCAAGGACGGTGGTGCAGTAGCTTGTGCCACAAGCTGTTGGCCAATACGACATCTGTGACACCACTTCTTATTCCATACACTGATTATAAAGCTATCATTAGGTCTTACATCCGTGATCTGATGCAGAAGAGGTGGGACACCCAAGTAGGTATCAATAAATTACATGAAATAAAACCCTACATTGGTTACACCTACTTGGGTTGTCAGTCCAGATTTGAAGAGGTCATCATGCGACGATGTCGTATTGGCCACACACGATATACACATAAATATTTGCTTAAAGGTGAAGATCCTCCGTTTTGTATCCCTTGTGATGAAAGAATCACAGTCAAGCAGATCCTGCTTGATTGTGTTGAGTATTCCATCACAAGGGATGAGTATTTTAATTCACAAACTATGAAGGATCTTTTTAATAACACAAGTTCTCATTTAATCACTGCATTTTTAAAAGAATTAGATTTATTAACTGAATTGTAAATACATACATATTTTATTACTGGGAGTTTAAATTCGTAACTCTGCTTGTTAGTGGCTGTATCCTCGAAGGGGGTTGAAGTACCGTAAAATTATTGTCCTCCTGAGAGGGTACGTAAGTCCCAAAACAGCTGAAGTCAGATTTAATCTTCCACATTTTTAGTCGTAGAATATGTGTCATTTTAAAGTATGGCTAATTTTGCATACAGTCGCCACCAGCCAAGGGGATGGCGTAAATCCAGCTAGGGATCATGCAGGTAGCAAAGGCACTGTAAGTCTCCATGGTCCCTAGTATGGTGACCTACCTTCCGTTTTTGGAGATCCATGGCCTGTTTTTATGTTGTACAGTCCAAATAGAGAGAATATTATGTTTTAAATTTCGACACGATATGGCTGCAATATTGCCGATGTGACGTTAAATATTCTCACTCACTCACTCACTCACTCACCCAAATCCCCTAAGATGTTACAATTGCCAAAAGTATGGCCATGGTTCCAACTCTTGCCATAATCCAGCTGCCTGCCACCGATGTGGAGGGAAATGTGAAGACAGTACACTGTGCAATAACCCATGTGCTTGCGTCAGTTGTTCTGGGAGTCATTCGTCGTCTTCCAGAGAATGCCCGACATGGAAACTCCAATCACAAATTTCTCGTGTCAAACATGAACGAAATATCACCTTTTCTGAGTTTAAGAAATACGTCATGGCTCAGGAATCTACCGGGCTATCTTATGCTGCCGCAGCTGCTTCTCCTGTGGCTTCTGCTACAACTCCCAGACCTCTTCCATGTAAATCGGTAGCTTGCCAGACCGAATACACTTGGGCAAAACCTTCTGCTCCAACCTTGATCCCTACCGCAAACAAAGAAAATTGTACACAAACATCCAGTTCACAAACCCTAAATCAGTCTATGCCATCTAGCGATAAGGATTCGCCCTCATCTCATAATACGTCCTCGTCTCAAAACTTAAAATCAGACATAAATGAGACACAACTTGAAAAACTCAAATCCAAAACTAGAGCTGAAACAAATAGAAAGAATCAAAGTGGTAGAACGCCGAAAGGGGCTAATAATCAGGTCCAAATATTTAACAAATTTGGATCACTCGAAGACATGGATATGTCCGACCACAAGCATGGAATGGCACATATCTTGTCACCATCCAGGAAGGTAAGGGGTCGATCTCCTATTCATCCCCCATAGAGATTGTTTCTTCACCTCAAATACAATGGGACTGTAGAGGACTCAGGACAAATTTAAACGATTTACATCTTTTAGTCCAAGATTTTAAACCGTCAGCATTCTGTTTACAAGAGACATCTCTCAAGCAGACTGATCTTTTTGAATTACGTCAATATAATGCTTATCATTGTTTTTCTCCTGCGGGTGGAAAAGCCACTGTAGGATCTTCAATCCTTGTTCGGAATGATGTAATCCACAGTCCTGTTCTACTTAAAACAAGTCTCCATGCCGTTGCAGTAAGACTTACTTTGCATGTTGCAGTTACTCTTTCCTCTTTGTATATTTCGCCTTCCTCATCTGTTCAGCAAGCTGATCTTCAGGCTCTGTATGAACTCCCTAAACCCTGTATAATCATGGGTGACTTAAATGGGCACAATCCACTCTGGGGCAGTAGTAATACAAACACTAAAGGTAAATTACTGGAGGATTTCATTTCAAATAATGATCTATGCATTTATTATGACGGTCCAAATACGTACTTACATCCTGGCACAGGAACATATTCATCTCTTGATTTGTCTTTTACTGACTCCAACCTATTGAATGAATTTGAATGATCAGTCCATGACGACCTCTGTGGAAGTGACCATTTCTCAACAATACTAAAATCTGTGAATCCATTTGACATTCGTCCATCATCAAGAAGGAAATTGAAACAGGCTAACTGGCCTCTGTGTGAAATTCTCTGCGCTGAACAACTTAAACCTGAACTTTTAATGATATTCCTGATGCCATTAAATGTTTCTCAGATAAGCTAAATACCATAGCTGACGAATGTATCCCAAAGTCCTCGTCAATTCCTCACATACGAAAACCATGGCTTAGAGATAAATGCAAACAGGCTAGGAAGGCGCGGAAGAAAGCCGAACATTACTTTCGTCGCCATCCTATGGTCCACAATTTAGATAAATTTAAATTTTTGAACGCTAAAGTTCGACGTACTTTCGAGCAAAGTAAACGCCAGTCTTGGCAAAACTATGTCTCAAAAATAAATTCGCGCACGCCGAAATCAAAGGAGTGGAATATGATCCAGAAAATCAAGGGTAAGGGATCTAAATCTAGCATCCATCATCTGAAATATGGGAACCAATTATTGACTAGTAAATCAGATATTGCAAATAAACTTGGTGAAACGTTGGCCAAACACTCTTCCTCATCTAATTATGTACCTGAATTCCAAACATATGAAAAACAGCAGGAACGGACGCCTATTAATTTCAATTCAGATAATGGAGAAGACATTTTCGATACATGAACTTCACACTGCTCTTGATCAGGCTCACGATACTGCTTCTGGAGCTGATGGTATACATTATCAACTCATGAAACACTTGCCAGACTCATGTTTGGAGACACTATTATATACTTTTGATAACATTTGGACAAGTGGAAAATTCCCTTCCTCGTGGCGTGATGCTAATTATTGTTCCCATCCCTAAACCTGGACGTCACCATACTAATCCTTCTTCATACTAATCTTAATCTTAATCATCATCTTAAACATGGAGATCAATTACTTTCTGATAAATCAGATATTGCGAATAGACTGGGCGAAACTCTCGCTAAACATTCTTCCTCTTCTAATTATATACCTAAATTTCAGCAATATCAAAAACAGCAAGAAAAGAAAACTATTAACTTCAATTCTGATAATGGGGAAGATTATAATGAAACGTTTTCTACTCATGAACTCCAATCGGCTCTTGATCAAGCTCATGACACTGCTACAGGAGCTGATAACATACATTATCAACTCCTGAAGCACTTACCAGAATCCTGTTTAGAGACGCTCTTATCAATTTTTGATGATATTTGGACATCGGGTAACTTTCCTCCGTCATGGCGTGACGCCATAGTAGTACCAATACCTAAACCTGGACGTGATCATACGGATCCGTCCAATTATCGTCCGATTTCATTAACTAGCTGTGTTTGTAAGACCATGGAACGCATGATAAATAATCGACTTGTTTGGTACTTGGAAACAAATAACCTCATAACAGATATACAATGTGGTTTCCGTAAAAACAGAAGTACTGTCGATCACTTAGTGCGTTTGGAATCATTTGTGAAAAACGCGCTGATAAATAAACAACAGGCTGTGTCTATCTTTTTTTATTTCGAGAGGGCATATGACATAACCTGGAAATATGGCATTTTGATAGATTTACATGATTTCGGTTTCCGAGGTCGCTTGCCTGAATTCATAGGCAAATTTTTAAATAACAGACATTTTCAAGTCCGCGTGGGTTCTACCCTGTCTGATCATTACAGTCAGGATCAGGGTGTTCCACAAGGCAGTATTTTGTCTGTTACTTTATTCAGCATCAAGATCAACAGTTTATCTAAGGTTTTAAACGATTCAATTGATGGATCATTGTTTGTGGATTATTTTGATATTTCTTGTCGAGGTAAAAATATGCATACTATTGAACGACAACTGCAGTTGTGTCTAAATAAGATAAATAAATGGTGTCTTGAAACAAATTGTCTACACTTTTGTAGAAAATAAAAGCCTCATAAGGAACCAGAACTATTTTGAAATGGCACTCCCATCAAAGTTGTCAAGGAAGCCAAGTTTCTGGGTTTACTTTTTGACTCCCACTTAACTTTTTTACCGCATATCAAATACCTAAAAACTAAATGCCTGAAGGCACTCGATTTACTGAAAGTCGTGTCTAACTCAAAGTGGGGAGGGGATCAAGCTACTCTCCTACACCTATACAGATCACTTATCCGCTCGAAGCTTGATTATGCATGGCTCCATCGTATGTGGTGGAGCTTGCAAAAGCAACCTAAAACTACATGATTCTGTCCACCACCAAGGCCTAAGACTTTGTCCTGGGTCCTTTAGAACCTCTCCTATTGACAGTCTCTATGCTGAGGCAGATGAGCCTTCTCTTACTCAACGCTATATAAAACTAGCTTTACAGTATATTACGAAACTCTATTCTAACGAGTCTAATCCTGCATTTATAATTAATTGTGTTTTTAAACCTCTTCATGAAGATTTGTACGTCAAGAAACCTTCTCTTGTTCCCCCTCTGAGGCTTAGAATTAAGCCATTCATTACTGCTGCTGGCATTGAGCTGGATAACATATATAGCACCTTCTCGTCTTCTTTCTTCTCCTCCTTGGCAATTGGTTAGGCCACAGGTTGACCTAACATTGACTATATATAAAAAATCAGAAACAAGTGACTTGCAATATATACAAGAATATAATCAATAATTATACTATTTATTTAATAATAATATAATAATATTTAAAAATTAAACCTAGCAATTATAAACCTTTATTTACAGATGGTTCCATGGACGGTGGTGCAGTTGCTTGTGCCACTGTCATTGGATCCAGAACAATATCTTCTAGATTGCCAGATAACACTTCTATTTTCACAGCAGAAGCAAACGCCATACTAACGGCTCTTAAATATATTCAAAGACACCCTAAACATAAACAGTATATAATCTATTCCGACTCCCTTTCTTGCCTTCAGGCGATTCAAAACATCCACTTTTAATTGAAATTATTGAATTGTACAATGATCTTGCTACTGGCCAGTGCGACATCGTCTTTTCTTGGTTACCTAGTCACGTTGGTATTTCTGGTAACACAATGGCCGATCTTGCTGCTAAGGCGGCACTCAACAAATCTGTGACACCTCTTCTTATTCCATACTCAGATTATAAAGCTACAATAAGATCTTATATCCGTGATCTGATGCAGAAGAAGTGGGACACCCAGGTAGGTATAAATAAATTACATGAAATAAAACCTTTCATCGGTTATACTTACTTGGGATGTCAGTCCAGATTTGCGGAGGTCATTATGCGACGATGTCGCATTGCCCATACGAGGTATACTCACGAATATTTATTGAAAGGTGAAGATCCTCCGTTCTGCATCCCTTGTGATGAAAGAATCACTGTCAAGCATATCCTGCTTGATTGTGTTGAATATTCCATCACAAGGGATAAATATTTTAATTCACGAACTTTGAAGGATCGTTTTAATAATGTTAGCTGTCATTTAATTACTGCATTTTTAAAAGAATTAGATTTACTAAATGACTTGTAAATAGATTAATATTTTATGATTGGAAGTTGAACTAGCAGCTAAGAGTGTTAGTGGCTGTATACTCGAAGGGGGTTTAAGCACTGTGAAATTATTGTCCTCCTGAGAGGGTACGTAAGTCCCAAAACATTTGAAGTAAAATTTGATCTTCCATTTTTTTAGCCGTAGTATTTCTGTCATTTTAATTTGTGGCTAATCTTGCATACAATCACCAGCGGCTGAGGGGATGGTGTAAATCCAGCTAGGGACCATGCAGGTAGCAGAAGTACTGTAAGTCCCTAATATGGTGATCTACCTTCAGTTGTTGGTGATCTTTATAGCCTGTTTTATATTGTATTGTCTGAATAGGGATATTGGTTTTAACTTTTCACGCTAGTTTTATTTCTTATTGTGATGTTCTCGTTGTTTAACTGTCCTTCGTCGACATGTTTTTATCATATACATAGATTCCTTTTTTTAAGAATGCTCTCGTCACGATATGGCTGCGGCACCCGTGAACAGCCACCTCCTCGTGGTGGGTGCTGGGTAACGCTAAGAGCTGTTCAAATCCCCGTGTGGACCCGGGTCAACTAGGTCCATAGCACCCCACTGCTGGTCACAAGGAGCGACCGAATTGGGCAACCTGTTTGCCGTGGGTTGCGTCCCGTGTCGGTGGAGGACGGTAGTCTGGTGGTTGAGGGCAATGGGAGCCTGCGACCGTGTTCCTTTCGCCTAACACACCACTTTGGCCCTTACTTCACCTAGACGGGTGGTAGAATCGGCCCGATTCTATCAATCGGCTGGTCACGCCATGCCCTGCGCATGAACGTTAATTTTGATAACTGAGAAAAGTTTAGGACACTTTCGACCATTTTCACTTTGTATGTTCTAACCATGTCATATACTTACATTGCCTAGAGTCCTATGCCAGAAGGCGATGGCTCATGGGCCAATCTGGTAGGACATATCTTTTTTAAGATATATTCCTGCTTGAGTATACCCTCCGGGTATCCTTGGTGTCGTCTGTTGGAGGTCCACAGACATAAGACATCGTCCATGTAGACACTCCGTGGTGGGTGAGGAGCTAGGAGGATGAATTCTATCCAATATAACCATGGCACCCCCACAAAAAAAAACGTTCACACGAATCGGATGATTCGTGCTCTTCAGATGATGATGTTATAACACTTCCAAAAAAGCTTGATCATTGGGCACGGTTTCTCGTTATGTCTTCTCCCGATGGTAGTCCTCTCAAGTTAAATCCCTTTGCTATTGCTAAGGGCATTGAAGGCTTAGCTGGAGACGTAAATGAGGTCAAAAAGCTTCGATCTGGACTTCTACTGATAGAATGTAAGAAACAGATCCAGTCTCAAATTTTACTCTCTACCAAATCACTGGCAAATGTTCCTGTTGAGATTTCACCTCATAGAACCTTAAACAACAGTAAAGGCATTGTACGCGATGTTGGACGATGCCTATCAGACATGAATGTGTATGACATTGTTTCAGAACTTCACTCACAAGGAGTAACTGATGTAAAGCGATTCACATCCAGAAAAGACAATGAAGTCACGAACACCAATACGTATTTGTTTATCTTTGGTGTCCCAACACGCCCGGATTCACTCAAAGCAGGCTATTGCAATTTAAGGGTAGATGCTTTTATACCAAATCCCCTTAGATGCTACTCTTGTCAAAAATATGGACATGGCTCAAAATCTTGCCGAAACCCAGCTGCCTGTCATAGATGTGGAGGGAAATGTGACAATAGCACAATATGTGACAAATCTCCTTCTTGTGTAAACTGTTCTGGCAATCACCCTTCTTCATCCAAAGACTGTCCAACTTGGAAGGTACAATCTAAGATTTTACGCATCAAGCATGAACGTGACATATCTTTCCTTGATGCAAAAAAACTTGTTCTTGCCCAAGAATCACCAGGGCCATCATATGCTGCTGCTGTTTCCACGTCCACTCGAACTTCTAGCACAGATTCTAGAGCCATTTCGTGCAATTCCGTTGGTTGCCAGACTGACTACACTTGGACTGACTCTTGGGCTCCTACTTTACTGCCTCCACCTAACCAGATTCAACCCGGTCAGAGGACATCTACTTCACAGACAACTCCTGTTTCCAGAGATAAGAACACTAACGCCAATGTTAATTATTCGAAGAAAAAATCGCAATCTGATCGTGTTCCTAAAGCACAGAAAAACACCACTTTTCTGTGTAACAAGTTTGGGGCGCTAGAGGACATGGACGTGTCCTCTCCTCAAAACACCCGCTCCCGGAGTCATTCTCCAAAGAAAAAAGATCGTGAGCGGTCTCCCATAACTCCCCCTTAAATGACCACCAATCCAGTAATCCAGTGGAATTGTAGAGGTCTTAGGAATAATTTAAATGATTTACAACTCTTAATTCAAGATTTTCAACCATCGGCCATCTGTTTACAAGAGACATACTGCAAAAACACTGATAAATTTGACGTAAGAGGCTATACTTCCTATAATGTCTTTTCCCCTCCTGGACCTAAAGCGACTGGAGGTTCAACCATCTTATTAAAAATGGCATCATCCATAGTCCTGTCCATCTAAATACTCCGCTTCAAGCTGTAGCACTCCGTATAACTTTGCACATTGCGTTTACATTGTGTTCACTGTACCTTCCACCATCCGCTTGTATACAACAGTCTGAACTTCAAGATCTCTATAACCAACTCCCCAAGCCCTGCATTATTACGGGTGATTTAAACGGACACAACCCCCTTTGGGGTGGTGCTCAGACGAATATTAAGGGGAAGCTCTTAGAAGATTTCATTTCTAACAATAGCTTATGCATACTTAATGATGGCTCAAACTTCTATTTACATCCCGGCACAGGAACTTACTCTGCTATTGATTTAGCAATTACAGATTCAGCATTATTAAACGAATTTGAATGGTCTGTCCACGAGGATCTCTGTGGAAGTGACCACTTCCCTACTATTGTGAAAACTGTGACTCCTTCAGATGTTCCTCCTAATACAAGATGGAACTTTTCCAAGGCCAACTGGTCTTTATTTCAACTGCTTGCTTCTAGTACATTTAAACCTGATCTATTTCTTGACATCGCCGACCCTGTACAACTATTTTCAGATGAACTGAAGAAGATAGCCGATCAATGTATTCCTAAGTCCTCCACAAATCAACACATTCGAAAACCATGGTTTAATGATACCTGCAAACAAGCCAGAAAGGCACGGAGAAAAGCTGAGCATTATTTCCGTTGCCATCCAATGGTCCATAACTTGAACAAATTGAAAATTTTAAATGCTAAAGCACGGCGTACCTTTAGGCAAAATAAACGCCAATCTTGGCGAACCTATGTCTCTAAAATCAATGCACGTACACCAATTTCTAAAGTATGGAATATGATCCAGAAGATCAAGGGTAAGGGTTCTAGATCTAGCATTCACCATCTTAAAGACGGGAACCAGTTGCTGACAAATAAATCCGATATTGCTAATAAACTTGGTGAAACACTGGCGAAACATTCTTCTTCATCAAACTATGTACCTCAATTTCAAAAGTATCAAAATCAGCAGGAAAAAAAACCTATTAATTTTACTTCCGATAATGGTGAAGATTATAATGAAGTATTTTCGATTAATGAACTCCATACTGCTCTTGACCAGGCTCACGATACTGCTTCAGGAGCTGATAACATACATTATCAACTCCTGAAGCATTTACCAGAATCATCTTTAGAGACGCTTCTTCATATTTTCGATGGTATTTGGACGTCTGGAAATTTTCCTTCTTCATGGCGTGATGCTATAATTGTGCCCATTCCTAAACCTGGACGTGATCACACTGATCCTTCCAATTATAGGCCGATTTCATTAACTAGCTGCGTTTGCAAGACCATGGAACGCATGATAAATAATCGACTTGTTTGGTACTTGGAAACAAATAACTTAATAACAGATATTCAATGTGGTTTCCGTAAAAACAGAAGTACTGTTGATCATTTAGTGCGTTTAGAATCGTTTGTGAAGAATGCCATCATTAATAAGCAACATGCAGTGTCAATATTTTTCGATTTAGAAAAAGCATACGACACAACCTGGAAACATGGGATTTTAAGAGACTTACATGACTTTGGATTGCGAGGCCGCTTGTCCCAATTTATATCCAACTTTCTAAATGACAGGCAATTTCAAGTCCGCGTGGGTTCTACCCTGTCTGATCATTACAGTCAGGATCAGGGTGTTCCACAAGGCAGCATTTTGTCTGTCACTTTGTTTAGTATTAAAATAAATAGTCTTTCAAAAGTGTTAACAGATTCAATCAACGGTTCCCTTTTCGTGGATGACTTTAATATTTCTTGTCGTGGCACAAACATGCGAACCATTGAGAGACAGTTGCAAATCTGTCTCAACAAAATTCATAAATGGTGCCTTGAGAACGGGTTTAAATTTTCTCAATCTAAAACCAACTGCATTCACTTCTGTCGAAAATACAAACCTCATAAAGACCCTGACTTATCTTTGAATGGTGCACCCATCAAAGTTGTCAAGGAAGCTAAGTTTCTTGGTCTCATCTTTGACTCACACTTAACCTTTCTGCCACATCTTAAATACCTAAAAACCAAATGCCTGAAGGCGCTCGATCTGTTGAAAGTCGTTTCAAATACAAAGTGGGGAGGAGACCAAACAACCCTTCTACATTTATACCGGTCACTCATCAGATCTAAACTGGATTACGGCTCCATTGTCTATGGTGGAGCCTGTAAAAGCAACCTCAAAATACTTGATTCTATCCATCACGAAGGTCTGAGGCTTTGTCTTGGATCATTTCGAACTTCTCCTGTCGACAGTCTATATGTTGAAACAGATGAACCTTCTCTTGACTACCGTCGTATTAAACTATCCTTACAGTATCTCGCTAAACTGTCTTCAAGTAAGTCCAACCCTGCATATAACTGTGTCTTCAATCCCTTGTATGGGGATTTGTACAATAAGAAGTCTTCTCTTGCTCCACCTCTTGGGCTAAGAGTGAAACCTTTCCTTTCTGCTGCTGGCATTGAACTAGAAAATGTAGCTCCTTCTCGCTTGTTTTCTTCTCCTCCGTGGCAGCTGGTTAGACCACAAGTTGATCTTACATTAAGTAAATATAAAAAATCAGATACTAATGAATTACAATACAAACAGGAATATAATCAATTGAAAGATAGATATAGTACGTATAAATCCTTATTTACAGATGGGTCCAAGGATGGTGGCACTGTGGTTTGTGCCACTGTCATTGGATCCAGAACAATATCTTCTAGATTACCAAATAACAGTTCCATTTTCACAGCAGAAGCACATGCCATATTAACAGCCCTAAACTATATTAAAAAACACCCTAAGTATAAACAATATATCATTTATTCAGACTCTCTTTCATGCCTCCAGGCTATTAAGAATGTATCTTCTCAACATCCACTTTTAGCTGACATCGTTGAATTGTATAATGATCTTGCTACTGGCCAATTCGACATCGTCTTCTGTTGGTTACCCAGCCATGTTGGAATCTCTGGTAACACAATGGCCGATCTTGCTGCCAAAGCCGCTCTCAATAAATCTGTGACACCGCTTCTGCTCCCTTATTCTGATTATAAAGCCGTTATAAGATCATATATCCGAGATCTAATGCAAAAGAAGTGGGACACCCAAGTAGGTATCAATAAATTACATTGTATAAAGCCCTATATCGGTTATACCTACATGGGTTGTCAGTCCAGATTTGAAGAGGTTATTATGCGACGATGTCGCATTGGCCATACGCGATATACTCACGAATACTTGTTAAAAGGTGTGGATCCTCCGTTTTGTATCCCTTGTGATGAAAGAATCACAGTCAAGCATATCCTGCTTGACTGTGTTGATTTTGCCATCACAAGGGATAAATATTTCAATGTGAAAACTATAAAGGATCTTTTTTATAATGTTAATCATCATTTAATAATTGAATTTTTAAAGGAAATAGAATTGCTACATAAATTCTGAATATGTATTGTACATAGATAATATATATTTTAATCATGGTATTGTAAAATAGCATCTGCGATCGTTAGTGGCTGTACCCTCAAAGGGGGTTGAAGTAGCGTAAAATTATTGTCCTCCCGAGAGGGTACGTAAGTCCCAACAACTTTCAAAGTCAATTTTGCCCAGCCATACTTTTTAGTCGTAGTATTTTTGTTCTTTTAAATTCTGGCTAAATCTTCATATCATCGCCAGTGGCTGAAGGGATGGTGTAAATCCAACTAGGGTCCATGCAGGTAGCAAAGGTACTGTAAGCCCCCATGGACCCTCGCATGGTGATCTACCTTCAGCTGCTGGTGACGTATATAGCCCGTGTTTTACCTTGTCTTGTCCAAATAGTTATATCAGTTTTATCGTTCCACACTAGTTTTACCCGCAACTGTGATATTCTAGTCGTTTTACTGTCCTTTGATGACAGGTTTTTATCATATAGCCATAACCCATTTCGATTTCAAATCTGTTCTCGTCACGATATGGCTGAAATATTGCCGATGTGACGTTAAATATTAACTCACTCACTCACTCACGATATGGCTGCAATACTGCAGATGTGACGTTAAGTATTAACTCACTCACTCACTCTTTGTTGAGGCTGATGAACCATCTCTTGCGCAGCACCGTATAAAGTTAGCTTTACAATACATTATTAAATTATACTCTAATGAATCTAACCCTGCATATAACTGTGTTTTCAATCCCCATAATGAGGATTTATACAACAAAACGTCTTCTCTTGGCCCGCCTCTAGAACCTAGAATAAAACCCTTTCTTTCTGCTGCCAGCATTGAGCTGGAAAACATAGTTCCCTTCCGTCTTCTTTCTTCTCCTCCTTGGCAGTTGGTTAGACTCCAAGTAGACCTAACATTGACCACATTTAAAAATCAGAAACGAATGAACTACAATATAAACAAGAATATAATCAACTAAAACATAAATATAGCAATTATAAATCCTTATTTACAGATGGGTCCAAGGATGGTGGCGCTGAGGCTTGTGCCACTGTCATTGGATCCAGAACAATATCTTCTAGATTACCAGATAAAAGTTCTATTTTTACTGGAGAAGCTAACGCCATATTAACAGCTCTTAAATATACTCAAAGACACCATAAACGTAAACAATATATAATCTATTCAGATCCTCTTTCTTGTCTTCAGGCGATTAAAAATTTATCATGTAAACATGTACTTTTTATTGATATCATTGAATTGTATAATAATCTTGCTACTGGCCAATACGACATCGTCTTCTGTTGGTTACCAAGCCTTGTAAGAATCTCTGGGAACACTGGCTGATCTTTCAACTAAAGCAGCACTCAACAAATCTGTGACACCACTTCTTATTCCTTACAGTGATTACAAAGCCACCATTAGATCTTATATCCGTGATCTGATGCAAAAGAAGTGGGACACCCAGGTGGGCATCAATAAATTACATGAGATAAAACCTTATATTGGTTATACCCACTTGGGTTGTCAGTCCAGATTTGAAGAGGTCATACTACGACGATGTCGTGTTGGTCATACGAGGTATACACATGCATACCTCCGTTTTGCATCCCTAGTGATGAGAGAACCACGGTCAAGCATATTCTGCTTGACTGTGTTGAATTCTCCATCATAAGGAATAGATATTTCAATGTCAAAACTATGAAGGACCTTTTTACCACTGAAAGTTGTCATTTAATCATTGACTTTTTAAAGGAAATCGATTTCATGGTTGAATTTTGAGCGATGTGTTTCTGTATATAGATATATTTTAATGATTGGTAGTTTAGATTAGTAAGTAGAATTGTTAGTGGCTGTACCCTCAAAGGGGGTTGAAGTATTGTAAAATTATTGTCGTCCTGAGAGGGTACGTAAGTCCAAAAACATTCATAGTAAATTTAAGTCTACCAGGTTTTTAGTCGTAGTATTCATGTTATTTTAAAAGTTTGGCTAGCATTTCATACAATCTCCAGCGGCTGAAGGGATGATGTAAATCCAACTAGGGTCCATGCAGGTAGCAAAAATACTGTAAGTCCCCATGGTACCTAGTATGGTGATCTACCTTCAGTTGTTGGAGACCTATAGCCTGTTTTTTATATTGTTTTGTCCAGATAGTGATATTAGTTTTAACTTTCCACACTAGTTTTAAATTGTAACTGTGAGTTAAATTCTAGTTGTTTTACTGTCCTTTGACGACAGGCTTATTTATGAAATACATATCTTCCATTTCAGTATTAAATGTTCTCGTCACGATATTGCCGCTGTGACGTTAAATATTAACGCACTCACTCACTATGAACTTGGAAATAAAATTCAAAATATCAAATACACCAGCAACATTTCATATGCTGAAGCTAGAAAATTGGTAGCTATTTCAACCACTTCATCAGTATCATCCCATGAGATCTGCGTCATGCTAAACGTCAATATCATGGGTACACAAACAACTTTCAATTGGTGCCACAGATGAGACCTCTCAAATGGTCGTATCCAATACTTCAGCATCGGCCTCTCAGACAGATACTATCACATCGACTCCTTCAGCTGATCCTTTGTCAATAACAGCATGTACCACAGATTCATCGAAAATACAACATAAATCATCTAAAAATGTGCAAAAGGAAAAGAAGCAATCGAGAAGAACCAGAACCATCCAACACTTGGGGGTGCCTTCCTCTCAGTCGTCCCCCATACAGGTTCAAAATCAATTTGATCCTTTGGAGATGGAGGTGGTGACCATCTCCCCCAGTCTGTTGGAGTAGACCCCACGCCAACTCACGAACTCCGATTGAGCCTCAATGAGCAGTTTAGACACCATTGTTCAGTGGAATTGTAGAGGACTAAAGAATAATTTTAATGATTTGCAATTATTAATACAGGATTTCAAACCATCAGCATTTTGTTTACAGGAAACTTATTTTAAAATAACAGATCAATTTCATATACGGCAGTATGCTTCATTTAACTTCTTTTCTCCTCCAGGATTTAGAGCTACTGGAGGATCTTCCATTTTGGTGCGACTGGGTGTTATTCACAGCCCTGTTCCCCTCAATACAACACTTCAGGCCGTTGCTATCAGATTAACTTTAAGCATTGTTATTACATTATGCTCTTCATATATACCACCATTTTCTCATCTTCACCAAACTGATCTTCAAGTGCTCTATGACCACCTCCCGAAGCCATGTATCATTATAGGTGACTTAAACGGTCATAATATACTTTGGGGTAGTTCTGATACAAATATTAGAAAGATACTAGAGACGTTTCTTTCAAACAACGACCTGTGTATATTTAATGATACTTCAAAAACATATCTGCATCCGGGTACGGGCAGATATTCACCTCCTGATCTGTTCCTCACTAATGCAGATCTGTTAAATGAATTTGAATGCTCTGTCCATAGTGACCTGTGCGGCAGCGATCGTTTTCCAACCATTCTTAAACCATCAATCCTGGCTGATATTCATCCATCATCACGATGGAACTTCAGCAAATTTTACGGGCCTTTGTTTGCATTACTATGTACTGACAAACTGAATCCTGCTCGTTTTATTGGTGCTTCTGATTCTGTGATATTATTCTCTGAGCTAAACAAAATTGCCAGTGAATGTATTCCTAAGTCCTCTACCAATCCACACATACTTAAACCGTGGTTTCATAATGACTGCAAACAAGCTCGAAAGACACGGAAAAAAGCTGAACACTATTTCCGTCGTTACCCAATGGTACATGATTTGAATAAATATAAAATTTTAAATGCTAAGGCACGGCGTACCTTCAAGCACAATATGCGCCGGTCGTGGCAAAATTACGTTTCGAAAATCAATTCACGTACGCCATTGTCTAAAGTTTGCAACATGATCCAGAGAATTAAAGGTAAGGGTAACAAATCAAGCATACATCATCTCAAAACTGGAGATCAGTTATTAACAGATAAATCTGATATCGCAAATAAACTGAGTGACACTTGCTGGAGATTCTTCTTCAACAAACTACGTTCCTCAATTTAAAAAATACCAGAAACTGCAGGAAAAGAAACAAATTAATGTTCATTCTGATAATGGGGAAGACTATAACGAATTCTTTTCCATCCATAGCTTCATACTGCCCTTGAACATGCTCATGATACTATAACAAGAACTGATAACATACATTATCAAACCCTGAAACACTTACCTAACTCCTCTTTGGAGACACTATTGAATATTTTCGATGAAATTTGGATATCTCGTACATTTCCTTCCTCTTGGCGTGATGCTATAGCTGTACCCATACCTAAACCTGGACAAGGTCATATAGATCAATCCAACTATAGACCCATTTCCTTGACTAGCTGCGTTTGCAAAACCATGGAGCGCATGGTCAATTACATATTAACTTGGTACCTAGAATCTAACAGTGTAATCACGAATATTCAATGTGGTTTTCGTAAAAATCGCAGTACCATTGACTGTTTAGTCCGAATGGCGTCATTTGTTAAACATGCCCTTCTTAACAAGGAGCATTCTGTGTCAATATTTTTTTATTTAGAAAAAGCTTATGACACAGCATAGAAGTACGGTATTTTAAGAGATTTACATGATTTTGGTTTACGGGGCCGTTTGCCTGAGTTTATACCTGAGTTTTTAACTGACAGGCAATTTCAAGTACGTGTGGGTTCTACCCTGTCTGATTATTATAAGCAGGATCAGGGTGTCCCACAAGGCAGTATTTTGTCTGTCACTTTATTCAGTATTAAAGTAAATAGTCTTTCAAATGTTTTAACAGATTCAATCTATGGTTCCCTCTTCGTGGATGACTTTAATATTTCTTGTCTTGACAAAAATATGCGAACCACCGAGAGACAGTTACAAATCTGTCTCAACAAAATTCATAAATGGTGCCTTGAGAATGGGTTTAAATTTTCTCAATCTAAGACAAATTGCATTCACTTTTGCCGAAAATACAAACCTCATAAAGACCCTGATTTGTCTTTAAATGATGCACCCAGCAAAGTTGTCAAGGAAGCTAAGTTCCTTGGTCTCATCTTCGACTCACGCTTAACCTTTCTGCCACATATTAAATACCTAAAAACCAAATGCTTGAAGCCGCTTGATTTGTTGAAAGTCGTTTCAAATACAAAGTGGGGAGGAGACCAATTAACCCTCCTACATTTATACAGGTCACGAAGCAGGTCTAAACTGGTTTACGGCTCCATTGTCTATGGTGGAGCCTGTAAAAGCAACCTCAAAATACTTGAGACCCCGGAAGGTCCCGGGGTAGAATAGGCCTTCAGCAACCCATGTTTGCCATAAGAGGCGACTCAGCTTGTCGTAAGAGGCAACTAACGGGATCGGGTGGTCAGACTCGACTTGGTTGACACATGCCATCGGTTCCCAATTGCGTGGATCGATGCTCACGTTGTTGATCACTGGATTGTCTGGTCCAGACTCGATTATTTACAGACCGCCGCCATATAGCTGGAATATTGCTGAGTGCGGCGTAAAACTAAACTCACTCACTGAAAATACTTGATCCTATCCATCAAGGGCTAAGACTTTGTCTCGGATCACTCCGAACTTCCCCTATTGACAGTCTATACGTTGAAGCAGATGAACCTTCCCTTGATCAACGCCGTATTAAATTATCGTTGCAGTATCTCACTAAACTGTATTCAAATAAGTCCGATCCTGCATATAATTGTGTCTTCAATCCCCCGTATGGGGATTTATACAATACGAAGCCTTCTCTTGTTCCGCCTTTTGGACTGGGAGTGAAACCTTTTCTGTCAGCCGCTGGCATTGAGCTAGAAAATATTTCTCCTTCTCGCTTGTTTTCTTCACCTTCTTGGCAACTGGTTAGACCACAAGTTGACCTTTCATTAAGTAAATATAAAAAAATCAGAACTAATGAATTACAATATAAACAAGAATATAATCAATTAAAAAGTAACTATAGTACGTATAAATCCTTATTTACAGATGGGTCCAAAGATGGTGGCGCAGTTGCTTGTGCCACTGTCATTGGATCCAGAACAATATCTTCCAGATTACCAGACAGAAGTTCCATTTTTACAGCAGAAGCACATGCCATACTAACAGCCCTAAATATATTTAAAAACACCCTAAATATAAACTGTATATCATTTATTCAGACTCTTTTTTGCCTTCAGGCTATTAAAGATGTATCTTCTCAACATTCACTTTTAACTGATATTGTTGAATTGTATAATAATCTTGCTACTGGCCAATACGACATCGTCCTCTGTTGGTTACCAAGCCATGTTGGAATCTCTGGTAAAACAATGGCTGACCTTGCTGCAAAGGCAGCACTCAACAAATCTGCAACACCACTCCTAATTCCATACTCTGACTATAAAGCTGTTATTAGATCTTATATCCGTGATCTGATGCAAAAGAAGTGGGACACCCAGGTAGGTATAAATAAATTGAGATAAATGAGATAAAACCTTACAACTGCGATTGTTAGTGGCTTAGCCTTTAAAGGGGGTTAAAGTATTGTAAAATTATTGTTCCCCTGAGAGGGTACGTAAGTCCCAGAACTTTCACATACCAAGTTTTTAATCGTAGTATTTTTGTTATTTTAAATTTTGGCTAAATTGTCTTACAATCGCCAATGACTAAGGGGGTGGTGTAAATCCAGCTGGGCTCCATGCGGGTAGCAAAAGTATTGTAAGTCCCCATGGTCCCTAGCATGGTGATCTACCCTCAGTTGTTGGTGATCTACAGCCCGTGTTTTATATCGTATTGTCTTCTCTCATTACAGTGTTTGAGTTTTACATGCTAGTTTTATGTTCATACCTGTGGTAGTCTAGTAGTTTCACTGTCCATTGTCGACAGGTTTTACTCTTCCAGACGTTTTCATTTTATTAAGTGAATTGTTCTCGTCACACATTTCCAGGGTCGAAGGAATGAAGTTTTACTTACAAATACACCAAGGGCAAAGCTTTGTGCAATCAGCTCAAAGGACATCTTTTCCATCAATTAACAAGACGAACAAATTCTCTCCAGTGACATTGTTGAAAGAAGTGTCGGTGTGCTCAACATTCAGAGAGTGAACTGATTTTGGTGAGAACTGGACTGCAACCTACGCAGCATCCTGTAACGTTAGCTTAGGGTGACACTAAACAGATTAGATAGAACAAATATTCTGGAACTGGTCGGTTTTTCAAGAACCAAGGGAATACAGATCCGCTATGAATAACCCGTAGTTAGCTATTGGAGGCACCCGTGAACAGCTACCTCCTCGTGGTGGGTGCTGGGTAACGCAAAGAGCTGTTCAAATCCCCGTGTGGACCCGGGTCAACTAGGTCCATAGCACCCCATTGGTGGTTGCAAGGAGCGACCGAATTGGGCAACCTGTTTGCCGTGGGTTGAGTCCCGTGTCGGTGGAGGACGGTAGTCTGGTGGTTGAGGGCAATTGGATCCTGGTATGTGTTCCTGTTGCCTAACAAACCACTCTGGCCCTAACTTCACCAAGACGGGTGGTAGAATCGGCTGGTCACGCCATGCCCTGTGCATGAACGTTATTTTTGATTACTGAGAAAGGTTTAGATCAATTTCGACCATTTTGACATTGTATGTTCCAAACATGTCATATACTTCCATTGCCTAGAGTCCTATGCCAGAAGGCGGTGGCACTTGGGCCAGTCTGGTAGGACATATCTTTTTCAAGATATAATCCTGCTTGAGTATACACTCCTGGTATCCTTGGAGTCGTCTGTTGGAGGAGGTCCACAGATATGAAACATCGTCCATGTAGACACTCCATGGTGGGTGGGGAGCTAGGAGGATGAATCCTATTCGATATAACCATGGCACCCCGACAAAAAAAAAACGTTCACACGAATCTAATGATTCGCGCTCTTCAGATGATGATGTAATGACTCTTCAAAATAATCTTGATCATTGGGCACGATTTCTTGTTATGTCTTCTCTCAAGTTAAATCCCTTTGCCATTGCTAAGGGCATTGAAGGCTTAGCTGGAGACGTAAAGAAGGTTAAAAAAGCTTCAATCTGGACTTCTGCTGATAGAATGTAAGAAACAGATCCAGTCTCAAATTTTACTCTCTACCAAATCACTGGCAAATGTTCCTGTTGAGATTTCACCTCATAGAACCTTAAACAGCACTAAAGGCATTGTACGCGACGTAGGGCGATGCCTATCAGACATGAATGTGTGACATTGTTTCAGAAATTCACTCACAGGGAGTAACTGATGTAAAGCGATTCACATCAAGAAAAGACAATGACGTCACGAACACAAATACATATTTGTTGACCTTTGGTGTCCCAACACGCCCGGACTCACTCAAAGCTGAGTATTGCAATTTAAAGTAAGATGTTTTATACCAAATCCCCTTAGATGCTATTCTTGTCAAAACTATGGACATGGCTCAAAATCTTGCGGAAACCCAGCCGCCTGTCATAGATGTGGTGGGAAATGTGACAATAGCAGACTATGTGACAAATCTCCTTCTTGTGTAATCATCTTTAGAGATGTTTCTTCATACTTTTGATGATATTTGGACATCTGGAAATTTTCCTTCATCGTGGCGTGATGCTATGATTATGCCCATACCTAAACCTGGACGTGATCATACTGACCATTATAGGCCGATTTCATTGACTAGCTGCGTTTGTAAGACCATGGAACGCATGATAAATAATCGACTTGTTTGGTACTTGGAAACAAATAACTTAATTACAGATATTCAATGTGGTTTCCGTAAAAACAGAAGTACCATCGATTATTTAGTGCGTTTAGAATCTTTTGTTAAGAATGCCATAATTAATAAACAACATGCGGTGTCGTTATTTTATTTAGTAAAAGCATACGACACAACCTGTAAACATGGCATTTTAAGAGACTTACACGACTTTGGATTGCGAGGCCGCTTGCCCCAATTTATATTCAACTTTTTGAATAACAGGTAATTTCAAGTCCGCGTGGGTTCTACCCTGTTTGATCATTACAATCAGGATCAGGATGTCCCACAAGGCAGTATTTAGTCTGTCACATTGTTTAGCATTAAGATCAACAGTTTATCCAAGGTTTTAAACAAGTTCGGTGAAGAAATATTGAATGGTTTTATGTTCTGCTACGGAAAGACGGACGGACTACATTTTAATACCCCTCGTAAAACCCGTTGAGGAATCAATTTTAGAATTGTCTCTTCTCCAACATGCCAGTTAGTACAGCCAGAGGAATATTTAACAATAACAAAACCGAAAAAGTCAGAAACAAATCAACAGCTCTATCAACGAGAGTGTAATCATTTGTTTTCTCAGACACATCATACGATCTATTATTACCGATGGATCGAAAGATAACTTCTTTGAGTGGCATTTTAGAAGATGAACAAATATTATGGATAACATTTTTTATTGCAGGGGTAAAAAATCATGTCCTGCTCTGACAATGGTACAAGATTCTGTATCGAAACGTCGCACTCGGGAAAGGAAATTGTTATCCATTTTGTTCAACATTGTATCCAAGCACGGTGTCACCGGCATTGCATCCAGGACTTTATCATCAAGAATACCGGTTAACCCTTCTAGTTTTACAACAGAATCAAAGGAATACATCTGCAAACAGCATTAACCATCCATATCATTTTCAGATTCCCTTCTTATCTACAGGGTGTAAAAAATCAACTGAGCAAACATCGATCGTGCTACTGCCAATACGTCATGTCTATTCTGTACACGGTATTAGCAACCGAGATTGTGTTTTTTATTAATCCTTACAGGGGGTTGGAATATTGAACCATTATTGTCCTTTTGAGAGTGTACATACCTCTAATATTCCATCACAGGGGATAACTAATTCAAATCAAGGATCTTGAAGGATCTTTTTAATACTATCAGTTCTCTTTCAGTAATTGGATTTTTAAAAAGAAGATTTTTGAATGATTTGTAAATACATAAATATTTTATGACTGGAATTTAAATAAGTACATAGTAACATACTGCAAAATTATTGTCCTCGTTGAGAGGGTACATAATTCCCAAAGCATTCACAATAAATTAAATCTTTCCACTTTTTTAAAAGTAGAATATGTGTCCTTATAATGTATGGCTAGATTTGTTTAAGTTGTTAACGGATGAAAGAATGTTGTTAATACAGCCAGGGTCAACGGTGGAAGCAAATGTACTAAGTCTGTTAGTCCCCATGGCCCCCAAATTCTACACTAACAACTAGTCTCTGAAATGAACATATGTTACTGAAAAAGGTTCATAGTGAAAAAATTAATATAGCGAAATGGAGTCCAGAGACTTTTATTTATTTTAAGAAGCTGAAGATAAGGGAATTTATACATGCCACATTTTCTAGACTTGAGTGGGCTTTATTGGATATATTTGCTTCAGGGTCTGCACGACAGACTACACAAATACTCTGAGACATAAACAACGTTTTAAGCTGTTACTCTGTATCACTGAAATGTACACAATTTCAAATGGTGTATATCGAAATAACCCACAGTGGCAAAACTGGGCGTTCAATAGGTTGCGTAATAGGATATCCAGAAAAGCATGGTCACTCGTAAAATCAGGCAAAACTTTGATAAAACACGACTAGCTTCTGAAAATAATAAATCACGCGCACACTATAGATGGCAATTAGGTCGTTCAGCCAGATGTGCACGTGACGATGGACCATGGACTCACCTGGCATGAGATGCATGAACTACCCATAGGCATACGGGGCCATCTCAAAGATAGTTCATACTTTCTGATGGGTGTTGAATATGTCTCATCTACTGATTAACACCTTACGTGTTTTTCTTTCCTAAAGTTTATGTTGTGCGTCTGATACCCATAGAAAAGCTTAAATCATCCATCGTATTAAATCAGCCACACACACACACACGCGCGCACACACACACAGAGAGAGCCTGGCTCATTTCTGCCCTAAGCCCTTTTCTACGATTCCCTACCATTGAGGCACCCGTGGCGAGCCACCTCCTCGTGGAGGGTGCTGGGTAATGCCAAGAGCTCGCCAACACCCCCGTTGTGGACCCGGGGGTATATTTGGTCAACCAACCTGTTAGCCGTGGGTTGCGGCCCTGTGTCGGTGGAGGAGGGGATCCTGGTGGATGAGGGCAATAGGGGCCTGGAACCGTGTTCCTATTGCCTAACACACCACTTTGGCCCTGACTTCACCTAGACGGGTGGTAGAATGGGCCCGGTTCTATCAATCGGCTGGTCATGCCAAGCCCTGTTCATAGCTCACTTTTTGCACATTCAACATGTTGGGTATTGGTTCTTGTGATTATCAATTTCAATATAAAAATCTTTGTTACATTTAATTGCCTAGAGTCTAATGCCAGAGGGCGGTGGCTCATGGGCCAATCTGGTTGTATGGACCTCTAAATTCTGAGTTTCTGAGGACTTATGTAATGGGCCGAACCAGCCTGGCATTTGATCTTTTAGATTTCTTAGCTATTTATGTCCTTATTTCTGGAGTATAACATCCCTGTAACCCTGGTGTTGCAGTCTGGTTTCCGCTGCAGCATCGTCCATGTTGACACTCGATGGCGGGTGGGGAGCAGGGTTGTCGAATAATATTCTAATACCATGGCTCAAAATATGCATTCTGGTTCATCAAAGACGTACAAGCGGAGACATCTTTCTTCGTCATCCGATGAGGAGGTATCCCCTTCAGTGAATGATTCTTGGCCAAGGTTTTTGGTTATTGCAACTGATGATGGGAGTCCATTTAATATAAACACTTTTGCTGTTTCCAAGGGCATCCAGGGTGTCTGCGGAGAGGTAAAGAATGTCACTCGCCTCAGAAATGGTTCCCTCTTGGTAGAATGTATACGACGACAACAATCTGTCAATCTGCTGGGCTTGCAGCATTTTGTTAACAAACAGGTTGTTGTCTCCGTTCATAAGACACTGAATACTTGTAGAGGCATTGTTAGAGACAGGTCTCATTGTTTGTCAGACATGTCGGAAGAAGAAATTGTGGCCGAGTTGAAAGACCAAGGTGTTACTTCTGTGACGCGTTTCATCAGGAAACAGGATTCAAATGTGGTCAAAACTAACACCTACCTTTTCACTTTTTGTATGACAGTACTCCCTAAATCTGTTAAAGCAGGATACTGTAATATCGGAGTGGAAGTCTATGTACCAAATCCACTCCGGTGTTACAAATGCCAAAAGTTTGGACACGGTGCAAGATCTTGCACAGGCCAGTCTGTATGCTCACGTTGCAGTGGACCTCATGAGAGTACTGATTGCACTGATACCATCAAGTGCGCCAACTGCAGTGGTGAACATCTGGCTTCGTCTAAATCTTGCCTAAAGTTTGAATATGAAAGCCAAGTTCTAAAAATCAAATACACAAATAACATCTCTTATTTTGAGGCAAAGAAATTAGTAAAGAATTCATCTAAATCTTCTACTGGTCAAACATATTCAGCTACAGTTTCTTCGTCTGCTCCAACACCTGGTAAGAAATCAGTTTCAACATCCTGTCAGACTTTAATATCTTGGGTGAATGCAACTCAGATAACCTTGGATGACAATCCTCCAATATCACATGAGTCTCAACGCTCCTCATCGTCCCAGACAGAATCTCAGCCAGAAGCCATGAATTCAACACAGGCGACAAAAGGCGTTGATCATATTTCTAGCAAAGAAAAGACAAAACTGAGGAAAAAGACCAGAACTCTTCAACATAGAAGAGTCACCATCAGTGACGGTTCAAAATCAGTTTGAAGCGCTTGACATGGAGATCGCTCCTTCACAAACAGGGTGCAGGAGTGGCGCTACCAAACACGCACGGTCTCCAGTTGAACCTCCCTAGATATTTTTTATGACATTAGTACAATGGAATTGCAGAGGCCTTAGGAACAATTTTAACGACCTACAATTATTATCACAAGATTATACACCATCGGCGTTTAGTTTACAAGAGACTTATCTGAAAAGTACTGATAAATTTGAATTGCGCCAGTATAATTCATTTCATTCATTCTCACCTGAAGGTGATAAAGCCACTGGCGGTGCTTCTATTCTTGTGAGGCATGATGTAATCCATAGCTCAGTTCCCCTTAAAAGTAACCTTCAGGCTGTTGCGGTCCGGCTTACTTTGCAGATAACCTTTACGCTTTGTTCTTTGTACATCTCTCCTTCTTCAGCTCTTCAGCAGTCCGATCTTCAGGATCTATTCGACCAGCTTCCTAAACCATGCATAATCATGGGTGATCTTAATGCCCTTAACCCTTTGTGGGGAAGTGCCGATACCAACAATAAAGGTAAAATTCTTGAAGATTTCATTGCAAATAATAATTTGTGCATATTTAATGATGGATCTGTCACATATTTACACCCTGGTTTTGGAACCTATTCTGCACTCGATCTGTCGCTCACAGATGCAAACATATATAACGAATTCGAATGGTCTGTCCACGACGATCTTTGTGGAAGTGACCATTTTCCCACAATAATTTCAGCTATAAATCCGAATGATGAACTCCCTGCAACAAGGTGGAATTTTGATAAAGTAAATAATGCTAAGGCTCGACGTACTTTTAAACAAAGTAAACGCCAGTCTTGGAAGACCTTTGTATCAAATATTAATTCACGTACACCAATGACAAAGGTGTGGAACATGGTACAGAGAATCAAGGGTAAAGGTAGAAATTCTAGTGTTCATCATTTAAAAGATGGACCCGAGGTTTTAACAGATAAAATTGACATTGCAAACAAGTTGGGTGAAACTTTAGCTAGGCATTCTTCTTCCTCAAACTATAATACAAAGTTTCAGAAATATAAAGATCAACAAGAAAAACGTAATATTAACTTTCATTCTGATAATGGTGAAGATTATAATGAACTCTTTTCACTACATGAGCTGAATACTGCCCTATCGCAAGCTCACGATACGGCAACAGGTGCTGATAATATCCACTATCAGCTCCTGAAACATTTACCTAATACATGTCTTGAAACTCTTCTGAACATTTTTGATCATATTTGGACAACAGGCCATTTTCCTCCGTCGTGGCGTCAAGCCATTGTTGTACCTATACCTAAGCCTGGTCGGGATCATACAGATCCATCAAACTACAGACCTATTTCACTAACTACCTGCGTTTGCAAGACCATGGAACGCATGGTCAATAATAGATTAGTGTGTTTTTTAGAATCCAATAATCTTATTACTAACATCCAATGTGGTCTTCGCAAAATAGAAGCACTATTGACCATTTGGTGCGACTAGAATCATTTGTTAAAAATTCCATTTTCCATAACCAGCATGCTGTATCAATCTTTTTCGACCTTGAAAAAGCTTATGATACAACATGGAAATATGGTATCTTAAGAGATTTACATGATTTTGGTTTGAGAGGCCGTTTGCCTCATTTTATATCACAATTTTTAGCAGGCAGACAATTTCAAGTTCGTGTCGGATCATCCCTGTCTGACCATTATAATCAGGATCAGGGGGTTCCACAAGGCAGTATTTTGTCTGTTACTTTGTTTAGCATATAAATCAATAGTCTCTCGAAAGTATTACATGATTCAATAGATGGGTCATTGTTTGTGGATGATTTTAATGTTTCATGTCGTGGTAAAAATATGCATACCATTTAGAGACAATTACAGATGTGTTTAAATAAAATTCATAAATGGTCACTTGAGAATGGATTTAAGTTTTCACAGATAAAAACCAAATGTATACATTTTTGTCGGAAATATAAGCCTCAAAAAGATCCTGAACTGTTTTTAGATGGCTCTCCAATTACCGTTGTAAAGGAAGCCAAGTTTCTTGGACTGATTTTCGACAAACATTTGACCTTTTTACCACATATTAAGTATTTGAAGACCAAATGCCTAAAAGCATTAGATCTCCTAAAAGTGGTGTCCAATTTAAAGTGGGGAGGGGATCAAACTACTCTCCTTCATTTGTACAGATCACTCATCCGATCAAAGCTTGATTATGGTTCCATCGTGTATGGCGGGGCCTGTCGAAGCAACTGGAAACTGCTTGTTTCTATCCATCACCAGGGTTTAAGACTTTGTCTTGGATCTTTCCGCACTTTTCCTATTGACAGCATTTATGTTGAAGCTGATGAGCCTTCTTTAACCCAAAGACGTATTAATTTATCTTTGCAGTACACTACTAAACTATATTCTAATCAGACGAACCCTGCATATAACTGTGTATTCCATCCCCTCAATGAGGATCTGTACAACAAAAAATCTTCTCTTGTTCCACCTCTAGGGATAAGGATTAAACCTTTCCTTTCTGCTGCTGGCATTGACCTAGAAAATATTTCTCCTTCTCGTCTGCTGTCTTCTCCTCCTTGGCAATTGGTTAGGCCACAAGTCGACCTAACCTTGACTATATTTAAGAAATCAGAAACGAATGAGTTACAATATAAACAAGGATATTATCAATTACAAAGTAAGTATAATACATATAGATCCATATTTACAGATGGGTCCAAGTATGGTGGGGCAGTGGCTTGTGCCACTGTCGTTGGATTCAAAACAGTATCTTCTCGACTGCCAGATCATACCTCAATTTTCACAGCTGAAGCAAACGCTATACTAACAGCCTTAAAATATATCAATAAGCATTCCAAATATAAGCAGTATATAATCTTTTCAGACACTCTTTCGTGCCTTCAAGCTATTAAGGGTCTTTCTACCAAACATCCACTTTTAGTAGAGATTATTGAATTGTACAATGATCTTGCTTCTGGCCAATACGACGTCGTCTTTTGTTGGTTACCCAGCCACGTTGGCATTTCTGGGAACACACTTGCCGATCTTGCTGCCAAAGCAGAACTCACCAAATCTATGACACCACTTCTTATTCCATACTCTGATTATAAAGATGTCATCCGATCTTACATCCGGGATCTTATGCAGAAAAAGTGGCACACCCAGGCAGGTATCAATAAATTACATGAAATTAAACCCCACATTGGTTACACCTTCTTGGGTTGTCAGTCTACATTTGATGAGGTCATCATAAGGCGATGTCGTATTGGCCACACTAGATATACTCAAGAATATCTATTGAAAGATGAGGATCCTCCGTTCTGTATCCCTTGTGATGAAAGAATCACAGTCAAGCATGTCTTGCTTGACTGTGTTGAATATTCCATCACAAGGGATAAGTATACACCTGGAAATTAATCAAGCAACACCCCAATTTTTTCTATTGGAGCAACTTTGAAGTGTTCTGACAATCAAAATATGCCGGGTTGATATAGTTTGACACTTTTTTATTCAACAGACGATCTCTGACAAACAACTTAAAGGGAAAAAGTATCAAGACTTTGCTTTATTGCAACGAAATCCAAATTCTTAAAACTGTCTTAAATTCATGAAAAAATGGACACAATTTACTATTCATCCACAGACGTTGTTGTCAGGTGTATTAACACAAATGTCACATGGAAAGAAAGAACAGTCATCTGAGAGTCTGCACACCGACTTTCATCAATATCTAGTGTGTCCTCCCTGCGCACGCACCACCGATTCCAGACGCCTCCTCATTCCTTGGATGAGTCTCCGGATCTGATTCTGGGGGATCCTGTTCCACTCCTCATGCAGGGCAGCCGTCAATTCGTTGAGATTATGGACTGGTGGGTCTCTCTGCCTCACACGACGGCCAATAAAGTCCCACAAATGTTCAATGGGGTTGAGGTCAGGGCTCATGGCAGGCCATGGAATTCTGTCAATTGCATTTTGCCGCAAAAAATCATTTACAGCATGCGCCCTGTGAGGTCTAGCATTGTCGTCCATAAATATGGGTCTCGTTGCCAGAGGATGGTTCTCAAAATGAGGTACCACAGCCCTGTCAAGAACCTCCTGTTGGTAACGAACACCGTTAAGGTTGCCACGGATGGTAATGATATCCAACTTGCAGTTCATGGAAATGCACCCCCATACCATAACGGAACCTCCCCCAAAGGCCACAGTCTCCTGGATGTTCCGTGGAGCCATTGCTGTGTTCCTCTGCCTCCAGACCCGAGTACGACCGTCCACCATGTGCAGCAAGAACCGGCTCTCATCTGAGAAATGGACCTTCCTCCAAGAGGCAATGTTCCAGTGCAAACGGTCATTACACCAGGCCAGTCGGGCTGCCTTATGGGCTGGAGACAGTCTGGGTCGCTTGATTGGCCTCCTTGCCCGGTATCCTGCAGCTTTCAGACGATTCCGAACAGTCCTGTTCGAGATGGGTCTCCCTGGAAGCCACTCCTGTCTCAACCGAGAGCTCGAGTCGAAGGACCTGCGCCGTACAAGTCTCAGTAAAGCTCTGTCCTCCCGGACTGTGGTCTTCCTGGGTCTTCCTGGTCTAGGCAGGTCTTTAACTTCATTAGTGGCCCGGTATTTTTTCAAAAGTTTTGAAATTATGGAATGATGTCGTCCGATTTGAGTCCCGATTTGTCTTAGAGACATACCAGCATTCCTCATGCCGATTATTTGCCAACGAGTGGCCTCTGATAATTTCCTACGTGCCATGACATTGAAATGAATGAAAAACCGAATGCAATCGACAACCTGCGCTTGTAAACACCCCAGGGAAAAAGTGCATTTTTCGAAAGTTGAGGTTAAAGCAATGCACGTGCGCTGTGCAAGCTTCACGCGCGTCATATCAACCCATGAAAAGCTCATGCTGTATGTCAATACATCAAAATTGAATAATCAATCATCAAAATTACTTCGTTAAACTTTGTTAAGTTTTTATGTGTCTTTGAATTTGGTGTTGCTTAATTAATTTCCATATGTATATTTTAAAACACGAACCATGAAGGATCTTTTCAGTAATGTTAATCATCATTTAATTATCGCATATTTAAAAGAATTAGATTTGTTATCCGATTTGTGAATAGATAAATATGTTATAAGTGGTCATTTGGATTAGTAACTGGGATTGTTAGTGGCTGTACCTTCAAGGGGGGTTGAAGTAGAGTAAAATTATTGTCCTCCTGAGAAGGTGCGTAAGTTCCAAGGCATTCAAAGGTGAGTGCGTGAGTGAGTGAGTTAATATTTATCGTCACCATTCAAAGGTAATTTATATTGACCGTCTATTTTAATTGTAGTATCCCTGTCATTTTAATTTTGGCTAAAATTCACTTCATCGCCTGCAGCTGAACGGATGATATAAATCCAGCTAGGGTCCATGCAGGTAGCAAAAGTACTGTAAGTCCCCATGGTCCCTAGTATGGTGACCTACCTTCAGTTGTTGGCGACCTATAGCCTGTTTTTATTCTCTGTATCGTCCTCTCTAGTTTAAGTGTTTTAGATTTCATGACTAGTTTTAACATCAATATATTTGTGATAATCTAGTTAGTTTTACTGTCCTTTGTCGACGGACATTTTAGATTGATTACCTTGTTTTCATCGCTATATGGCTGTAATATTGCCGATGCGATGTAAAAATTTAACTCACTCACTCACCCCTACCATTGAGACTATAGTTAGACCTACCTTAACTTAAAAGATGTATCACACTTTCACATATTAGAGACATTAATAGATATATTTGCAAAAAAAGGGTTTTTATTTTTCATTTTTTCCGACAGTACTTCAGAATAGTGATCTACCTTCAGTTGTTGTGAATCTATACCCTGTTTGTATATTGCATTCAATTTGTAATTTATATTAAAAATATTTTGCATTTAATTACTAGTTTTAAATTCATTTCTGTGATAATCTGGCTGTTTTACTGTCCATTACAAACAGGTGAGAATCTAACTTTATTTATATTCACATATAAATTTACAACTTTCTTAGTCATGATATGACGGAAATACTGCCGATGTCACTTAAAAAATAACTCACTCACTCATTCACTCACTCACTCAAAAACATCTAAAGTAAATTTAGGCCCACCAAACTTTTAATCGTAGCATATTTGTTATATAGAAAGTTCAGGCACCTATCTACAGCTTGTTCTGCTTTACCTGAGCTACTCTACATACATGACTCGGGAGTTCAAATGGCACGCACACACAAGGTTCAATGAAATTCATTTAAGTGGGAGCAGAGAGTGTTGTTATTGTTGCGTTCGTGCAAAGTATGTTTACATGGATTCGTTACAGAACTTGTCTCGGAATACAACACTTCTGAAAGAAAACCTAATCATTTCATGTTTTAATTGAATAGTGAATACAATCTTATGCTATCTATTTGGGTTTACGAACGTTACAGCGTACAGCCGTCAGTTACTTTCACAGTCTTGTTTACTCTCGCTGTCACACTACACCCAGTTCAGCTATCACTGGAAACACCAGTTGCTGCTACTGCTCACTACCTAAAAGCCCGAATCGGACACATCAAACCATCTTTTTAAAACAAAGTTAGGACATTGCTAACGATTTCTCGACACTGAGATGTCAAACGACATTGTCTCGGCTGTTCAGACATGTTGACAATCAACTGACAAAGATGCACCCCCTCGCAATAAGAGTCCCAACCAGTCTCGCAATACATTAATATTCACTCGACCAGGTCAAGCTCAACAAGCTATGAGTGTAGTTACAATGCAACATGAGCCAAGATAACACATTAAACACTCCACACGAGAGCAGCGGAATGTCTCAGTTACATGTGAAATTACATTTGTATACTTTGACTCAGATGGAATCCCTTGAATATGAACATGTTTGCTATTTGTTAGAAGTAACCATTGCCAATCTATGGTTCTAACCAAGGAAGAGAATAAAAACCACTGATATTTACCAAAATACTACTGACTAAGTACTGACTGACTAAATACTAAACCTGACATGTCAATATTGAAGTTCTGGGGGAACATTTATTCCTTTTTGTAAATATATACCCATGCAAATCTTTGATATTTTCTATCATAAACTAAAACGTCTAAAGCCACCTTTTCGCAGATTGTCAGAAACCTCTAAAAAGAAAAATCAATCACCCAGTGGGAAAGTTTATTATTTCTGATTCCGTATTCCTCTGTTTCCAACAAAAAAGCATGAGATTTGTATTAGACAATCGTAATGTTCAGATTTGTCTCAACAAACCCTCGCTGCTGATGAGTTGATTTGTCGGCGATGGTGATTTTCACGTTGAAACTGCCCTGGAAACAAAACATTATCTTGAATCAGTTCCTTTTGACCATTGCAACTCGCATAATCTGCCCTGTTTTCGACTCCATTATAAGAATGTGTATATGAATCACTATCAAATACTACTAGTAATGGTGCCGTTTTCACGAGGTAAATTCCAAACCGAAACGAATAGGCTGGACCATTAATCAAACGTCATTAATTGGATCAGTTTCCCTGAAACCCGAGTCGCACTGCGACCAAAAGTTCTCTGTAGCGACCGCTATCTTTGAAGACACTGGCAAGCTCGGCTGTAACGGCGGCTCAGCTGATTGGCTACTGAGAATGCGGAGTCAGCAAAGGAAGGTAATACATTTATCGAGCCGAGCCGTACATGCAGCCAGGGTATCCACAGACTTATCGGAACGTATACTCTGGAGCAGGGAGAAAATGTTGTATATTATCCCTGCCTGGAGATATCGAGAAAAAGCCCGGGAAAGCCCCATTCTCTGTCGTTGACTGAGGTTCAAATCTGATCATTGGGATCATCTTGTGTTTTGTTAATAGTACTTCAGTTATTTACTTCCTGTTTTATGCTGCAAAACACTTTTTATAGTACATAATCCCACTGGCAGATTAATAAAACACACTTGCAACGAACAGAAACTTGCAAAGTCAATTCCACGAATCATACATATTATATTTAAAGTTGGCTGCTTTCTCGATACACTCATGAAAGACACCTAAATGATTTAGCATTGATTACAACGTAGTATTCTATAAACACGATGCATTATATCTTTAGCAAACTGCATCATGCAAAATGATAAGTGTGAGACTCATTACTCTATTATCGTATCACCAAATTAGGGGAAACCAGCTTCTACTTCTTTCTACGACAGTCAGTCTTGTTAACTTGCCTTAAGAGCATCGAGTTATTGGAATACCTGTGTCAACCAAGTCAGCGTGTCTGATCACCTACTCTTACGACAAGCATTGGTTGCGAAAGACCAATTCTACCCAGGATCTTGGTGGGTTTCATCCATTTTCGAGTACATTAATTGTGCGGGTTTGGATGGCAACAAATACAAAATCAGCACGGGACAGAAAATATATAACATTTTGTGTAAATTAGTTTTAAGTTTCCTTTTTCCATACTTGTTATCTGTAGATCGTATCCTTACCAAGCAACATGTAGAATCGTGTTTTCCTGAATTTGCGTGTTTTCGTAGTGTTTTAAAGCAAGGGAGTATTTGTTTCAACAGGTGGGATAATAAATAGGTAAATTTGCGAGAAGCGAGATTAGCGAGAAGGTGAATTTGAAATACGGGGCTGAGCAAAACTGGAGTGTGATGTTAAAATACTCACATCCAGAATGAGAAGCCAGTTGGAACTGAGGCTAGAAACGGTGAACTTCGTCGGCGACATGTGGAACCTGCCTGGCTTAAAAGGGCAGCTACAAGGGATACCGTTTTCAATAAATTGGTCAGGGCACACTCCATTTTGTTTGAAGCTGTTCAAGAAGCTGCATGGGTCAGTGTAGTGGCTGTGGAAGGCATCGATACCGTGTACATAAAAGCATGAAACAGGGAAAACATTGCTGCACTCTACTGTTGTAAGGGTTAGAGTTACATCAACAAACACTTATAGATTTAATTACTAGTTTTAAGTGTATCTGTTATAGTCTAATTGGTTTTACTGTCCTTGTAGACAGATGTTTTTAGCTGCTCACCTTGTTTTCATCACCATATGGCTGTAATATTGTTGATTTAAACGATGTAAAAGTTTAACTTACTCATTCAATAACATGTGCTTCACAGTGGATTTGACTTAAAATCTAAACACTCTCAGAACTCATTTATGGAAGTATCTTTGTACCTATCGCAGTACTTACCACGTCCCAAAATTATTCATGCAAGGTACCTTCGTCCGGCCTCCATTTAGTCTACTCTTTTCCATGAGGATATCCATGACAAAGTTGTTAGAGATATCTTGAGAGATGAATCCGTCAAACGATACGATAATGTCCCCGGGAAGTTTGATGGGACTTGGGTTGATCTCCAGTTGTGGTCTCAACACCCATTCGTCTTAAAACAGAACTGAAATACTGAAGCTATAAAAGGCCGGGCGGGACAACTTAGGAAAGGCCAGCGAGTCCTAACTTGACACACAGAAGGGAGCAAGCTACAAAGACATATTTTATATCATTGGAAAGATCTCGAGGAGATGAAGACGAAAAGTCCATGTGCCAGTGTGTTCACGTGTTAATAAGCTCACAAATTGACTCTGAAAATGCATTTCTGCCGAAATTTCTGGCAGAATTTTTTTTCTGCTGACATTTCTGGCAGAATTTTTTTTCCTGCAGAAGTCTCTGGCAGAATTATTTTTCCTACAGAAATTTCTGGCAGGAATTTTTATTTCACTACCATAATTATCTTAACTGAATAAAATCACAGATCTCAGGTATCTTTGGATACCTTATTATGGACTTTCTTTAGATGATGTGTTCTTGATAGTACATAGTGGACCCGTGAAGGTCCCGGGGTAGAATAGGCCTTCAGCAACCCATGCTTGCCATAAAAGGTGACTATGCTTGTCGTAAGAGGCGACTAACGGGATCGGGTGGTCAGACTAGCTGACTTGGTTGACACATGTCATCGGTTCCCCATTGCGCAGATCGATGCTCATGTTATTGATCACTGGATTGTCTGGTCCAGACTCGATTATTTACAGACCGTCGCCATATAGCTGGAATATTGCTAAGTGCGACGTAAAACTAAACTCACTCACTCACTCAGTACATAGTGATAGTCATAGTCATAGTCATAAAACTATCCAGACAAATACCATTCTGTGTAAATACCTGTAATCAGGCCCCCCTAAGTAATTGAAGGAATTACAGCAAATTTGAAGGAATTGCATTTCAAATGGATACAAACGCAGCCCACTCGCGAAACAATTGCAGCGATATCGGTAGTTTAGCGGTATTAACAGAAACACATCGGCCCTATCGGAAGCAATGTCGGTAATACTGGAAACACGCTCGGCCATCTTCGGAGATTTTTCGGTCGCGAGCGGAAACTCACGCAGCAAAACATGGCGTCGTTGGAAGAAACACCCGTCTCGGTGAGTTGTGTTTTTCGTTCCTACTATTACGTTTTTATACCTATCCATCTTTGACAACCCGTGTTGAATGCGTTTAGGTATGAGGTGTTGTCGGGACAATAGCTTATGTTTTTGGGAAAAGATTGCCACTGCAGAACAGTGTCACAAGTCATGCCCCTGGAGATTGTTTACACCTGAACATCGAAGTCGTGCCGATGATTACGAACATCATGAACGTGCGCCATGAAGAAGTTTATGAGCCATATTTTTTCTTTCTATGAAGTGCAATTAACAAATTTAAACACATTTTACCAAAAAAAATGATGTTTTATCTAGCGCACGTTCGTAATCATCGGCACGACTTCGATGTTCAGATGTAAACAACCTCCGGGGGCATGACTTGTGACACTCTTCTAGAGTGACTATCTTTTCCTAAAAACATAAGCTATTGCCCCGACAACACCTCATACCTAAACGCATTCAACACGGGTTGTCAAAGATGGATAGGTATAAAAATGTAATAGTGGGAACTAAAAACACAACTCACCGAGACGTGTGTTTCTTCCAACGACGCCATGTTTTGCTGCGTGAGTTTCCGCTCGCGACCGAAAAATCTCCGAAGATGGCCGAGCGTGTTTCCAGTATTACCGACATTGCTTCCGATAGGGCCGATGTGTTTCCATTATTGCCGCTAAACTACCGATATCGCTGCAATTGTTTCGCGAGTGGGCTGCATTTGTATCCATTTGAGATGCAATTCCTTCAAATTTGCTGTAATTCCTTCAATTACTTAGGGGGGCCTGTGTAATGGCTAAATATTTGGAAGAGTGTGTATTAGACCGTCCTTTCATTTGCATCCGATAGTTTATGATACATGAATTTATTATCTGAATTGTTGGACTGTGGTATTTTCGCATCAGAATACGAATATCTGATTCATCAGCAGGAAACTGAAAATACACAGTATGTACACTTCTGTGTGTATAAAGCATCCTCATGATGTTTTGCGTGTATTTGTAAACTTATGGTAATAAAAAAAGGATGATGATGATGATATTAATACCTCCAAGACCGGTATGACGAATTTGAACAATTCATAACATCATGCCATTGGATGTTTTGGTTCGGTTCTGTGTTAGACTTATCCCATACACTGTTTCAGGCGTACTTCTTGGCAAAGAGGCCAGATGAGGCAGACTTTATCAATCAACTCCCGTTCGGTTACTACTGTTTTTAGTACTTAATGCCTCCTGATTATTTGCTTCACGGCTCCGCTGTTTGTTGTTCTTAGTTCCCACCTGGCCTGATCCAATTATCTACTCCTTGTTATTCAAGTTCAAGATGTCTGTCACAGCATTCAATAATTCTAATCACTTGGTTGTTGTCACTGTCAGCTTGAACATGGCGTAAGAACCTATACAGAAACGTTACTATATGCAGTTAACACGAAGTTGTTATTACTAAAACATGATACCGCGTATGTAGCTCTTACATTCTTTACGTAAGTTGAAAAAAAATAATGAAAGTCTTGCGCCGTGCTTGAATTGTGAACCGAGGATTAAGTTGTCATTACATCGGTGATGTTTAAAAAGACCCGCGGAGTAACACGTTACTGTCAGCCGTCTCATTCAGGGACGGACGAAATCCCATAGGAAAAAAATTCTTTGGACAAAATCTCTTTCAAGAACAGGCACCCGTGGCGAGCCACCTCCTCGTGGTGGGTGCTGGGTAACGCCAAGAGCTCGCCAACAGCCCGTAGTGGACCCGAGGGGGGGAGCGATATTTGGTCCACCAACCCGTTTGCCGTGGGTTGCGGCCTTTTGTCGGCGGAGGAGGGGATCCTGGTGGTTGAGGGCAATGGGGGCCTGCAATCGTGTTCCTGTTGCTCAATACACCACTTTGGCTCTGACATCACCTAGATGGGTGGTCGAATGGGCCCGGTTCGACCAATCGGCTGGTCATGCCAACCCTATGTGTGGATTATGTAATTGCACAAATTTGATTTTATATTGTTTCAATTTTGGTCTTGGCTTATCACTCATATAACACTTGTAAATTTGAAAAGTGATGTTATTAACTTTGCCTAGAGTCTTATGCCCAGAAGGCGGTGGCTCATGGGTCAATCTGGTAGATTGATTAATTTTCTATTAATCTTCTGCTGGAGTATACCATTTCAGTATCCTTGGTGCTGCCAGTCGGAGACCCACTGGTGTATAGCATTGTCCATGTGATACTCTTTGGAGGGTGGGGAGCTGGGATGGTGAACTTTCTATTATCAACCATGGCTCAACCAAAAAAACATAAACGAGCACTAGATGAGTGTTTGTCCTCTGATGAGGAAAATATCACAAACAGATATCCAGAAACATGCAGTAGATTCTTGGTTGTATCTTCGACTGATGGTGAACCACTCAAGCTAAATCCGTTTGCCACATCAAAAGCAATTTATGGACTTGTTGGCGATGTCCAAGCTGTTAGAAAAATTAGATCAGGGTTTCTCCTCATAGAGTGTAAAACAGCAAAACAATCAGCTACCCTCATAGCCACAAAACAGCTTGCAAATAATGAAGTTTCAGTTTCTCCTCACAAGTCTTTGAACAGTAGCAAAGACATCTTGAGGGACAGAGACCGCTGGCTTGCCCACATGAGTGAAAAGGAAATAGTTACCGAACTGCAAAACCAAGGAGTCACTCATGTGAAAAGATTCACGTTTAAGAACAATGGAGAAACTTTGAATACCAACACATACTTAATTTCTTTTTCTCAACCCCAACACCAAAAGTACATAAAAGCTGGATATTGTAACATCGAAGTGGAACAGTATATTCCAAACCCACTTCGTTGTTACAAGTGTCAAAAGTTTGGTCACGGTGCCCAATCCTGCAAAAATCGTGCAAGGTTCTGACTGTTTGTCTTCTCCAAAATGTGTCAATTGTCTTGGAGATCATATGTCTTCGTCAAAGTCATGCCATGTCTGGAAACGTGAATATGAAATTGTCAAAATCCAAATCCAAAAGAATGTCACATATCATGAGGCAAAACGTATAGTTAATATAGCCTCCCCTCAATCATCAGGTGTACCATATTCTACAGTTGTTGCTCGCCCCAATACTAAGTCTGTTCTGTCAGTTGCATGTCAGACAGATATCACCTGGGTTGAAGCTTACAAACACACTTTAATTGCATCAGATTCTACTGTAGATAAACACCATGCAACATCAGCTTGCCAGACTGAATCACAAACAATATCTCCTGTTGTGAAAAATCCTTGTCAAAAAGTAGATTACAGACATAAAACTGATCGAGTACAAAAGGGATCACGTGATCCTGTACAAATCTATAACAAGTTTCAACTTTTAGAAGACATGGACGTCTCTCCTCATCCCCGTGCGTGACATAGAAGCAGTTCGCCTCGGCAGGGGAAAAGTCGGTCCCCAGTACTACCACCTGCTATAAAATGAACAATAACTCCTTAATCCAATGGAATTGCAGAGGACTTAGGACCAATTTTAATGAAGTACAGTTACTAGCACAGGATTTTAAACCATCAGCATTTAGTTTTCAAGAAACGTACCTGAAACAAAATGATAAGTTCGAATTGCGTAAATACAATTCTTATCATTCTTTTTCACCCCCTGGTGACAAAGCCACTGGTGGATCTTCCATATTGCTGAGACATGATATAATTATAGCCCTGTTCGTCTTTACATATAACCCTTACTCTTTGTTCCTTGTATATCTCCCCTTCTTCCATCAGAATGATCTTCAAGATTTGTATGACCAATTACCAAACCCCTGTATCATAATGGGTGATCTCAATGGTCATAACCCATTATGGGGAAGTCCTGATACAACAGTAAAGGGAAAGTTCTTGAAGAGTTTATATCTGATAATTATTTATGTATATTCAATGATGGCTCTGACACATATTTACATCCTGGAACGGGAACATATTCTTCCTTAGACCTGTCACTCACTGATTCAAACGTTTATAATGAGTTTGAATGGTCAGTCCATAATGATCTTTGTGGTAGTGACCATTGTCCAACAGTACCTACAGCAATTAACCCTTCCGATGATCCGCCTGTAACAAGATGGAATTTTTCAAAGGCCAATTGGCCATTATTTCAGGCCACCTGCCTTAAGGAACTTAAACCAGATCTTTTCATGGATGTACCTGATCCAATTAAAATGTTCTCGGACAAACTGAAACATATAGCTGATGTTACGGTTAAGAATTTGCCGTGACAAACTATTTAACAAATCCCCTTGTAAACCAGCAAAACAGAACAAGACAGGTTGTTTACGTTCAAATAATATATTGTTAAACCACGAGAGTGAGATATACAGAGTCACAAGTCAATATATATCAATGCTGATTACAAATACATTTCAAGAGATACAAAATCTAAGTCAGTGGGTCACAAAAATACAATATATCAAACTCACCAAAGTCTTGATGTGAGAAGGAACAGCTACGGCAAAATGTAAACAAAGCGATTGGTGCGACAGCAGATAAAGTTGACAGGATATTCAAGCGTGGCAGAGAAGTAAATCCAGCAGATAAGAATGAAAATCAGTGATAGTGTCGCCCTCCACACGGCAACCAGCCTATTTATATAAACTAAGCCACTTCCCGAAAGTTCGGGCGTACACTAACATCGTCAACAGTGTAGAATGGTCTCGAAGCAGTATCCCGGAAGTGAAACATTGAAAACTAGGAGCAGGCAAATTCCGGAATACCAAAATACTAAAAGTGTTGACCAGATATTAAAACGTTATGTGACCCATAATATTTACAATCCGAAACACCAAACATTGTGACCCAATAATAATTAATACAGAATTAATAACAAAATACACAGGAAATACATACTCGTAACACTCTCCCCCTTGAGGAAAAGAAACTTTCTGTTACAATCATAGCAATAACAACATAATAACATGACATGTAATAATATGAGTAATATGCAAACTTCTTGCAAAATTACAATGACAAAATGCAGATACATACATACAGCATCATCAGGTCATCAAACATTTATACCCTGGAAAGTGCATCAGCACAAACACTGTCTTTGCCTTTAATGTGTTTGATCACAAGATTGAACCCTTGCAAGGTCAAACTCCACCTCATAGGTCTCTGATTTTTGTTCTTCATTTTGTGAAGAGTGAGTGAGTGAGTTAATATTTAACGTCACATCAGCAATATCTCAGCCATATCGTGACGAGAACATGTAATACTGAAATGAAGTATATATATCTATTATAAAACCTGTCAACGAAGGACAGTAAAACAACTGGAATATCACAGATGAGAATATAAAACTAGTAACTATACCTAAAACAATTTATCTATAGAGGACAATACAAGATAAAAATGAGCTATAGATTGCTAACAACTGAAAGTAGATCACCATACTAGGGACCATGGGGACTTACAGTACCTTTGCTACCTGCATGGACCCTAGCTGGATTTACATCATCCCCCTCAGCCATCAGCAATTTGGGAAATCTAGCCATGCAAATAAAACGACACTTATGCTACGATTAAAAAATATGAAAGTTTGAATTTACTTTGAATGTTTGTGGACTTACGTACAATACTTCAACCCCCTTTGAGGATACAGCCACTAACAAGCACAGTTACCAATTTAAACTTCCAATAATAAAATATTTATCTATTTACAGTTCTGTCAATAAATCTAATTCTTTTAAAAATGCAATGATTAAATGAGAGCTTGTGTTATTAAAAAGATCCTTCAGAGTTCGTGAATGAAAATACTGATCCCTTGTGATGGAATACTCAACACAGTGAAGCAGGATATGCTTGACTGTGATTCTTCCATCACAAGGGATACAAAACGGAGGATCCTCACCTTTAAGCAAATATTTATGTGTATATCTTGTGTGGCCAATACGACATCGTCGCATGATGACCTCTTCAAATCTGGACTGACAACCCAAGTAGGTGTAGCCAACATACGGTTTTATTTCATGTAATTTATTGATACCTACTTGAGTGTCCCACCTCTTCTGCACCAGATCACGGATATACGTTCTAATGCTTCCTTTGTAATCTGAATATGGAAGAAGAAGTGGCGTCACAGATTTGTTGAGTGCTGCCTTGGCAGCAAGATCAGCCATCACATTCCCAGAAATACCTACGTGACTCGGTAACCAACAAAAGACGATGTCGTATTGGCCAGTAGCAAGAGTATTATACAGTTTAATAATTTCAATTAAAAGTGGATGTTTACAAGAAATATATTATATACTGTTTACGTTTCGGGTGTCTTTGAATATATTTGAGAGCTGTTAATATGGCATTAGCTTCTGCTGTAAAAATAGAACTATTATCTGGTAATCTAGAAGATATTGTTCTGGATCCAATGACAGTAGCGCAAGCAACTGCACCACCGTCCTTGGACCCATCTGTAAATAAGGATTTGTAATTGTTATATGTATGTTTCAATTGATTTTATTCTTGTTTATACTGTAATTCATTCGTTTCTGATTTTTTTAAATGTGGTTAATGTTAGGTCAAAATGTGGTCAAACCAACTGCCAAGGGGGAGAGGAAAGAAGACGGAAAGGAGCTATATTGTCCAGCTCAATACCAGCAGCAGCAATAAACGGCTTTATTCTGAGTCCAAGAGGTGGAACAAGAGAAGACTTTTTGCTATACAAATCCTCATAAAGAGGATTGAAAACCCAGTTATATGCAGGGTTAGATTCGTTGAAGTTTAGTTTTGTGATATATTGTAAAGATAATTTAATACGGCGTTGTGCAAGAGATGGTTCATCGGCCTCAACGTAAAGACTGTCAATAGGTGAAGTTCTGAAGGACCCAAGACAAAGTCTTAGACCTTGGTGATGGACAGGATCAAGAAGTTTAAGATTGCTTTTGCAGGCTCCACCATAGACGATGGAGCCATAATCAAGTTTAGAACGTACTGGTGATCGATATAGATGGAGAAGGGTAGCTTGATCCCCTCCCCATTTTGAATTTGAAACCACTTTCAACAAGTCAAGTGCTTTCAGGCATTTAGTTTCAAGAGATTTAATATGTGGTAAAAAACTTAAATGTGAATCAAAGATTAGACCCAAGAATTTGGCTTGCTTCACAACTTTAATGGGCGTCCCATCTAGAGACAGTTCAGGGTCTTTATGGGGTTTGTATTTACGACAAAAATGTATGCAGTTAGTTTTCGATTTGGAAAATTTAAAGCCGTTTTCAAGACACCATTTATCTATTTTGTTTAAACACAACTGCAATTGCCGTTCAATGGTATGCATATTTTTACCACGACAAGAAATATTAAAATCATCCACAAATAATGATCCATCAATTGAATCGTTTAAAACTTTTGATAAACTGTTGATCTTGATGCTAAAAAGAGTGACAGATGAAATACTGCCTTGTGGAACACCCTGATCCTGATTGTAATGATCAGACAGGGTAGAACCCACACGGACCTGGAATTGTCTGTCATTTAAAAAGTTGGCAATAAATTGCGGCAAACGACCTCGCAAGCCAAAGTCATGTAAATCCCTCAAAATACCATGTTTCCAGGTTGTGTCATATGCTTTTTCAAGATCAAAAAAGATAGACACAGCATGTTGTTTATTAATTAGTGCGTTTTTCACAAATGATTCCAGTCGCACTAAGTGATCGACAGTACTTCTGTTTTTACGGAAACCACACTGTATATCTGTGATAAGATTATTTGTTTCCAAGTACCAAACAAGTCGATTATTTATCATGCGTTCCATGGTCTTGCAAACACAGCTAGTTAGTGAAATAGGTCGATAATTGGACGGATCCGTATGATCACGTCCAGGTTTAGGTATTGGTACTACTATGGCGTCACGCCATGACGGAGGAAAGTTACCCGATGTCCATGTATCATCAAAAATATTTAGAAGAGTTTCTAGGCAGGATTCCGGTAAGTGCTTCAGGAGTTGATAATGTATGTTATCAGCTCCTGTAGCAGTGTCATGAGCTTGATCAAGAGCAGTATGGAGTTCATGAATAGAAAACGTGTCATTATAATCTTCCCTATTATCAGAATTGAAATTTATAGTTTTCTTTTCTTCTTGTTTTTGATATTGCTGGAATTCTGGTACATAATTTGAAGAGGAAGAGTGTTTAGCAAGGGTTTCTCCTAGTTTATTAGCAATATCTGATTTATCAGTAAGCAATTGATCTCCATGTTTAAGATGATGGAATTGATTTAGGAATGTATGTATCAACATTGAGATTACAGTACCCTGCCTTAAGTGACTTTGGAGCAGTAGGCGATGAGAAGGAAAACAGATATGTGTTGGTTTTTATGGTTGTGTTGTTTTTACGGGTTGAGAAGCGTTTGACATATAGTACACCCTGATCTCTCATCTCGGAAACTATATCTAGGTCAGACATGTCTGCTAGCAATCGATCACGATCTCGCACTATTGCCTTACTGGTGTTGAGTGTTTTGTGGGTCGTGACAGTAACCGGAGTACCAACAAAAGTGTCGATATTCAAAAGGTTGGTTGACTGTTGCTTTCTGGCACACTCAATCAACAGTGCACCAGAACGTAATCGTCGAATGTTCTTTACTTCGCCAGCAATGCCTTGGATACCTTTAGACACAGCAAATGGGTCCAGCTCAAAGGTGTGTTATCTTTGGTCTCAATGACAAGAAAACGTGGCCAGTAATCAATTTGTTTGGACGGTCTGAGGACGTCAACGGGATCATTTTCGAGAGGACGTTTGCTCTTCTTAGTGGGGGTTTCGTAAGCCATGTTTAGTTATGTAGATTTCATCATCCGAGCTCCCCACCCACCACGGAGTATCACAAGGACGATGCTAAAACAAGCGGGGATCCAGCTTACAGCATCAAGGATACCCGGATGATATACTCCAGTAGAAGAATTATAAATAATTACTCCACCAGATTGGCCCATGAGCAACCGCTTTCTGGGCATAAGACTCTAGGCAAAGTTCAAAACAACATAATTCAACATCAAACATGTTTTAGACAATAAAGCCAAGACTAAACGCAGTCAAAATCAATTCCAAATCATACTTGTGCAATGATACATAAATTCATAATCTATGCACAGGGCTTGGCATGACCAGCCGATTGGTTGAACCGGGCCCATTCAACCTCCCGTCTAGGTGAAGTAAGGGTCGAAGGGGTGTGTTGAGCAAAGGGAACGCGGTCACAGGCCCCCAGTGCCCTCAACCCCCAGACTCCCGTCCTCCAACGACACAGGGCCGCAACCCACGGCAAACGGGTTGGTGGACCAAATATGCCCCCGGATCCACAGGGGGGGTTGGCGAGCACTTAGCGTTACCCAGCACCCACCACGAGGAGGTGGCTCGCCACGGGTGCCTCATTTTGTGAAGAAAAGTCAAGGGATTGTGATCAGTAAAAACCTCAATTTTTTTGGCGAAGTGGTGGTACCAAGGTACACTTAAAAATGCTGTAAAGCTAACAAAAGACCTAATGTCTCTTTCTCAATGGTTGAATAATTTCTTTGGTGCTTGTCAAATTTCTTTGAAAAATAACAAACTGGATGTTCAATCCCTGAATCATCCTCTTGAATCAGGACAGCACCTGCACCAACATCACTTGCCATCACTTGAATTCATGAGTATGGCTTTGACTTTTTCAAATGCAGTCTGACAACTGCTATCCCACTGAAATTTTACCTTTTTACCCAAAAGGTTAGTAAGTGGAAATACAACATCTGAGAAGTTTTGACAAAACTTTCTGTAATAGCCAGCCATACCCAAGAATCTCTTGAGTTCTTTCTTAGATTGAGGTACTGGAAAATGTACAATTGCCTCAACTTTAGCATGAACTGGTTGTACCTGGCCTACAACATGCCCTAAAAATTCCACTTGTGCCTTTCCGAATTCACACTTGGCGAGATTCACAGTTAACTTCGCCTCAGACAGTCTTTCGAAGAAAGCACGAGTCCTTTTCAGATGGTCATCCCACTCCATGTCGTAACAGATGACATCATCCATGTAAGCCTCGACACGATCAAGGCCTGATGTGACACTGTTGACGAGTCTCTGGAATGTCGCTGGAGCATTCTTCAGACCAAACGGCATCACTTTGTACTGATACAGTCCATCTGGTGTAGCGAATGCCGATATTTTCTTTGCACGGTCTGTGAGTGGAATCTGCCAGAAGCCCTTCAGTAAATCAAACTTACTTATATACTTGGCTTGACCAATGCAATCGTCCACTCTCGGAATAGGATACGAGTCAGTTCGTGAGAGTGCATTGACAGCTTTCATGTCAGCACAGCAGCGCCAACCACCTCCACTCTTCGGCACAAGAACACATGGTGAACTCCACGGACTGTCACTGGGTTCAATAATGTCATTGTCCAGCATGTATTTCACCTCCTTCCGTAGAATTTCACGGTTCACTGGATTCATCCGATAAGGGTGTTGTTTTACAGGCACAGCATCACCTACATCTATATCATGGCTAAAAACATCAGTTCGACCATGCACATCAGGAAATAAGTGAGAGAACTCATAAATCAAATCTGACATCTGAACTTTCTGTTCAGGGGACAAATGTGATAGTTTCTCATGAAGGTGAGCTAACACATCAGAATTTCTCAACTTTGGTGAAACATTATCACTAAGATCATCAAACTTCACATTGCTAACACAATCATCAATGTTGTCAACATTTTCACAATTGTCTTTAGTACAATCAGAAACTGGGGAGAGTGTGGCAATACAATTAACATGTTTGTGGTTTCTAACCTGTCATGATATTTCTTTATCATGTTAACATGACACAATCTCTTTTGTTTACGACGACCAGGTGTCAAGACGACATAGTCTGTGTCACTAACCTTTTTGTCAACAACATATGGACCTTGATATCTTGCTCTCAGTGGCTGACCAGCAATGGGAAGCAAAACTAACACTTTCTCACCACAAGTGAAATTTCTCTCTTTTGACTTTTTGTCATAGTTAAGCTTCATTTTTTCTTGAGAAACTTTCAAGTTTCTTCTAGCCAACTCACTTGCTTTTAATAGCCTGTCCCTAAATGTTGACACATAGTCTAACAGATTGATCTCAGGTCTGTCATTGAGCCATTGTTCTTTGAAGTGTTTTAGTGGCCCACGCACACTGTGACCAAACACAAGCTCAAAGGGGCTAAACCCTAAACTTTCCTGAACTGACTCTCTGACAGCAAACAACAACAAATGCACACCCTCATCCCAATCTTTCTCTGTCTCAAAACAATAAGTCTTGATCATATTCTTCAAAGTTTGATGAAATCTCTCTAAAGCTCCCTGTGACTCTGGATGATAAGCACTAGACTTAACTTGCTTAATACCTAACTGGTACATAGCTTGTTGAAACACCTTAGACATAAAGTTTGAGCCCTGATCAGACTGAACAACATCTGGCAAACCAACTAAGGTGAAAAACTTGATCAAAGCTTTGACAATTACAGGAGCAACAATCCTACGAAGCGGAATTGCTTCAGGAAATCTGGTAGAAGCACACATGATTGTGAGTAAATACTGATTACCAGACTTAGTCTTAGGTAGTGGACCAACACAATCAACAATAACTCTACTGAAAGGTTCCTCAAAAGCCGGTATAGGTTTCAAGGGAGTGGTAGGAATTTTCTGATTTGGTTTTCCAACAATTTGGCATGCATGACAGGTCTTACAAAATTCAGCCACATCTTGTCTCAAACTGGGCCAAAAGAAATGTGCCAACATTTTCTCACAAGTTTTGTTTACACCCAAATGACCTGCCATGGGACTGTCATGTGCCAATGAAAGTACATGTTTTCGAAATACTTTCGGTACCACAATTTGATGGTTCAATTTCCATTCATCCTCCGCAGGAACATCCGGCGACCTATATTTCCTCATCAGAACACCATCCTTGTAGTAATAACAAACTGGAACCTTGCTAACTTCCTCAAAAGAAACAGCCTTACTTGCCAACTTCTGCACTTCAACATCCTCAGTCTGTGCACTAATAAGCTGCTCTCTGGAAAGAACATGTTCACCACCTGACAAACTATCTGACTTATCAATAAGTCCTGAAGAGCTATTACTCTCTGAAGATAAGTCCTCTGTCTCCACCTCACACAAAGAATGATCCATAAAAGTACCTGACAAATCATAAATGGTATCATTCTGCAAAGAAGTCTTGGAAGAAATGCCTTTCGACATTGAACGAGTCACTGCACAAGAGGGAAAAATACCCGGAAATTCATCCTCCAACTTTTCAGTACTAACTAAACTCTCCGACGAAACAGTGACAATAGGATCAGCGCCAACTTCAGCCCCCATAAGATCATTACCGATCAACAAATCGACACCCGGAACTGGGAGAGAGTCAAGAACACCAACTTTCACCTCACCTGAAATCAGATCTGAGGTCAAATTGACAAAATGGAGAGGAGCAGAAGAATTGCCACCTATACCCTGAAGCAAAACATCTGAGTTAGCTGAAGACTCATCACAAAAAGGCAAAATATCCTTCAAAATCAGAGATTGAAGAGCTCCAGTATCCCTCAAGATAATAACGGGCCGTGGGGTAGAATTATCTCCCATAAGTGACACAGAACCCTTATACACTAAGGGCAAAAACTCCGCCTGAACAACAGAATCTGGAGACTTACTCTCACAGACAAAACTCTCCCCAGAGAGGTGCGATGGACACAAAAGCATTTGGGGAACCTGTAGCCTGATTTTTAAACTGGAGTTTGTAACATGCAGACCCCAAATGACCTGGCTTCTTACAATACGCATAAACAGGATCAGAACCACTGGTAGTCTTAGGCTTAGACTGAAAAGTATGTGACTGCTTGCCACTAGAATTTGAACCAGTTCTAACACCACTGTAACCTGCATGTCCTGAAGTCTTAACCGGGAAAAAGCCATTTTGGCCAGAAAACTTTGCATTACCCGGAGACTTAAAAGAACTCTTGTGAGTCAAACAATAATCATCGGCCAACATTGCTGCCTTATGTAAGTCATCAAACTTTTGTTTCCAAGTAAGTCTTAAGGTCAGCATGAACACTCTGCTTGAAATGTTCCATCAACATTAACTGTCTCAAACCATCAAAATCTGTGACTTCCTTAGACCCACACCACCTATCAAACAATGTTTCATTTTCTCTAGCAAACTCTACAAAAGTCTCATTGTCCCGTTTGTGAGCATTTCTGAATTTCTGACGATAAGCCTCAGGTACTAACTCATAAGCTTTCAAAATTGTTTTCTTGACAAGATCATAATCTGAGCTTTGTTGTACTGACAAAGCTGAATAAGCATCCTGAGCTTTCCCCTTCAAAACAGCTTGCAATAGCATAGTCCATGACTCCCTAGGCCACTTGAGATTTTCAGCAACTTTCTCAAAATGTAGAAAATATTTGTCAACTTCTTTTTCATTAAAAGGTGGTACAAGCCTAGCATGCTTTGCAATGTCAAAAGTGGAAGAATCTGAGTTCTGAGAAGGGTTGTCAAGTGAAACATTGAAAACTAGGAGCAGGCAAATTCCGGAATACCAAAATACTAAAAGTGTTGACCAGATATTAAAACGAAATGTGACCCATAATATTTACTATCCGAAACACCAAACATTGTGACCCAATAATAAGTAATACTGAATTAATAACAAAATACACAGGAACTACATACTCGTAACACTGATGAAACTATTCCTAAGTCCTCTGTAAATCTGCACGTCCGTAAACCATGGTTTAATGATGAATGCAAACAGGCTAGGAAAAAGAGGAAGAAAGCAGAGAAATATTTTCGTCTTCATCCCACTGTTCATAACTTAAATAATGTAAAAATCAGTTACGCTAAAGCTCGACGAACGTTTAAACACATTAAACGTCATACTTGGAAAAATTACGTTTCCAAAATAAATTCCCGTACCCCTATGTCAAGGGTATGGAATATGATCCAAAAAATTAAAGGCAAGGGTTCCAAATCCAGTGGTATTCAGCATCTCAAAAATGATAATAACATACTAACTGAAAAATCTGATATTGCAAACAAGATGGGTGAAACTTTGGCTAAACATTCGTCCTCCTCAAATTATCATCCAAAATTCCAGACTTATCAAACACACCAAGAGAAGAAACCAGTGAATATTAAATCTGATAGTGGTGAAGATTATAATGAGGTATTTTCATTACATGAACTTCATACTGCGCTATCACAGGCTCACGACACTGCAACAGGACCTGATGATATCCGTTACCAGCTCTTAAAACACTTGCCTGAATCATGTCTCGAAACGTTACTTGGCATTTTTTACCATATCTGGACAACACATTTTCCCCCTTCATGGCGAAAAGCCACAGTTGTTCCTATTCCAAAGCCTGCGAGGGATCATACAGATCCATCAAATTACCGACATATTTCCTAAACTAGCTGCGTTTGCAAAACCATGGAGCGAATGGTAAATAATCGCTTAGTTTGGTTTTTGAAAACCAACAATCTGATTACTGATATACAATTTGGTTTTCGTAAAACCGAAGCACAATTCACCACTTGGTTCGTTTGGAATCATTTGTTAAAAATTCTTTCATTAAAAAACAACACGCAGTATCAATCTTTTTTGATCTTGAGAAGCATATGATACTACTTGGAAGCATGGCATTTTGAAAGATTTACATTCTTTTGGGTTGAGAGGTCGTTTGCCTCAGTTTATATCTAATTTTTTAAATGACAGTTTCAAGTACGTGTGGGATCAACCCTCTCAGACTAATTTCGTCAAGATCAGGGTGTTCCACAAGGCAGTATTTTGTCTGTGACTTTATTTAGTATTAAAATCAATAGTCTTTCTAAGGTTTTAAGTGATTCAGTAGATGGATCACTATTTGTGGATGATTTTAATGTTTCTTGTAGATGTAGAAATATGCATACAATAGAGAGGCAATTACAAATTTGTCTCAATAAAATTGAAAAATGGTCACTTGAAAGCGGGTTTAAATTTTCTATAACAAAAACAAATTGCTTGCATTTCTGCAGAAAGTATAAACCGCATAAAGATCCATAACTATTTTTAAATGGCACCCCCATCAAAGTAGTAAAGGAGGCCAGGTTCTTGGGTCTTATTTTCGACACACATCTAACTTTTCTACCTCACATTAAATCTCTTAAAACTAAATGCCTGAAGGCACTTGATCTGTTATAAGTTGTTTCCAATTCAAAGTGGAGAGGAGACCAAACTACCCTACTCCATTTATACAGATCTCTCATCCGTTCGAAACTTGATTACGGCTCCATCGTGTATGGTGGAGCCTGGAACAGCAACCTCAAAATACTTGATTCTATCCACCATCAAGGTCGAAGACTATGTCTTGGGTCATTTAGAACTTCTCCTATTGACAGTTTTTACGTCAAGGCCGATGAGCCATCTCTTACTCAACGACGTATAAAACTCTCCTTACAGTATAAAACAAAACTATATTCTAATGAGGTCAACCCTGCATTTAACTGTGTTTTTAATCCTCTATATGTGGACCTATACAATACAAAGTCTTCTCTTGTTCCGCCTCTTGGGCTTAGAGTGCAACCTTTTCTGTCTGCTTGCGGCATTGAGCTAGCCAATATATCTCCTTCCCGTCTGCTTTCGTCTCCACCTTGGCAGTTAGTTCGACCCGAAGTTGACCTAACACTGACGAGGTTTAAAAAATCAGAAAACAAATGAATTACAATATAAACAAGACTATAATCAATTAAAAAGTAACTATAATACATACAAATGTTTATTTACAGATGGGTCCAAGGATGGTGGCGCAGTGGCTTGTGCCACTGTCATTGGATCCAGAACAATATCTTTCAGATTACCGGATAATAGTTCTATTTTCACAGCAGAAACAAACGCTATATTAACGGCTCTTAAATATATTGAAAGACATCCTAGACATAAACAGTATATTATCTATTCCGATTCTCTTTCTTGCCTCCAGGCAATTAAAAACCTGTCATGTAAACATCCACTTTTGATAGAAATAATTGAATTATTTAATAATCTTGCAACTGGCCAATACGACATCGTCTTTTGTTGGTTACCCAGGCATGTGGGCATTTCTGGCAATACAATGGCCGATCTTGCTGCCAAGACAGCACTCAACAATTCCGCGACTCCACTTCTTATCCCATACTCTGGTTATAAAGCTACAATTAGATCGTATGTCCGAGATCTGATGCAAAAGAGGAGGGACACCCAAGTGGGTGTAAATAAATTACATGCAATGAAACCTTATATTGGTTATAACCACTTGGGTTGTCAGTCCAGATTTGAGGAAGTCATTATGAGGCGATGTCATATTGGCCATACGAGATATACTCATGAATACCTTTTGAAAGGTGAGGATCCTCCGTTCTGCATCCCTTGTGATGAAAGAACCACAGTCAAGCATATCTTGCTTGACTGTGTTGAGTATTCCATCACATGGGATCAGTATTTTAATTCACAAACTAATAAGACCTTTTTAGCAATTTTAGCCCTCATTTAATTATCGCATTTTTAACGGAATTAGATTTGTTAATTGAGCTGTAAATAGATAAATATTTTAAAATTGGAAGATTAAATTAGTAACTCAAATCGTTAGTGGCTGTACCCTCAAAGGGGGTTGAAGTACCGTAAAATAATTGTCCTCCTGAGAGGGTACATAAGTCCAAAAACATTTGAAGTAAGTTTAAGTTTTCCAGCTTTTTAACCGTAGAATAAGTGTGTTTTTAATTTATGGCTAGATTTGTCTAAATTGCTAACAGCTGAGGGGATGATGTAAATCCAACTAGGGTCCATGCAGGAAGCAAATGTACTGTAAGTCCCCATGGTCCTTAGTATGGTGATCTACCTTCAGTTGTTGGCAACCTGTAGCTCATTTTTATATTGTACTGTCCTCTATAGATGCATTGTTTTAGGTCTATTCACTAGTTTTACATTCTACTCTGTGATATTCTAGTTAGTTTTACTGTCCTTCGTCGGCAGGGTTTTACAATGTATGTGCTATTAATTCATTTGTATTATCATAATTACTCGTTCTCGTCACGATATGGCTGCAATATTGCCGATGTGACGTTAAATATTAACTCACTCATTCACATGGTACAATATCCCGTTTATATTTGTTATTCACCAAGCCCCAGTGATTTAATTATCATCTCATCATGAGAGTAGCTAGTGAGATAAGTTGATTGGCATGTTTTCGTAACAAAGGCCAGTGGTTGAAATGTTAAATTGTATAAATGTTTCTTTGATGATGACAGTTTATATCACTGTTCTAGTGTACCATCGTCATATTATCAGTTACATGTTTTTCAAACAGGAATAAAAAGAATTATGTTAGTCACTCATGGATTCGCACAAAATACAGTGTCAAACTGTTTGAAAATATCCCAATCATTATGATTCATTCATCCACATCTAAACATACACAATAGAAGAAGTTGTTATCCATAAATATTATATTTTGAAATTATGGGTTTTGTACATACAGAACTGACAATCAGAGTTTACACCCAGTTCCGTTCGGTCCAGTCAACCGGGAAAAATGGAGGCAGTTTGTTTGCAACCCACAGACGTAATAACATGTCATGTGTACAGGAATCGCATCTGCCTGTCTGTGTAATTACATAATGTGACAGAGACAGACCCCAGGTGCAAGATCCATAAATCAATGTAGTTTGTTTATGGTGTATACCCTGATAGGTGTTACGTTGGTCGATGATTGAAGTTGAGTATTGCATCTTGTCATTAGCAGCCATGCAGAAAGACAGGTGTGAATAAACAGACATTGAGTTTTGTCTGTGACAGAGACAGCTTGTCATAATCAATATATTTCTCTGTGTTTCCATACATATGATTTAAAACATTTCAGTTTTCAGGCTGAACAGTGAAATTGTCATTTCTAATACTACACATTTTTTTTTTAAAACATGGGTTGCAAATATGCAGGTATTGTACCTGTGTATTGTTATCACTGCCGACCCAAGATGCTTGTAACCACAAGAAACATCCCTTGTTCTCCCACTTCGACAGCAACGATAATCCTTGCATACATCACTTGATGTGTTTAATCGAGTTGGCTTCCCGGTTGAACCTAATCACTGCACGTGTGCTATGGGTGGTGAAACCACTTTCCCCCCAGCGCTGTGGAAACGTTTGAACTCCGATGTCGTGTGTTTTGTTTAATCGCGTTATTTTTCAACTTTACAGGTTAAATTTGAATTTTTGATAATTTGTTACCGAACGGAATCAAAATCTGCAAAGAACTGTTTTGTGTTGCATGTGACCTTGAACCGCTACAAGGTACGGGATAGACTCTATGAGACGTCTATTGTCCATGCAGCACCAACTAGCATTGTTTCGGTGTATTCCTCGAGTTGCCGCTCTCTGGATTGCGCAATTACTAGTATTAACCGCGGTGTCCACTCAGGGACAACCGAACCGGAACGATGACCGCTTATAGAGACAACCTCACAAATCATCAATTAACAGGTGTGAAAACTCGGTGGCCACTTCGGCATAAATCATTGTTTCAACGAGGCAATTACATTTTCGCGGGTATTGTCACTTTGAACACTGATGCATTGTCTCATATATATTGTTTATCATGTCATCTGGTAAGCTGGTCTTGTCGAGGATGTTGATGAATTGGTTTAAACATTTTTATTCGTGAAAACGAATGGATTGGCAAACAAGCTAAAAGCTTATGTTAATGCCTCTCCAATGATTTTACAAAAGTAAGAAACCAAAGTTCTAACAGAGGATAGTCACATGACAAACCACAAGGTAAATGCACATCTAACTAGTTAATGGTTAATGTTTCAAAAACAACCAATGTATTTCTTAGACCTAATAATTCTCAACCACATTTAGTATCAAATCTACAAGAATCAATGACGAAGAGGTAGACAGATGGCTAGATTATCAAGATAAGATAGTTCACTATTTCCATACAAGATTGTCTTTAAGCTGTATCCATGTTTGTAATATTCTGCATCATTTCTTAGTACAGTGTAATTAGGACAGACAAGTAGATAGTGTTGGGTATCTTCACGAGGACCGTCACAAAAACAGGAAGAATCGTTTGAAAGATGTCGTTCAAATTTATGATAGTTCAGATCACTACAGCCTAGACGAAGCCTGCAGTGAATAATTTGACAAAATCGACTTCCATAGTTCACATCAAATCCAAATGTATGTCCAGGTTATTTTTTTCAATAAATGATTTTGGGGATTGTATCAATTTAACGTCATTTGGTAAAGCATTCCAAAGACCTACTCTACTTGGTAAAAAGGATCTTGAATAAAGACATGTTTCAAATGTTTCGTAAGTTTGGTGACTCTCTTAGGTTGTGTGAATTATTGGCCGAAACGCTGTCTGGGACAAGAGTACATAAGTAGTCTGGTGCTTTGCCGTTATCATTTTATGGAAGAGGGTTAATTGCTGTATACGTCTTCTCTCAAAAAGAGGAATGAACTTAGTTTCTGCATATAGTTTGTTATGGCTTGTTCCTCTTGTTGCCCCACAAATTGTCCTTAATGCATCTAACTGTAATTTTTCTAAAGCGATATTCTGAGCAGAGGTGCAGTTGTCCCAAACGTGACTGCAATAGTAAACTAACGGCAGAATGAAAGACTGGTACATAATCTGAAGTGACCTACGTGATAATCGATATTTCAAACTTCTCAAGCAGTTAATCATAGGAGTAACTCTATCTACAATATTATTAATTTGAGCAGCCCAATTAGCATCCTTTTGAAATATAAGTGAACTAAGTGTTTATGTTCATCAACTTCATTTATAGGAATCCCTTGCATAAATAAAGAGGGTCTGGCAATCCGTTTTCTGCTAAATTGAATTGTTTCCATTTGAATTTGAGTTGAATTTCACTTGCCACTTATTCACAAGTTGATATATTTTGTAAATCGTCATTAAGACCGTTTGCTGTTAAAACAGGGTCTTCTATTATTACGTACAAAGATGTGTCATCAGCAAAAAGACGTATGTTACAATCAATATTATCTACAAGGTCATTCATATATGTTAAGAATAATAGAGGCCCTAGAACTGAACCCTGAGGAACCCCTGCCAACACAGGAATATATTTAGAGTTATATCCGTTTATAAGTACCTTCTGGACTCTGTTACTTAAATAACTACTTAGCCATTCTATCACTTTATCACTAATTCCAAATGTCTGTAATTTGTTTAAAAGTCCCCTATGCCATACTTTGTCAAATGCTGTACTTATATTTGATGAATTCAAATTATGGCTCACATGTCTTACATTGTTATTATTTATGTATCTTGCATATGTGGCACCCGTGGAGAGCCACCTCCTCGTGGTGGGTGCTGGGTAACACTAAGTGCTCTTCTCCCGTGTGGATCCGGGACAGAATGTGTCCACAGCACCCCTTTGCTGGTCGTAAGAGGCGACCGAATTGGGCAACCTGTTTGCCGTGGGTTGCGTCCCGTGTCGGTGGAGGACGGTAGTCTGGTGGTTGAGGGCACTGGGAGCCTGAATCGTGTTCCCTTTGCTCAACACACCACTTCGGCCCTTACTTCACCTAGACGGGTGGTAGAATCGGCCCGATTCTATCAATCGGCTGGTCACGCCAAGCCCTGTGTGTATGGCCTATATTTATTTGTCATTACACGAATTGGATTCGTAAATGTTAACTTTTTGGTCTTGGCAAAATTGTTCATATGCGATGTTTATAATTTTGAACTATGATATTTTGCACTTTTCCTAGAGTCCTATGCCAGAAGGCGGTGGCTCATGGGCCAATCTGGTGGATTTGTTATTTGTAACTCTTCTGCTGGAGTATATCATCCGAGTATCCTTGGTGCTGCAAGTTGGAGACCCACATGCTTTTAGCATTGTCCTTGTGATACTCCGTGGTGGGTGGGGAGCTCGGATGATGAAATCTTACCTATAAACCATGGCTTATGAAACTCCAAACAAAAAACTAAACGTCCTCTCGAAATTGACCTTGCTGACAACGATCTCAGAATGTCCAAACCAATTGATTACTGACCTCGATTTGTTGTCATGGAGACAAAAGATTTGACACCATTAAAACTGAACCCGTTTGCTGTGTCTAAGGGTATCCAAGGCATTGCAGGCGATGTGAAGAATATTAGAAGATTGCGTTCAGGTGCCCTGTTGTTTGAGTGTGCCAAGAGACAACAGTCAACCAATCCTTTGAACACAAAAATTTTGTTGGCATTTCTGTTAACGTCTCAGCTCACAAGACCCTCAATACGAGCAAGGGAATTGTTAGAGATCGTGAGCTGACATGTCGGAACTAGATATCGTTTCCGAGATGAAGGATCAGGGTGTACTTTATGTAAAGCGTTTCTCTACCCGTAAAAATGGCACAACCACCCAAACTAATACTTATCTGTTTTCCTTTTCTCTACCTAATGCACCAAAATCTCTGAAGGCAGGTTATTGTAACTTCAATGTTGAGACATACATTCCTAACCCTCTTAGGTGTTTCAAATGTCAAAAGTTTGGGCACGGTGTAAATACTTGCACATTGTCTGTTGTGTGTGCTCACTGCAGTGAAAAAACACACACAACAGACGATTGTGACAGTAATGTAAAACAGTGTGCTAACTGCAAAGGGGAACACCCATCATTCTCAAAAGACTGCCTGTTTGGAAAGAGCACATGGCAATGAATCGAATAAAATTTACACAGAATGTTAGCTTTGCAGACGCAAAGAAACTGGTTCACAGCTCAGAACAAACACAAAGCTATGCTTCCATTGCTGGAACGTCAGCAGCCACCCCTACAGTTACCAAATTGTCTGTAAGTTGTCAGACCAACTTAACATGGATGACAACAGATACTCCTTAACTTATTTCACCTGCCATATCCACTCAGACAGCAGAACCACTTCCCAGTACATCCCAAATCCAATCACAGGCATCCTCTGATCACGAACCATCTTCTCAGTCAACAGTTAAGTCTCAACAAATTACTACCAACAAAAGTAAAAAGCCAGATTCCTCGAAAAGGCTCAGTGGCAGAACCCCTAAAGGATCAGAAAACAAAATTCAGTTGTTCAACAAATATGGATCACTTGAAGACATGGACGTGTCTGAAAACGTCCGCTCTAGGGCACACAGCTTGTCGCCCACCAAATAAGTGCGGGGTAGATCCCCAATAAATCCCCCCAAAAGATAAGTTATCAGAATAATATTATTCAGTGGCATTCCAGAGGACTAAGGACTAATTTTAATGAATTGCAGCTTTTAATCCAGGATTTTACACCGTCAGCAATCTGTCTACAGGAAACATATTTAAAACACACAGATACTCTTGACCTCCGTCATTTCAATGCATATCATTATTTTTCACCTCCGGGTGATAGGGCAAGTGGAGGATCGTCAATCTTGGTACGGCAAAATGTTATACATAGTTCAATAGCGCTTAAAACAAATCTCCAAGCCGTAGCTGTGCGACTTACATTGCAAGTTGCATTTACACTTTGTTCATTGTATATTCCACCTTCATCTACTGTCCAGTCAACTGATCTACAAGCTCTTTACAATGAACTTCCTAAACCCTGTATAATCATGGGCGATTTATATGCCCACAACCCACTCTGGGGTGGTACTACTACGAACACCAAAGGTAAATTACTTGAGGATTTTCTTTCAAATAATGATCTCTGCATTTTCAATGACGGGTCACATACATATTTACATCCTGGCACAGGAACATATTCAGCTCTTGATTTATCAGTTACTGACTCTCATCTTTTAAATGAATTTGAATGGTTGGTTCACGATGACCTGTGTGGGAGCGACCATTTCCCTACAATACTAAAGCCTGTGAACCCATCTGATGTGCCTCCATCATCACGATGGAATTTTAAAAAGGCCAACTGGACTTTATATGAATCTCTCTGTACTGGCAAACGTAAACTTGAACGTTTTATTACTGTTCCTGATGCTACTAAATGTTTTTCAGATGTACTCAATGACATTGCTGACGAGTGTATACCAAAGTCTTCTGCAGTTCCACACACAAGAAAACCATGGTTCAATGATGAATGCAAACAAGCTAGGAAGGCAAGGAAAAAAGCAGAACATTATCCTATGGTGCATAATTTAAATAAATTTAAAATTTTAAATGCTAAAGCGCGACGTACTTTTAAACAGAATAAACGTCAATCTTGGCAAAATTATGTATCCAAAATAAATTCTCGGACACCCATGTCCAAGGTATAGAACATGGTCCGGAAAATTAAAGGTACAGGTACTAAATCTAGTATCCAACATCTTAAACATGGAGATCAATTACTTACCGAGGAATCTGATATTGCTTATAAACTGGGTGAAACTCTGGCTAAACACTCTTCCTCTTCTAATTACGTGCCTAAATTCCAACATTATCAAAAACAAGAAGAAAAGAAAACTATTAATTTTAATTCAGATAATATGGAAGATTATAATGAACTATTTTCTATTCATGAACTCCATACTGTTCTTGATCAAGCTCATGATACTGCTACAGGAGCTGATAACATACATTATCAACTCCTGAAGCACTTACCAGAATCCTGCCTAGAAACTTTTCTAAATATTTTTGATGATATTTGGACATCGGGTAACTTTCCTCCCTCATGGCGTGACGCCACAGTAGTACCAATACCTAAACCTGGACGTAATCATACGGATCCGTCCAATTATAGACCTAATTCACTAACTAACTGTGTTTGCAAGACCATGGAACGCATGATAAATAATCGACTTGTTTGGTACTTGGAAACAAATAATCTTATCACAGATATACAGTGTGGTTTCCGTAAAAATAGAAGTACTGTCGATCACTTAGTGCGTTTGGAATCATTTGTAAAAAACGCCCTGATTAATAAACAACACGCTGTGTCTTTCTTTTTTGATCTTGAAAAAGCATATGACACAACCTTGAAATATGGCATTCTGAGAGATTTACATGCTTTCGGTTTGCGAGGTCGTTTGCCTGAATTCATAGCCAACTTTTTAAATAACAGGCAATTTCAAGTCCGTGTGGGTTCTACCCTGTCTGATCATTACAATCAGGATCAGGGTGTTCCACAAGGCAGTATTTTGTCTGTCACACTTTTTAGTATAAAGATAAACAGTTTATCTAAAGTTTTAAACGATTCAATTGATGGATCGTTATTTGCGGATGATTTTAATATTTCTTGCCGTGGGAAAAATATGCACACTATGGAACAGCAACTGCAGCTATGTTTAAACAAAATAAATAAATGGTGTCTTGAAAACGGCTTTAAGTTTTCTAAATCCAAAACTATTTGTATACATGTTTGTAGAAAATATAAGCCACATAAGGACCCAGAATTATCTTTAGATGGCACTCCCATCAGACCATCAGAGTTGTTAAGGAGGCAAAGTTCTTGGGCCTAATCTTTGACTCCCACTTAACATTTCTGCCTTGACTTCTTGACTTGTTGAAAGTTGTTTCCAACTCAAAGTGGGGAGGGGATCAAGCAACCCTCTTACACCTATATCGATCACTCGTCCGTTCAAAACTTGATTATGGCTCCATCGTATATGGTGGAGCCTGCAAAAGCAACCTTAAACTTCTTGATTCTGTCCACCTTCAAGGTCTAAGGCTTTGTCTTGGGTCCTTCAGAACTTTACCTATTGACAGTCTCTACGTTGAGGCTGATGAGCCATCTCTTGAGCAGCGGCGTATAAAGTTAGCTTTACAGTACATTACTAAGTTATACTCTAATGAATCTAATCCTGCCTATAACTGTGTTTTCAATCGCCTTTATGGGGATTTATACAACAAGAAATCTTCGCTTGTCCCTCCTCTGGGACATAGAATTAAACCCTTTCTTTCTTCGGCCGGCATTGAGCCGGAAAACATAGCTCCCTCCCGTCTTCTTTCTTCTCCTCCTTGGCAGATAGTTAGGCCACAAGTCGACCTAACATTAACTTCGTTTAAAAAATCAATGTAACTAATAAACTACAGTATAAACAAGAATATAATCAATTAAAACATAAATATAGCAATTATAAATCCTTATTTACAGATGGTTCCAAGGACGGTGGCGCAGTGGCTTGTGCCACTTTCATTGGTTCCAGAACAATATCTTCTAGATTACCAGACAACAGTTCTATTTTTACAGCTGAAGCTAATGCTATGCTAACGGCTCTTAAATATCTTCAAAGACACCCTAAACATAAACACTATATAATCTATTCCGACTCTCTTTCCTGCCTTCAAGCCATTAAAAATATTTCTTGTAAACATCCACTTTTAATTGAAATAATTGAATTGTATAATGATCTTGCTACTGGCCAATACGACATCGTCTTCTGTTGGTTTCCCAGCCACGTGGGCATTTCTGGGAACACATTGGCTGACCTTACTGCTAAGGCAGCACTCCACAAATCTGTGACACCACGTCTTATTCCATACACTGATTATAAAGCTATCATTAGGTCTTGCATCCGTGATCTGATGCAGAAGAAGTGGGACACTCAAGTAGGTATCAACAAATCACATGAAATAAAACCCTACATTGGTTACACCTACTTGGGTTGTCAGTCCAGATTTGAAGAGGTCATCATGCGACGATGTCGTATTGGCCACACACGATATACACATGAATATTTGCTTAAAGGTGAAGATCCTCCGTTTTGTATCCCTTGTTATGAAAGAATCACAGTCAAGCATGTCTTGCTTGACTGTGTGGAATATTCCATCACAAGGGATAACTTTTTTAAATCAAGAACTATGAAGGATCTTTTTAGTAATGTTAGTGCTCATTTAATCATTGCATTTTAAAAGAATTAGACCTGTTACATGACTTGTAAATAGATTACTATTTTATAATTGGAAGTTGAATTAACAACTTAAGATTGTTGGTGGCTGTATACTCGAAGGGGTTGAAGTACCGTAAAATTATTGTCCTCCTGAGAGGGTACGTAAGTCCCAAAAACAGTTTAAGTCAGATTTAATCTTCCACTTTTTTAATCGTAGAATATGTGTCATTTTAAATTGTGGCTAATTTTGCATACAGTCGCCAGCAGCTGAGTGGATGGTGTAAACCCAGCTAGGGACCATGCAGGTAGCAGAAGTACTGTAAGTCCCCATGGTGCCTAGTATGGTGATCTACCCTCTGTTGTTGGCAATCTATGGCCTGTTTTTATATTGTACTGTCCAAATAGTGATATATTAGTTGTTAAGGTTCCACGCTAGTTTTAAATCCTAACTGTGATAGTCTAGTGGTTTTACTGTCCTTCGTCGACAGGTTCTTCATAATATATATATCTATTCTTTTTTATGTCACGTATGTTCTATGCTTGTCGTAAGAGGCGACTAACGGGATCGGGTGGTCAGACTAGCTGACTTGGTTGACACATGTCATCGGTCCCCATAGCGCAGATCGATGCTCATGTTGTTGATCACTGGATTGTCTGGTCCAGACTCGATTATTTACAGACCGTCGCCATATAGCTGGAATATTGCTAAGTGCGACGTAAAACTCACTCACTCACTCACTCACGTATGTTCTCGTCACAATATGGCTGCAATAGTGCCGACGTGACGTTAAATATTAACTCACTCACTCACTCCTTCTTGTATATGTCCGGTTTCGTCTCTATTCGCCTTCAACCCATATCGCATACAAAAACAATGTAGGCTTATTGGGATTGGAAAATGCACCCCAATACTCTTAAATTAATCTTTCACGTCGTGAATCCACTAACAAGTTACAACTGTGTTATAATGAAACGGATGGGAATAATGCATAAGCCTTTTAAATTGTAAAAGCTATGATGAAATACGGTCAAATTCACATTGTGAAATACTCGGTTGTCTGGTACTAGCAGGCTTTAAACAAAGGAAAACAACATCATTTAAAGAATGTCTATATTAAATTATATGACGATGGTGTTTAATATTATTCAAATAAGATAATTCTGGCAGCAAAGCAAAAATATCAGATCAGTTGATCACGCTGAGTGCTTATTACTTGGACTAAACATGAAGCTACCACTCACGCATGAGTGTCATAGAGTATAGTCTCTAATTTTATTCAGCTCGATAATACTGGTAGTGCAACAAAAAATTCTGCCAGAAATTTCTGCAGAAATGCATTTTCAGAGCCAGTTTGTGAGCTTATTAACACGTGAACACACTGGCACATAGACTTTCGTCTTCATCTCCTCGAGATCTTTCCAATGATGAAAAATATGTCTTTGTAGCTTGCTCCTTTCTGTGTGTCAAGTTAGGACTCGCTGGCCAAAGCTCTTACTAGTTTACATATATTTAAGGGAGGATGTTCACTGGCATGTCCGACAATTACTGCACTTAATTAACTCACGTGTATAACAATAAACAATACGAGAAACTTTAATGAGATGATCAACATTGTAGCATGTCTTCATTGAAATGGAAAACAAGGTCAGCTGTTAAAGGAAAGTATAGGCAGGGAACTGCGTAATGCTTCAATGTCTAGATATGAAGTATACGTTCCAGATTGAAGTATATACTAGTACATGGGAGGGAATATGCATTTAATTACCCTGCACCTATCAGTATGTGTGTTAGAGAGTGAATGTGTATCCTTTATTGGGATTTTGGCAAAAATGATTGGGTCCGGATATCCAGGATCTCACGGTATATTTGAAATGGTATACAGAGAGAAATTCAGGCTTGGCACCACCTGTAATACGATTTGTTCCTGACATGGTATAGCTTCTATACAGAAGAATCAGTTGTAACACATCAAGCATTATGTTCGTGGAAATGCAAACTGGAACAAATGTATGGAATCAATTGAAGAAATGTAGATGCAGGTTATGTAATTGCATTATTTATTACTCACCTAAATCAGCGCTCAGGTAGGCCTCAAAACACCCTCGTAGTTGTTGGTCTCGTTTTTCGTTGATTGTGATTTTCAGGTAGTAGTCTGCCTGAAAAGGAATCGGTATGATTTGTTAAGATTGGTCACATACTAAAATTGATAAATATATAATTAGTGTTCGGTTCATCCAAACACCGCAAAGATAGCTAGACTCATCACCAGCCCACCATCATAAGGGATAAATATTTCAATGTAAAAACAATTAAGGATCTTTTTAACACCGTAAGTTCTCATTTAATTCTTGGATTTTTAAACGAAATTGATTTCATCTTTGAATTTTGATTATTATGTTCTGTAGATAGCTGCATTTTAATTCATGGTAGTTTAGATTAGTAACTTGAATTTTTAATGGCTGTACCCTCAAAGGGGGTTGAAGTACCGTAAAAATATTGTCCTCCTGAGAGGGTACGTAAGTCCCAAAACACGTGTACGTTTAGACTTCCACTGTTTTTAATCGTAGTGTATGTGTATTTTTAATTTTTGGCTAGATGTGACTAAATTGTTAACAGCTGAGGGGATGATGTAAATCTAACTAGGGTCCATGCAGGTAGCAAAGGTACTGTAAGTCCCCATGGTCCCTAGTATGGGGATTTACCTTCGGTTGTTGGCAATCTATAGAATGATTTTATATTGTATTGTCCGAAAAGTGATATTATTTTTAACTTTCCACACTAGTTTTAATCATATTTGTGATATTCTAGTTGTTTTACTGTCCCTCGTTGACAGGTTTTTATAGTATCCATATATTTCATTTCAGTATTAAACGTTCTCGTCACGATATGGCTGAGATACTGCCGATGTGACGTTAAATATTAACTCACTCACCCACTCATCACCAGCCCAGGACTCCTTCTACAGCCAGCTTAATTGAATTACCTGCATAACTTACGTTTACGTTACGTTTCATATGTTCATTGTGATGCATGATCGGTTTCGAGTAAGAAGTAACAGCCATGAGCAGCAAATAGAATGCCCGCTGTAATCCATCTTCTCAGGCGACATCATGCCATTTGACAAGTGTGTGTAGATATTATTTGATCCTTCGGTTAATAGTCGCACATAATATAATCAGAGACACCAAAGAACATGTATTTGCTTTGTATGTATACCAATGTTTAACTATTACGTACATTTGACAAAAAATATTTCCATGGTGAGCGGAGGTTGTATATGGAGAATTTAGTCATCGGCATGAGAAGCCTGTCTGGGTTGAAGGGGCAGGTACAGGGGATACCATTGGCCGTCAGCTGTACGGGGCATGTTCCATGCTGTTTGAACTTGTTCAGGAACTGGCAAGGATCAGTGTAGTGACTGTGGATGCAGAAGAAATACTGAAAACGTGGACTTAGCTGAACAAGTTATCGTGTACAGGTTCTTGATGCTGAAATAAAAGCAATTCCTCGAAAGTGCTGCTTTTCCTAAACGGTGAACAGCTCCTCACACTAACCGAATAGGTTGCAACAATGAACAGTGCTTTGTCATGTGGTGAAAATTAGCTAAGATACATAGCGTTCACTACATGAACGCTATGCCGCACCTCCATAGGCCGCAATGGTGGAAATCCTTTGTCGTTACGACTATTGCACACGAACAACGTATATGAATGGCTTCTTTGTACTTATACCTACATGTGTGCCCTAGTTTCGTTATCAAAATATTAAAAAATAAATATTTGCAAGCCATCAAACATCTCAGTCGATCGGTCGCATGAGCGGCGCCATTTTAAATCACGTGACGCGAAGGGATTCCCTCCCTAAAATAGTAACACACCTGTTCCAGACCTCGGTGCTTGTTTATAACAAATTTTCATACATTTTTAGATAATTAAAAGGATTGTGTGGAGACTTTCTTTCCCAATCAAGACTGACTGACCACCCAGCCCATTCAACAACTGTTTTGAAAGGAATTGCTCTGGAGTTTTCAATGCTTTCTACAATGTTCATTATAATGGATCATTGCTGCCATCTTGACAGTGCATTGGTGTGTCTGTACTACTCCTAAAAGTTAACTACAAAACATAGTTTACTAATAAGACATATTGAATGTAGAAACTAATTAATTAACGAGTTAACGAAATAATTATCTCTAAATTCCATTTATGCTAAAAAAAAATATTTAAAAAAAAACAAAAATAAAAAACGTTAACATTCCTCAGTTCGCATTTTCTACTGCCTTGAATATCACTTTTAATATTTCCATGCTGTGTTAGTTTTCAAGCACCCAGCTTCAATCCTTGCTGCACGTCTTCTTTTCCATATTAGCCAGCAAGTAGCAAAACAGTGTTTGTTATGTTTCAGTTATAAACAAATACCAAAATATGGGAATACATCTAAGAAGCACTTTTTAAATGGGGAAGGATCATTCAAATTACAGCACAAAGGCAAATATCATTTTAAACTCTTGTTCATATATCATTGAGTCACTTATATACTTCAATGAAGTCTCAGTTGAAGAAACTCCATTTGCAATCTGACAGTACCTCTTCCTTTTAACAGCGAAAATAGCAGGATTTCCAAATTATCAATGAAGTAATAGTTCAGAAAAGTATGCTTTTCAAGGTGCAATTTGTATTGACTTATATTGAGAACTTTAGCAACGATAAGTATATGAAATTGTACATGTACATGGCTCTAAAACCGGTTGTTACGTTTCAGTATAAATTGGAATAAATATGGATCAGAGTCTAAAGTGGTGCATTTTGCTATTTGCAGATTTTTTGCATTTTTATTTTTCTTGGTTGTTATGGAAACGATTGGGCTAAGTGAAAAAGAGCAGGGTCAGTCAGTGTGAACTGGAAACGAAAGTCTCTACACAATCCTTTTAATTTTTTAAGAATGTATGAAAATTTGTTGTAAACAAACAGCGAGGTGTAGAACAGGTGTGTTACTATTTTAGGGAGGGAATCTCTTCGCGTCACGTGATTTAAAATGGCGCCGCTCATGCGACCGATCGACTGAGATGTTTGATGGCTTGCAAATATTTATTTTTTAATATTTTGATAACGAAACTAGGGCACACATACAGGTATAAGTACAAAAAAGCCATTCACATACGTTTTTCGTGCGCAATAGTCGTAACGAGTGCGCGAAAGTGCGACAAAGGATTTTCACCATTGCGGCCTATGGAGGTGCGGCATAGCGTTCATGTAGTCAAAAATATGATTCGTTCAGGGAAGATAGATAAGGACAAACTTTATAAATGTATACACAATGAACAAAGACGTTGTCCATCTATAAAGTTTGTCCTTATTTGACTCTCGAACTTCAAAAATGCTACTCAAAGAAGCTGTTCAGGGCAATCAAATTTTCAAAGAGTCGGCATCTGCCGACTGTATTCAAACACGTATTCAAACGTGCACGTATTCAAACATTTTGTAAATAGAGCTATTCATGTGCATCATTCATGTCCTCCATTCATGAAAACATATGATCTTTTAAACTACTTTCTGCCATATTCGACTAAAATTACCTGGAAATATATATACATTACTACGCCTGCATGGGTTTAAGATATTTTCAACAAATTTAAGCCACGAATAGGAATGATTAGCTACCACACTATCTAATGTCATGAAATTATAGATTACCTGCGATAATTTGAATTGGGACATGGTCGTGGTGAGTTAATGCCAATAACTACCAATTCCTTTGGATACATGAATACTGACAGGATATCTTCCAAATTCGCCATATAGAAAATAATTCGGTGTAGACATTCTAATTTTTTTCTTAAAAAAACAACTTTGTATGTACGCTTTTAAGTATATCTATATTACCATAACCCCCCAAAATCAGAGCCGTCTACAGTATGTAAATATCATTAGATCAAATGCGTTAAATACACAGTCAAGTGGTAAGTCATTGTTTCCTGCCATTTTCAATACCAAAAACATATATTTCTTGTGCCTGCCTGTGCAGCTAGTACAGTAATACAGAAAGAGAACTTTCTATTTTTGTGAAAATTAAACCCCAGGTAGTTATAATTATTTACTATTTCAATTTCTTATGTGCCATAGTGAAACGATAGTTTATTTACTCTACACATCCCACTTCCAAAAATAACATGTACAATTTTAGTTTTGTCACTATTTACAGTCAGTCTCCATTGCTGGCAATACACTCTTCAAAAAAAGAAACGCAAAATGAAATCCAAAAATGATACTTACAATTTTGTACACATATGTTAACTCAAACATTTTTAGGGTGAGTGAGTGAGTTTAGGTTTACGCCGCACCCAGCAATATTCCAGCTATGTGGCGGCGGTCTGTAAATAATCGAATCTGGACCAGACAATCCACTGATCAACAACATGAGCATCGATCTGCACAATTGGAAACCGATGTCATGTGTCAACCAAGATCGGCCCAAGATACACCCGCAGATCTGAACTTGTGCCTGTCCAAGGCAATATGACCAATCAATACATCGACCAGATTCTCCGTCCGCACGTCCTTCACTTTGTTGACCGTCAACGGCAGCTCTTGCAACAGGACAACACTAAGCCCCACACAGCACGTGCCACATGTACTACCTGGCCAATGATAACATCAGTACCGTCCCATGACCCTCCAGATGCCTGGATCTAAACCAAATCGAACACCTTTGGGATCAGATCGATAGACGGGTACGTCGACGTCCTAATCCACCACAGAATCTTCAACAGTTGTTCCACGTGCTGCAGGAGGAATGGAGCAAGGATTCCACAACAAAACATCAAACGACTGATTCGATCTGCACCAAGGTGTCGGGCAGCGGTAGCAGCTGGAGGTGGTCATACGAGGTACCGACTTCAGCACCACCTGGTGGACAGCAGTGATAACTGTGGTGTATGTTATTCTCATGAAATATGGACAAGATAGCAATGCATTTATGTATCTTTGTTTTCCGCTGATCTACACGTCCTTGAATAACACCAAACTTTCATTGATATTTTGGTTTTGCGTTTCTTTCTTTGAAGAGTGTACATGAAAATGGTCCAGGGACCTTTGCAGGAATGACGCTGAGGTGGCAACTACACTGTGTCGTCTGCATAAGTACAATCAGCTGAATGTAGATTATATGCATATCGTAATCATTGATGATATATCGACACCATTACAATCAAATGTTTTAACCATGATTCTAAATCATTTAAAAGGTAGAGAATAATAATAGAAAGAGATTTTCTCCCTGTCGAACCACTGAAAAACTTGGGAAAGGCGTAGACTTTTCATGGTTAAACTCAATACTGGATTTTGTCAGTTGTAGAGTGGCCTCTACGAAAACCAGCTTGGCAAGGGTATTATAAAGGGTTAATATCCAGAAAGTTGGATAATCTACGGTTAAGTATGCTGGTAAAACGTTTTCCAAGCCAGCTCAAAATTGTAAGAGGCTTGCAGGAACTAGGATCGCATGAGTCACCTTTACTTTTGTATATGTGTTTTATAACTCCAATTACCCAAGATTCAGGAACTTCACCCGTGTCGAGTACAACATTAAAAAGGTTTTCTAGGAATGGGCGAAATAAGTCTGTGGAGTCAATCATGTAGTCGTTTTCTATAAGATCTTCACCCGGGGCTTTATTTCTTTACAGTTGTGATACTGCTTCAGAAATTCCCTTCTGTGTTATGGCATCAATACGAAGTAAGCATTCTATGGGTACATGAGTCTCATTAATATCTTCAGGAAAACTGTATCATTACACCCTTGTGCGTTTATATTCTTAAAGTATTCATATAACTCTTTAACACTATGGAAAGAATCAGTATGTGTAGATTTCCGTTTATGCAGTAATTTCCAGTATTCTCCTGGGTTCTTCTTCTGCTTATTTCTGATTTCAGTGGCTAATTTACACTTATATCTGTTTATATACCTGTTCATACATTTTTATACTCCTTAGCTGCGTGGCGGTAATAGATAAGATTTACTTGATTCCTATGTTTTTTGATATTTCTTTCTAGCTTTCCTGTAGTATCTAGGTTTCTGGGTACATTCTTTTTCAAACCAAGGCTTGTTAATTTTATTGTTTTTATCATTAGCAGTATAATTACATACACGATATTTATAGCCGCGTTTGTAAGAATTTCGGAGAAGATAACAGTTGCTTTGTTTACTAATTCATTTGCCTTCGTACTGTCATCAACCCCTTTCCTTAATAATGTGCTTACATCGTGTATTTGCATAATACCAGTATGGCTCCTGTACTGATCCTGTTTGGAAGAGCCGTATCCTTTCGGTTTCATCAATGTAGTTACAGGTTTACAAATGGTTTAGGTGCCTTAATATCCATGTTTGATAACGAAACTGCAATAGGGCAATGCACATCTGAGTACGGGGAGAAAAATCAATAATTTCAAAGCTCCCAACGTATGGCAGGCATCTATTAGAACATGTAACATAGTCAACAGTGCGTGTGTCCTTACAAATAACTTTTCCTAGTCTTGCATCTTTGTCCATTCTACAAATAAACATGTCACAACTTTTGCAGATATCAATCAGTTTATGTCCGTAGTTATTAATTTTGTTAGTGTCGTGCGAGTATAGCTTAAGCGTGATGCCAAGCTCTTCAGGGTCAAAATCATATGACATTTCATCGGTGTCACTATCTAACTCTTCTAACAAATGTTTATCTAGACCTTTGTAATCACACAATGTTCCAGTTCGAGCAGTTTCAGATTGAGCATACATGTATAACAATGCTTGTTCTAACTGATAGAACATGTCTGTAGTAGCGTTCTCGGATCCTTCAGGAGGGGTACACAACACCAACCACAAAATCACCTTTGCTGTTAAAGTTACCTTGGATATCTTAAGCCATAGCATGTATTCTGATTCAAAATCTAATAGAGAAACATATTCAGAGAAACAATCTTTACCTGCTAGAACAATGAGCCTTATTCGAGTCTTTTATCTGCTGTCTTTAATTGTACATACATTCTTGAAATCATGACTTTGGCTTCATGTACATTACTAGTGTATATATCCTGTTTAGCATCCACCTGACGAAGGGGCAAGGAATAGCCCAGAAACATTGTGTAAACAATATAGAAGAAGTTGACATCCATAACATGTTGTCCCATATTAGGATACCGACTTTTAAATGCCTCTCAAGAACCTACATTGTACAGGTAGATGCTATCCGCCAGCTATTGTACACCAATCAGACACATTGGCTTCTATTGCTTAATCCGCTGTAACAACACCATACAGGCTTTTGTATATTGTAATTGTCTGTTATCTGCTGTTATTAATTGTATATACTATCTTCAAATCATCACTTTGGTTTCACTTACATTACTAGCATATATATATATATATATATATATATATATATATATATATATATATATATATATATATATATATATATATATATATATATCTTGTTTAACGGTTAGTTAGCATCCACCCGACGAAGGGGCAAGGAATAGCCCAGAAATGTTGTGTAAACAATATAGAAGAAGTTGACATCCATAACATTTTGTCTTATATTTCTGTACAATGTACATATGTGTAGGACACAGGTTAAGAACTCTTTAGAAACACCTCAGTCAACACTGACCATGCACCAACATCATATCTGCATGGCACCTAGTACAGAGCGTGGAGCAACTTACCAACATGTTTGATATCAGTAAGCACTTGTACAAAACTCACCGCACTTACCATGAACCAAAATCACCCATACAGGGCACCCTGGTGTAACGGCCAAGTAACTTCTTTTCGATGAGGACATCCAGTGTGACTTGATCAGCAATACTGTGAGTAATGGTTGCATCGAAGGATGTTGTGAATTCCAAATGTATGTCGAAAGAATCTGGTCGAAAGTCAAATTGATTCACTGACACCCATGAGTCACCAACACCTGAAATGATTTGGGGAACAGTGTTTGAAAACAAAAAGTGAACAATAAAAAGTCGTCATCCTCACGTGAAAAAATGCCATTATCTCAGTAACACATCCGCATACCACAATCCTTCCACTCAGTGAAGACAGATGCCTGGAATCCATGACGGACCCCTTGGACAGGGACAACGAAGAGAAGAACCACCAACAGCATGGTTGCACATGCAATGTATATAGTTATACATGTATTATCTTTCTCGAAAAGAAAGACGGCATGTGGGTTTGAAGATAAGCGCTGACATTGGTAAACGAGGCCAAAGTTGTATGCAACGAAAACATCTGTGGTTTCTAGATTGTTTAACGCCATGTACAAAATTTGGCGTCTCTGGGATATTTGGAGACATTCATGCATGAAGTAGGTACCCCAAAGGCCAAAGGGTGGTTCTCCCTTCTTTCCTAACCTGTGTTTCTGTATGCCTCGGATTCTCCTTTCATGATTGCAGATGTTATACTGACATCATTTTACATTGTTCAGGAAGTGTCTATAGCAAATTCATTCCCTCTCATGTAATAAACAGACCCTCCTGAAGATATACACTTACACTTCAGAGTAATAATGTGTTATTCATGGCATGAGAGATGTTTTCCTAATAAATAGATTTTCTCTTACAGCGATCAATATTTCAGCAGGTGCTCGTTTTTGTCTTCATTCCACAATTATTTAAATATAATCTGACATGCTGTTAACAGTTTTCAAAACATCAATCAACAACTTTAGTCAGAAGCTTGTTGTAAACTACGTTCATTTGCACCATAGGTTCGCGTGTTTGTCACGCAAATCCCCGACCCCCCACCCCCCTGGCGGCCAAAACAACCGAATGGATCGAAATGATTAAGCCCCGCCCAACATTGGCTCCATAAACACCGCTGAGATCAAAGAGGTGGTCAGCATAGTCTGAATGTATAAAAAACAAACCACACAGTGCAAGCTGTCACTCTCAAACTGCATGTATGTAATTAATTAAAAGTGGCGATAATGACGTTTTCAACGGTTACCTTCCATTAAGATCTAATCATTAACAATTTTAAAAGATAAACGTCAAAAGCACACACACACTCCAACACCCCCCAAAAAAAACTTTTCTCAGAAAATAGATAACAGTGCTATATTTGACAAAGTGATAAACTACTTGAACTGGAAATGAAGATAGTTTATTGGGCCAGAAAGAAAATCCTTTAAATCTAGTATACCTAGACATTTGTGACAAGAAAGAAAGATTTACTTCCAATGTTAATGTTTATGCCACCCTTACAAGGGTTTGTGTCAAATGATTATGTTCATTGTCATTTTGTGCACGAAAAATAGTTGTATAGAGTATGTGCAAGCCTTGGTCTAGTATCATTAGCTAACAGCTGGAGCCGATTGTAGGAAATAAATGAAGAATTTACGTGTCATAAAACGTTCATTGTAATGTAATGTGTACTGAAAGGCAAAAGAAACGTCGTAATGTTGGAAATGACATGTAAGTATCAATGGAGTATTTGAACCTGTTGTTTTTAAATACACACAGGGAGTAAGTTTGATGAATAATGAATCGTGGTCGTATAGCCTGTTTTGAGATTGAGATTGGGGTTTAAAATTGTTTTTGTTCGTGGAAAGGGAAGAGTTCGCACAAATACGATACAAATTAAAATCGAGATGCACGTGCATTCTGCTTGCATTCGAAAGCACGTCGTACCTTCAAAAAAAAACGGCAATCCTGGAGAAATTATGTCTCCAAAATTAATTCACGTACGCCAATGTCCAAACTATGGAACATGGTTCAAAGAATTAAAGGTAATGCTTCAAAAGCTGCTGTTCACCATCTTAAAGATGGGGATAATTTAATTACTGACACATCTGAAATTGCAAATAAAATTGGCGAAACTCTTGCCGAAAATTCATCATCGGCGAGGCACCCGTGGCGAGCCACCTCCTCGTGGTGGGTGCTGGGTAACGCCAAGAGCTCGCCGACACCCCCGTTGTGGACCCGGGGGGATATTTGGTCCACCAACCCGTTTGCCGTGGGTTGCGGCCCTATGTCGGCGGAGGAGGGGATCCTGGTGGTTGAGGGCAATAGGGACCTGTAACCGTGTTCCTGTTGCTCAATATACCACTTTGGCCCTGACTTCGCCTAGACGGGTGGTCGAATGGGCCCGGTTCGACCAATCGGCTGGTCACGCCAAGCCCTGTGCATGGACTGTGTGTGTGTCATTGCACAAATATTATTTTGAATTGTTCGAATTTTCTTGGCACTACTATTGATCTCTAACATTTTGGATTGTGAAATATGATAATATGAATTTTGCCTAGAGTCTTATGCCCGAAGGCGGTGGCTCATGGGCCAATCTGGTAGATCAATTATTTATAATTCTTCTGCTGGAGTATATCATCTGAGTATCCTTGGTGCTGCAAGTCGGAGGCCCACTTGTTTTTAGCATTGTCCTTGTGATACTCCGTGGTGGGTGGGGAGCTCAGATGATGAACCATATTAAAGTAACTATGGCTTACACAACCCCCATTTAAAGAGACAAGCGTCAACTTGACAATGATGATGATGAACTACGACCGTCTATTCCGTCCGTTGAATACTGGCCACGATTTCTAGTGATCGAGACTCTTGACAAATCTCCTTTCAAATTAAACCCATTTGCGGTATCTAAAGGTATACATGGCATAGCAGGTGAGGTACGAAATATCAGACGACTGCGTTCAGGTTCCCTACTTGTAGAATGTAGCAGGAAACAGCAATCAACCAACCTATTGTCAACTGAGCTCTTTGTTGGAGTCCAGGTTTCAGTTACTCCACACAAGACTCTGAACACGAGCAAAGGCATTGTTAGAGACCGAGATCAATTGTTTGCAGATATGAGTTTGACATCGTATCAGAAATGAAAGATCAAGGGGTGACTTTTGTTAAAAGATTTACAACTCGGATAAACTCAGAAACAAAACCTACTACCACATATCTCTTCCACTTCTCTTCTCCAAGTATTCCAAAATCAGTAAGAGCAGGATATTGTAATATCAGTGTTGACACTTACATCCCCAACCCGCTTAGGTGTTTTAAGTGTCAGAAATATGGACACGATGTAAATACTTGCACATTGTCTGTTGTGTGTGCTCACTGTGGTGAGAAAACACACACAACAGAAGATTGTGACAGTGACTATAAAAAATGCACCAACTGCTCAGGCGATCATTCGTCATTTTCTAAACAGTGTCCAATTTGGAAAGAGCAAATGGAGATAAATAGAATAAAGTTTACTCAAAATATCTCCTTTTCCGAGGCAAAAAAAATGGTAAAGAGATCTGATCTTCCAGAAAGTTATGCTACAGTAGCAAACACATCATCTGAGTCAAGCTCAAAAAGAACAAAATCATCCACAGGCTGCCAAACTACCTTGACATGGGTGAATTGCGATTCTCCACAGCTTTTGTACCCTGCTATATCATCTCAGACTGAGGAATCACTTCCTAGTACCTCAAAGTCGTCTTCTGATCACAAACCATCCTCATCTCAGTCACTCTCGAAGTCTAAATCGACAGCTGACAGTCAGCAAACTGTTAAAAGTAAATCTAAGCCTGATGCTTCAAAACAACAAAGTGGCAGAGCTCCAAAGGGTCACAAAATAGAATTCAATTGTTCAACAAATATGGGTCTCTTGAAGACATGGACGTTTCTGAAAACGTCCATTCTAGGGCACATAGCTTGTCGCCCTCCAAAAGAGTGCGGGGTAGATCCCCAATAAATCCCCCCAAAAGATAGTTTATTCCAATAATATTGTACAGTGGAACTGCAGAGGACTGAGGACTAATTTACATGAATTATAGCTATTAGTCCAAGATTTCACACCTTCAGCGATATGTCTCCAAGAGACATATTTAAAACAAACAGATACATTTGACCTTCGTCATTTTAATGCATATCATTGTTTTTCACCTCCGAGTGATAGGGCCACTGGCGGATCATCCATTCTAGTCAGACAAAACGTTATTCAAAGCCCTGTTTCACTTATTACTAATATGCAGGCTGTGGCAGTGAGAATTACTTTACATGTAGCGTTTACGCAATGCTCTCTTTATATTTCGCCGTCTTCAACGTTTGCCAAAACTGATCTTCAGGCTCTGTATGACCAACTCCCGAAGCCCTGTATTATAATGGGAGATTTAAATGGACACAACCCACTCTGGGGTGGTGTAAATACAAACACTAAAGGTAAATTGCTGGAGGACTTTTGTTCTGACAATGATATATGTATTTATAATGATGGTTCCAACACATATTTACTCCCTGGTACAGGGACCTATTCTGCTCTCGACTTGTCATTGACAAATTCAGAACTATTAAATGAATTCGAATGGTCAGTCCACGATGACCTGTGTGGAAGTGACCATTTTCCTACTATATTACAAGCTGTTCCTCCATAAAGGCTAACTGGGTTTTATATGAAACACTGTGTGCTGAAAAACTTAAACCCGAACGTTTTATTGACGTTCCTGATGCTATTAAATCTTTTTCTGATGAATTGAATTCCATAGCTGATGAGTGTATACCAAATTCCTCTGTAGTTCCACATATAAGAAAACCATGGTTCAACGATGAGTGCAAACAAGCTAGGAAGGCAAGGAAAAAAGCAGAACATTATTTCCGTCGCCATCCTATGGTGCATAATTTAAATAAATTTAAAATTTTAAATGCTAAAGCACGGCGTACTTTTAAACAGAACAAACGCCAATCTTGGCAAAATTATGTGTCCAAAATAAATTCTCGGACACCCATGTCCAAGGTATGGAACATGGTCCAGAAAATCAAAGGTAAAGGTACTAAATCTACTGTCCATCATCTTAAACATGGAGATCAATTGCTTACTGATAAATCAGATATTGCTAATAAACTAGGTGAAACCCTTGCTAAACACTCTTCCTCTTCAAATTATGTACCAAAATTCCAGCAATATCAAAAACAAGAAGAAAAGAAAACTATAAATTTCAATTCTGATAATAGGGAAGATTATAATGAAACGTTTTCTATTCATGAACTCCATACTGCTCTTGATCAAGCTCATGACACTGCTACAGGAGCTGATAACATACATTATCAACTCCTGAAGCACTTACCGGAATCCTGCCTAGAAACTCTTCTCAATATTTTTGATGATATTTGGACATCGGGTAACTTTCCACCGTCATGGCGTGACGCCATAGTAGTACCAATAACTAAACCTGGACGTGATCATCCGGATCCGTCCAATTATCGACCTATTTCACTAACTAGCTGTGTTTGCAAGACCATGGAACGCATGATAAAGAATCGACTTGTTTGGTACTTGGAAACAAATAATCTTATCACAGATATACAGTGTGGTTTCCGTAAAAACAGAAGTACTGTCGATCACTTAGTGCGACTGGAATCATTTGTGAAAAAAGCACTAATTAATAAACAACATGCTGTGTCTATCTTTTTTGATCTTGAAAAAGCATATGACACAACCTGGAAACATGGTATTTTGAAGGATTTACATGACTTTGGTTTGCGAGGTCGTTTACCTCAATTTATTGCCAACTTTTTAAACGACAGACAATTCCAGGTCCGTGTGGGTTCTACCCTGTCTGATCATTACAATCAGGATCAGGGTGTTCCACAAGGCAGTATTTTATCTGTCACTCTTTTTAGCATCAAGATCAACAGTTTATCAAAAGTTTTAAACGATTCAATTGATGGATCGTTATTTGTGGATGATTTTAATATTTCTTGTCGTGGTAAAAATATGCATACCATTGAACGGCAATTGCAGTTGTGTTTAAACAAAATAAATAAATGGTGTCTTGAAAACGGCTTTAAATTTTCCAAATCGAAAACTAACTGCATTCATTTTTGTCGTAAAAACAAACCCCATAAAGACCCTGAACTGTCTCTAGATGGGACGCAAATTAAAGTTGAAGCAAGCTAAATTCTTGGGTCTAATCTTTGATTCACATTTAACTTTTTTACCACATATTAAATCTCTTAAAACTAAATGCCTGAAAGCACTTGACTTGTTGAAAGTGGTTTCAAATTCAAAATGGGGAGGGGATCAAGCTACCCTTCTCCATCTATATCGATCACTCGTTCGTTCTAAACTTGATTATGGCTCCATCGTATATGGTGGAGCCTGCAAAAGCAATCTTAAACTGCTTGATCCTGCCCATCACCAAGGTCTAAGACTTTGTCTTGGGTCCTTCAGAACTTCACCTATTGACAGTCTTTACGTTGAGGCCGATGAACCATCTCTTGCACAACGCCGTATTAAATTATCTTTACAATATCTCACAAAACTATACTCTAACGAATCCAACCATGCATATAACTGTGTCTTCAATCCTCCTTTATGAGGATTTGTATAGCAAAAAGTCTTCTCTTGTTCCACCTCTTGGGCTCAGAATAAAGCCGTTTGTTGCTGCTGCTGGTATTGAGCTGGACAATATAGCTCCTTTCCGTCTTCTTTCCTCTCCCCCTTGGCAGCTGGTTAGACCACAGGTTGACCTAACATTAACTACATTTAAAAAATCAGAAACAGATGAATTACAGTATAAACAAGAATATAATCAATTGAAACATACATATAACAATTACAAATCCTTATTTACAGATGGGTCCAAGGATGGTGGTGCAGTTGCTTGCGCTACTGTCATTGGATCCAGAACAATATCTTCTAGATTACCAGATAATAGTTCTGTTTTTACAGCAGAAGCTAACGCCATATTAACAGCTCTCAAATATATTCAAAGACACCCGAAACGTAAACAGTATATAATATATTCCGACTCTCTTTCTTGCCTTCAGGCTATTAAAAATATTTCTTGTAAACATCCACTTTTAATAGAAATTATTGAACTGTATAATACTCTTGCTACTGGCCAATACGACATCGTCTTTTGTTGGTTACCCAGTCACGTAGGTATTTCTGGGAATGTGATGGCTGATCTTGCTGCCAAGGCGGCACTCAACAAATCTGTGACACCACTTCTTCTTCCATATTCAGATTACAAAGCAAGCATTAGAACGTATATCCGTGATCTGATGCAGAAGAAGTGGGACACTCAAGTAGGTATCAATAAATTACATGAAATAAAACCGTATATTGGCTACACCTACTTGGGTTGTCAGTCCAGATTTGAAGAGGTCATCATGCGACGATGTCGTATTGGCCACACAAGATATACACATAGATATTTGCTTAAAGGTGAGGATCCTCCGTTTTGTATCCCTTGTGATGGAAGAATCACTGTCAAGCATATCCTGCTTGACTGTGTTGAGTATTCCATCACAAGGGATCAGTATTTTCATTCACGAACTCTGAAGGATCTTTTTAATAACACAAGCTCTCATTTAATCATTGCATTTTTAAAAGAATTAGATTTATTGACAGAATTGTAAATAGATAAATATTTTATTACTGGAAGTTTAAATTGGTAACTGTGCTTGTTAGTGGCTGTATCCTCAAAGGGGGTTGAAGTACTGTAAAACTATTGTCACCCTGAGAGGGTACGTAAGTCCACAAACATTCAAAGTAAATTCAAACTTTCACGTTTTTAATCGTAGCATAAGTGTCGTTTTATTTGCATGGCTAGATTTCCCAAATTGCTGATGGCTGAGGGGATGATGTAAATCCAGCCAGGGTCCATGCAGGTAGCAAAGGTACTGTAAGTCCCCATGGTCCCTAGTATGGTGATCTACTTTCAGTTGTTAGCAATCTATAGCCCATTTTTGTCTTGTAGTGTCCTTTATAGATAAATTGTTTTAGGTATAGTTACTAGTTTTATATTCTCATCTGTGATATTCTAGTTGTTTTACTGTCCTTCGTTGACAGGTTTTATAATAGATATATATACTTCATCTCAGTATTAAATGTTCTCGTCACGATATGGCTGAGATATTGCCGATGTGACGTTACATATTAACTCACTAACTCACTCATCATCGGCAAATTATGTCCCTGAGTTTCAGAGATGTCAGAAACAACAGGAAAAGACAAAACTTAATTTCGATTCAAATAACGGGGAAGATTACAATGAAGTGTTTTCTTTACATGAGCTCTATACGGCTCTTGACCAAGCTCACGACACTGCAACAGGTGATGATAATATACATTACCAGCTACTGAAACACTTACCTGAATCATGTTTGATGACACTTTTGGATATATTTGACCAAATATGGACGTCTGGCAAATTTCCTTCTTCATGGCGAAATGCCATTGTAGTTCCAATACCAAAACCTGGTAAGGATCATACAGATCCGTCGAATTATAGACCAATATCGTTAACTAGCTGTGTCTGCAAAACCATGGAGCGAATGGTGAATAATAGATTAGTTTGGTATCTTGAAACCAATAACCTTATCACAAATATTCAGTGTGGTTTCAGGAAAAATCATAGTACCATTGATCATTTGGTACGTTTAGAATCCTTTGTTAAAATTGCTATAGTCAATAAACAACATGCTGTATCAATTTTCTTTGATCTTGAAAAGGCTTACGATACCACCTGGAAACATGGCATTTTGAAGGATCTACATGGTTTTGGTTTGAGAGGCCGTTTGCCTCTTTTTATATCACAATTTTTAAAAGACAGGCAATTTCAAGTCCGTGTGGGTTCAACCCTGTCTGATCATTATAAACAGGATCAGGGTGTTCCCCAGGGCAGTATTTTGTCGGTGACCTTATTTAGCATTAAGATCAATAGTTTATCCAAGGTTTTAAACGATTCAATTGATGGATCACTTTTTGTGGATGATTTTAATATTTCCTGTCGTGGTAAAAATATGCATACTATTGAACGGCAACTGCAGTTATGTTTAAATAAAATAAATAAATGGTGTCTTGAAAATGGTTTTAAGTTCTCAAAGTCGAAAACTAACTGTCTACACTTTTGTAGGAAATATAAACCGCATAAAGACCCTGAACTATATTTAAATAGCACTGGCATTAAAGTTGTAAAGGAGGCCAAGTTTCTGGGTCTAGTTTTCGACTCCCATTTATCTTTTTTGCCGCATATTAAATCCCTCAAAGCCAAATGCTTGAAAGCACTCGATCTGTTGAAAGTTGTTTCCAACTCAAAGTGGGGAGGGGATCAAGCTACCCTCCTACATCTATATCGATCACTGATCCGTTCAAAACTCGATTATGGCTCCATCGTATATGGTGGAGCCTGTAAAAGCAACCTTAAACTATTAGATTCTGTCCACCACCAAGGTCTAAGACTTTGTCTTGGGTCTTTCAGAACTTCACCTATTGACAGTCTTTACGTTGAGGCTGATGAACCATCTCTTACACAACGTCGTATAAAATTATCCTTACAATACATTACTAAATTATACTCTAATGAATCTAACCCTGCATATAACTGTGTGTTCAATCCACTTTGTGGGGATTTGTATGACAAGAAGTCTTCTCTGGTTCCACCTCTAGGGCACAGAATTAAACCCTTTCTTTCTTCGGCCGGCATTGAGCTGAAAAACATAGCTCCCTCTCGTCTTCTTTCTTCTCCTCCCTGGCTCTCCTTGGTTAGGCCTCAAGTCGACCTAACATTAACTTCATTTAAAAAATCAGAAACTAATGAATTACAGTATAAACAAGAATATAACCAATTAAAAACTAAATATAGCAATTACAAACACTTATTTACAGATGGTTCGAAGGACGGTGGTGCAGTTGCTTGTGCCACTGTCATTGGATCCAGAACAATATCTTCTAGATTGCCAGACAACAGTTCTATTTTCACAGCTGAAGCAAATGCCATACTAACGGCTCATAAATATATTCAAAGACACCCTAAGCCTTCAGGCTATTAAAACATTTCTTGCAAACATCCACTTTTAATAGACATAATTGAATTGTATAATGATCTTGCTACTGGCCAATACGACATCGTTTTTTGTTGCTTACCCAGCCACGTGGGCATTTCTGGGAATACACTGGCTGACCTTGCTGCTAAGGCAGCACTCAAACAATCTGTGACACCACTTCTTATTCCCTACACTGATTATAAAGCTAACATTAGGTCTTACATCCGTGATCTGATGCAGAAAAGGTGGGACACTCAAGTAGGTATCAACAAACTACATGAAATAAACCCCTACATTGGTTACACTTACATGGGTTGTCAGTCCAGATTTGAAGAGGTCATTATGCGACGATGTCGTATTGGTCACACACGATATACACATGAATATTTGTTTAAAGGTGAAGATCCTCCGTTTTGTATCCCTTGTGATGAAAGAATCACAGTCAAGCATGTCCTGCTTGACTGTGTGGAATATTCCATCACAAGGGATCAGTATTTTAAATCAAGAACTATGAAGGATCTTTTTAGTAATGTCAGTGCTCATTTAATCATTGCGTTTTTAAAAGAATTAGACTTGTTACATGACTTGTAAATAGATTAATATTTTATGATTGGAAGTTGAATTAGCAACTAAGATTGTTAGTGGCTGTATCCTCAATGGGGGTTGAAGTACTGTAAAATTATTGTCCTCCTGAGAGGGTACGTAAGTCCCAAAACGGTTTAAGTCAGATTTAATCTTCCACTTATTTAATCGTAGAATATGTGTCATTTTAATTTGTGGCTAATCTTGCATACAGTCGCCAACAGCTGAGGGGATGATGTAAATCCAGCCAGGGATCATGCAGGTAGCAGAGGTACTGTAAGTCCCCATGGTTCCTGGTATGGTGATCTACCCTCTGTTGTTTGCGATCTATGGCCTGTTTTTATATTGTACTGTCCAAACATTGATACTGTCATTTTTTAAGTTTCCACGCTAGTTTTAATACTAACTGTGATAGTCTAGTGGTTTTACTGTCCTTCGTCGACAGGGTCTTCATAATATACATCTATATTCTTTTTGTCACGTATGTTCTCGTCACGATATGGGTGCAATATTGCCGATGTGACGTTAAATATTAACTCACTCACTCTGCTTGCATTCAGGCATAAATAACGAACTTAAATGGCAATAGTTCACTTGTTTCCTGAACACAGCTGCTATGGTTAAATGCTAATGAGGGGTGTTGGACGATATGTTACAAGAGGTCGACCACTACGTTGACATCAGTACTGTTGATGGTGTTGCATCGCTGTCAAAGACGTTCTTTCGTTCCTACGCTGCTACTGAAGTCATTAGCAATGACTCGAGCACGTTGACCAGCGGCTATACGTCCAACGCTTGATATCGTTGATAGTTTAATATCTTCAAAACACATTTTTTCTGGGTACCTGGCATGTCGAGCGATAATGTTATTTTCATGGGGGTTTGGCGAGGAGAGATTGGGGTGCTAACATATGCGTGCGCACGAACGCAAGCATGAAAGCACACACACCATGCATGTCATTGATCTGTCAACTGGTTCGTGTGGGGTAACCAGCTTATATCCTTAAATAGAATGTAGAATTCCGTAAGTCAATGATCAGTCAGGGAGATGTTTCAACATTTATTGTGAGGTCAAGTGTGTTATACATAAATACATATACATAAAAGATATTTAAACAATAATCTAATATATACATTTTGATGGGGAATTAGCGTCTCAAATGGTCGAGCTTAAATCTGTAACAGTTATAACATTTCCTTTTTCAACATAACATCAAATACTAATCATAATGGGAAAGCATATTCATACACATCCTTTTAACACACATATCTCAATTGTGCCTCAGCTGTCGTTATGTAAAACATATATAAATGATATTAGCCATTGAACCAAATATTCACTTTAGTTCACTATTAGCATAATGATGATGCAAAGTACACCTAAAGTGTCCATACATGAGTGCAACACAGGCACAACTAATCCATGACAGCACATCTACTTCACTTACATGTTCAAATAACGACTTTGACATTATGCATGACGATGTTCATGCAAAGACACTATTACACAGTCAGTAACGACTTTGGCATTATGCATGACGATGTTCATGCAAAGACACTATATACATGATATTGCCACTTTCTATTCATAAATAAGACATTTTAGTCATGGCATTAAATAATATAATATCAGAGTTGTACAAGAAAGCTTACCTTAAATAGAATGTAGAATTCCGTAAGTCAATGATCAGTCAGGGAGATGTTTCAACATTTATTGTGAGGTCAAGTGTGTAGACAAGAAATCACTGACCTCTTTTTATAGCCGAAACACCACTGATCAATGTTGGAATTCTTTTGTGATTGGCCAAAAAAGTACAATCGGTGTTTTAATTACCATTTTGATTGGTTGACCAAGATCGGATATTTTTACTATTGGTTACTGATTGAACAAGCCGAATGAATTTTCGGAAGGGTAGTCACGTGACCGTGACAGGATTATTACACCAACTTAATTACGGTTTGTTTTACAACTTCCTACAGCTGATGTCACCTGGCCGTGACAACAGTAGTTGGGACTAATTAGCTTGGGGTTAATTAGACTGGATTTATTGCAGTTGTGGTCTGGATGTCTATACCACGTGTCATTAAGACATTTACTGGTGCAATAAACAATAGCTTGAGTTTGAAGCGTAGCATGTTCAATGGTATATGGCCTGTGTTAATTATTCTTGCCAGGTGCGTTACATCAGTTTGAACCATGACACGAAGGCTAATTAATGTGGCATTTCAAAATTGCAACTCTTCAAAATGAATGTGAACTCACAGAAAGATATAAGTGGCAAACATATACAAAATACATACATACAAAAAAATATACAAATATGAAGAATACAAAGATACATTGTGCACTGTCACAGATCTCTCCCGCAGACATCACTGACATGAGTAGTGTATACCATACACGACGTTACAATACACGACCAGACCTCCAGTCTTCATTATTGAAGCCCAGCTTACTGCAGTGTCGACATTTAAAGAGATTCTTCCTGTCAATGTGACTGGTTGCAGTCTTTCTGTTCTCGCTGCCACACAACACCTCGCCACAATATACACGCCACAGTGACAACTTCCGGTGAATAGAAAAATTCGTTTTGGAGTCTGTATCTCCGAACACGTCGATCAAACGCTGTGCCTCCTGTGTGAGGAGCTTGTGGATCCCCCCGAAATCCTTTTTCCCCTCCCTCATCAAGACCAGATGTTCCAGAGCCGACAGCAGGCTGACTTCGTTCATGTTGGACTGGAAGAGACGAACATAATCCAAAGTTTCAAGGAGAGTCGCTTCCGCTTTTTTCCGGTCACCTCTGGCCATGTACGCATGCGCGAGTGAGAGTCTTACGTCAACATTGGCGGAGTGACATGGTGTGCATCGGATTAAAACTTCGAGAGCCTGGTGACAGGACATGATGGCGTCATCCAAGAGACCCCTGTAATACGAACGAATATACTTCAGACAACAGTAACAGTGAATATATTTTTCATCGATAGTTCCCTCGATGACGCTTATCGGAAGACTGAGTGTGTGAGTGAGTCGTGTTTTTACGCCGCTTTTAGCAACATTCAAGCAATACTGTGGCGATACGGCCCTGCAATACGCCGAGCTTAGGCGATTCCGTATTCCGCTTCGAAATCCGTATTGCTTGGCTGTTGTTTAACGCCGTATTCATCAATATTCCAGCAAGATTGCGGAGGTCTGTACATAATAGAGTTTTGACCAGACAATCCAGTAATCAACAGCATGAGCATCGTTCTACATCATGAAATACCATAACGTGTGTCAACCAAGCCACCGAGCCTGACCACGGATTCCGTTAATCGTCTCTTACAAACATAGTTCACTGAAGAACAATTCTAACCCTGATCTTCACAGATGCTGCCGGCAGTCCGGTGTGATCTGTGAGGAGTGTTCCAAATTAAATCTTTGAAACATTTTAGCAATAAAATGGAAGCTGTTTTGTTTTTGTTTTGATTTTGTTTTTTGTTTGTTTTTTGTGTTTGTTTGTTTGTTTTCTGTCACAAATGTCACATATTATTCAGTTTTGTTTCACCCGCGATCACGTGATTAATGACGTCAGGCGAAGGAATGCAATATTAAGTATACACGATACATTGAGCGGAGTGAAAAAACCCAATGCAGTTTCAGTCGTAGCATTTGGAGTCATATTACAGTCTGTGTCATCAATAGGGTTTAAAATAAATATGAAACGAGGGGAAACAACTAGTTCTTTGTCTCTTCATACATAGGGTTAAAAACGTCGGTATGACGTTTGTGCGGCTGCTCTACAGACGTTATATATCTGTATTCACTAGGTTGTGGAATGGAATGTAAAGGAGAGATCTAACGGCATGAAGAAAATAAAAGCGACACAACTACCCCAATAATTATGTTCATTCAAGTCCAGTGTAGAACATTTATCCCGAAAAGAGAGCAACGAAGACGGTAATCATATCTATCATAGCATCAAAGAAACGTTGTTATATATCAAACGAAATATTACACGCCGAGGAAAATGTTTAACGGAAGATGTATGACGGCAGCACAATTGTACAGTATTCAATGCGTTTAATTGTATTTTCGGATAGCTTTGTATGAAGTAATCGATTGAATGTCAGTGTGATACTGCTTGTTAAAAATAGAAGAAATAACATATTGCGTATAAACGAGAGGGTGGCCACTTCCCTTAAAAACGGTCTTTTTTCAGGTATAGTTGAACTATGTTAAAACGTTAGTCTAATTACATAAAACTTCAAATGTTCAGAATTATCTTTATAGTAAAGTACTGAAAGTATTTGTTGTGCGTCTACCGGCATAAATCCACTAGTACTGTAAGACGTACTTTTGTTGTTGTTTTCATTTGGGCATATATTTATAAATACTCTTGCTTTTACAGATAAGTTGAAATACAAACGGGGGTACATAGTGCTTTGTATTCACTAGTCATTATGTTTCAGCACTTTTATTGGGTTAGTGGACAATGGCTAGCTAGTTCCAATGCGCAGTTTATTAACGCATGTTGAGTAACTTACTTTAGGCAGTATGCGTTGCCCCTATACCACAGTGTGAGGGCCGTGTTGAAGTCATACCAACCCAGTTTCCGCCTCAGGTTGAGAGCTTCCGTGAGTAGCCGGAGAGCCTTGTCTGAAATGTCAAAAGGTGTCACACGTCTGTTTGACATATGACAAATTGTCCAACTTCTCACAGAATACCTAAGAATATGTTACATTTCTGCTCTCAGAATACTTCAACTTTGTTACCCTTCTAACCACAAAATACGTCAACACATGACTTTTCTACCCACACAATTCATCAACAAATGCCCATTGTCAAGTTATAATGTCGATGGGGTAGCTTAATGGCCTCCATGTGGAAGAGCCAGGTTCGATTCCCACATGGGCACAATGTGTCAAGCCCATTTCTGGTGTCCCCCAGAGTGATATTGCTGGAACATTGCTAAAACAAACGTGAAGCAACACTCACTCACTCACTCACTCACTCACTCACTCACTCACTCACTCACTCAAAATTATAATGGCATAAAACAGATTTACTGTCAGTTAGGTCGAGGAGCACAGCGTTGTCTTCGCTGGGCATTTTTAGAATGAACCTGGAAAACACTACCCAGATTGAGATACACCATGTTTCACTCCCGCAACTCACCACATTCCCCCCGCCACGTGTAGTTGGACGCCAGGTTGTTGAGGTTGGTGACCAGGTACGTGGGCAATGTAGAAGCCAGCTTCCTGCGTTCATGGCAGGACATCTTATAGTACACCAGCGCCTTGTCCAGCTGGCTCTCTGTAGACATAACATAATACATTGTATGAACATTGATTCTGATGATGCTGACGATGACGACGACAATAATTGATACGTATTTATACAATACGTTACGGGTCAACAATGACAATGACTGTGACAATGATGACGATGACGATGTCATCATGAATACGTATGATCATAACAACACATTACAGAAGACAAACATGATGATGTTCATGACGATGACGACAACCGTATCTTCAAATACATACGCCTATCGAGGTTGACGCCCATGGTCTGTATAAGCACTGCAAGCACTGGGTGCCCTGGCATGATCTGCTTAGCCCTGGGGATAGTACGTCGGAGTATCCTCTCAGTCTCGGGATAGTTGCCTGTATCGCATGACAAGCACATCCGTAAAGTAGCGCTACACCAAACGTCCCTGTGTCATTAATGAAAAATACTGTGCTTCTCTGGGTACATCTAAGCACAGTTAAAAAGATATTATACGAGCAAGAGGGTCATGTTGATTTTACGAAACCAGTGTCAGAGATATTCATTTTCGTAATTCTGGACCGAAAGCGAGCACACCACATAAAATATCGAAAAGATATTTGTGTGGGAGTAAAACCCGAAGTCATGCCAGTCTCTGGAGTTTGCTGTTTCTGGTGCTCTGATATGGCCCTAACAAGCCAAGAAACAAACCGGACGATCGGGATTAGAACCTGGGGCCACAGGCTGCTGTTGTAGAGACTCTGGTTTTGAAAGTTAGATAGTTTGTCTATGTGCGTATGTGTTCATTCGTTGGTGTTTAGATGTCGTAATACCCTGTTGTCCCATGACGTACCTAAGTAGCTGTGGACGATGGCAAGGTGAGACAATATCTGAATCCGATGGGGCTCTACCCTTTCCTCAAGTTCAAATGGCACAGGTGTCTCCAGTGCCTCCGCCAATAGCCTGAAATGCGCAAAAAATATATTCCAAGCTAACACATCATTTCGTTTCAAAGTGTTATTTGCATAAAATGCTGTTACCCTCGTGCGTTACAACTGGGTACTGTAGCTCACATAAATAATGAAGAAACAGGAACTACACACTTCATCCTTATAATGGTGGCAAACATTCTCATTTATTGGTGACCCATGAAGGTCCAGGGGTAGACTACGTCTTCAGCAACCCATGCTTGCCATAAAAGGCGACTATGCTTGTTTAGTTTTACGCCGCACTCAGCAATATTCTAGCTATATATGGCAGCGGTCTGTAAATAATCGAGTCTGGACCAGACAATCCAGTGATGAACAACATGAACATCGATCTGCGCAATTGGGAACCGATGACATGTGTCAACCAAGTCAGCGAGCCTGACCACCCGATCCCGTTAGTCGCCTCTTACGACAAACATAGTCGCCTTTTATGGCAAACATGGGTTGCTGAAGGCCTATTCTACCCCTGGACCTTCACGGGTCTATAATAGTTGAAGAAAAATCGTGGAATTTATTCGTGTAGGTACTACGGATCTATTCAATTATTACTTGTGTAACAGTATCTACGACACTGATGGTGACCATGATGATGATTCAGTGTATAAGTACTTTAGTCATAACCGGTACGTTTCAGCTTTCCACGCTTTATTGTTCTTGAAAAAAAACTGATTTTATAAACAAACTGATTGATGATAAAATGGCAATGCTAAAAGACAAAGATTCAAAGGCATGTTTCATCCGACAAAATTTATCAGGTCAGGGTCAGGATGACAGACTAATGAATAGCATATCTCTAAAGTAGTCCATCACGTCAAGGTAACGCATGCAGGACGGGCTCTAAGTCCCTTACCCTGGTGGGTGTTTGGCTTTGACAGGTAACTGAGAAAACTGTCAAACTGATAAAATGATTGTCTACTTATGTCTGACCTGCTTTGTTGTTAAGTCCATGTGGTGAGGTAGCCTCGTGTTTAAATAGCTCGTTCGTACTTAAAGTGACATAAAGCCCGAGTTTCACAGAAATGCATGTGACGTTGTTTAGATAGTTAATGGTGATACAGAGGCGATAGCCTAGTTGTTAGCTTTTCACGCTCAAGACCCAGGATTGATTCCCCACTTGGATACAATATGTGAAGCTCATGTCTTGTGTCCCCCGCCGTGATATTGCTGGAATATTGCTAAAAGCGGCGTAAACTTATATTCATTCCTCACTCGCTCCTACATGAAATGGTGTAGTATGGATGAACTGTGCCTGAAGATTCTAAAGCCAGCATCGTGTCAGTTAAAACAGTTTAGTTTCCATGGAAACCATATGGTGGCATATATTACTACTTCTCATTGCCCGTGGAACATTTTCCACGATAGAGACCTAAACGTTGCTGTGTAGCGCGGCACTCAGCAATATTCCAGCTATATCGCTGCGGTCTGTAAATAATCGACCAGACAATGAGCGTGGATTTAGACACGACTGGGACAGGATGACATCACATGTTTCCTGAACATGAGGCAACAGCAGATCTAACCTCTTGGCCTCTTCATTATTGCCAAGCCGCACGTGCATCCACCCAAGTCTGCGCATGAGCACAACACGATGGTAATTGTCGTGTCCCACAGGCAACTTTTGCAATGCCTTGGTCACCAAGGACACTCCTGCAGGAAGTTGGTCCCCTGCCGAGGTGAAACAAACGCATTAACATTGTTATCTCATGAGCAAGGAATTTCAGTTTGAAAATGTACGATGTAATATATTCTTCATTACAAAATTGAGGCCAACTTCATACACAGAAGCGACGAAAACATCATTTACTTCCACTAGACAAAGACAAAGTGTTGTCCACTACAATAGTTTCAAACAAATCCGTGAGTCATTGAATATGGTTTTATTCTCATTGAAAAGTTCTGTCACTGGGAAAACTCATTAATTGGCGTGTATTAAGGTCAAACACTGCAGGCAACAGCCTCAAAACTGAGAGGAAAAGGGGCTGTGACCTAGTGGTTAAAGCGTTCGCTCGTCACGCGAAGACCCGAGTTGGATTCCCCACATGGGTACAATATGTGTAGCCTATATCTGGTGTCCTATGTAGTAATATTGTTCGAATATTGCCGGAACATTGCTGGGATATTGCCGGAATGTTGCTGGAATATTACTAAAAGCATCGTTAAACCATGCTCATTCTGTCAGTCACCTGAGAGAATACTCCGAATGACTATACACGTTGGTCCACCTTGCTGCCCTATCGACGTACAGTTAACGACTCACCTCTTTGCTCGATGAGTGACACGGCCGTGAAGCCCTCCAGAATTGCTTGCTGTCTGGGAGTACCGAACTTACAGGCAGCCTCGGCCATCTGTCTGTAGAAGGTGACCGCTTTGCCCGGACACACTGCAGCCATCGTGCACTCCTCCTGGTCAATGACCTGTACGCAACGATCAAGGTCACGTGAGTACCTGTTCTATCACGGCAAAGTTATGTCACATGAAGAGATTATTGTCTATTGGTTTCTTGTTTGTACGCCGCATTCAGTATCATTCAAAACATACCACGACTTTGAAAATCGGGAGTCCAGGTATCCCCCCACCCGCCCGCCCACACACCCGAAACCTAAACTGTCCATATCCATCTGACATGCGAAGGTCGGCTATCGTGGCTCAGGTTTTAAGCTCAGATTGAGCCAATGATGTTTTTCAGCCTGTGTCAGGCAATCAAATCGTGTTGTACAATGACATACAGTCAGCGTGACCACACACTTGCCAAACCGATCCTAACTAACAGGCACTGGATGCTAAATGGCCTACTTGGACCGTATTAAAAATAATACTCCTCTGATGCGACACTAACCTTGAAATAAGCATTAAATGTTTCTTCTCCACGGGTATTCACAGCCTGAGTCAGAGTCATTTCAAAAGACCGGAAGTTGTCATGAGCTAACCCTAGTGCTCTCCCTTTTGTTTTCACAGAAGCGTCACAACGCATGAGCAACAACATCTGTCCAAGAAAGTCCTCCATCAGCTTCCGGCGGGAGTCATGATGAGGCACGTGTGTCTTGGTTGCCACCAAGGCTCGGATAAAAGGATCAAGTCTTATTTGCTGCATTTTGGGGTCAAAGTTAAGTATGCTATGATCACCCAAAGGCAAAGCTGTCTTTAATTTGAAGTTGGTTACGTTGCCCTTCCCAAGATGTCTTGAGGCATCTTTGACGCCAAAATCCCCGTGAAGACCACAGAGAGTGATAGCATCTGATTTTAGCTCCGTAGCTAGGCGACCTAACTGTTTTTCAAGAGCATTAACAAAGAATCCGTCAGCGGTTGGGTACTTGCTGAACACATCCAGAGCGCTCTTGGGGTCTTGTAGAGCCTCAGCAACTTCGTCTGGTGTAAGAGCTGAGGGATAGTGTTGTAAAATGTTGCAAATCCTGAGTATTAGTCCTGGGCGATGGTAGCAACCTCTAACGATGTTGTAAAGAGGAGTTAGAGACCTGCAGCGTGAACGCACTGGGTCCAACAACGCCACACATTCTCGTTCACTCATGGGCAACAATTTGCGTGAAATCTCATCATGGCGGTGCAAAAATGTATAGTTGACCCGTGACGTCACAATCACGCTGACGCCTGAGTGTGCATCGAGAACATCATTCACAAAGAAACTGAACATCCGCTTGACATCCTCATTGAAGAATACTTCTTCGAAGTTTGTAAACAGAAGAATGAGACCGACGCCAGCCAGATTTCCAGAGAGGTCACCAATTTTGTCTTTAATCTTCAGGTCGGACGGACCCAAAAGGGTAGTGTTGAGACCAAGAACATTAGCCAATCGCTTGAGGAAATCTACCCAGGTACTTACACCTAGACAACGGATCGTCACGTGATTCAGAGCATTGCCACATGCCTTGAGTTGACTCTCTTTTAAGCATTCGATCACCTTAAAATAAAAAGTAAGAAAAGTTTAAAGGATGTTTAAAGGACCATTCATAAGTACTAGATATTATTATATAGTTCACCTGGAAGTAGTAAGTAAAAGAACTAGGAGTTAAAACAACAACAACAAAAACAACAAAGACATGTGATATACTTAACAACTATATTCTCAACTTCTTTCAGAAGACATTTTAGAAGTTGTGAGTTACAATATTGACACTCTTTAAGGATAGCAATTTCTTCCATTTCGTCAAACAGGGACAACGAAACAAGGATCTGTATCGCGGAGAATCGAGAATGGAAGCCAGTGAGCTATAATAATAACAATAATAACAATGACAACTTAGTTAACTTATCTTCTACATGTAGGATTTCAGTTGTCACAACACTATTTTATCAGCTGTTGAAAATAAACCGGGCTCAATCTTAAATAATGAGCTGCCGCCATATTGGCTTCACTGGTTACGTAACGTCCCGAGGCATACGTTAGGTGGCTTTTCGTTTCTTCTCCGTCTCTGTATAGTATTAAACTGTCGTATTAAAACAGCACGGTGTGTATTATATGCACGGATTCAAATAACTCTAAGTCTTAACTCTATCTGTTTGTTGCGTTATGGCACAAACAAAATATCTCCTTTTCGCGGGTTTTGTAAACAGGTGAACTGAGCCAAACGGGCAAGTTGCTCAGGGCATCAATAACGATTTACAAACAACACACGACCCCCTAAAACGATAGAGTGATGTAGACCAATTTTCCATCGGACCCATGTAAAAGCCTGATTCTGGAATTTAGTGAATAGATAGGAACGATATGTTGAGATTTATGTTTTGCTTAACAGCGCCGGTTCCAAACACGCTAAACAAGAATTCGATAAGAACGTTTTGACTCATGTTTATAAGGTCGTAAACAGATTTAAACACAATAGCAGAACAAGAAGCTGGATATATACGTCAAAGGTGTTGACAATCTGACAATAGTGTAAAATCCCAATTACATGGCAAAACAGTAAGGAAGAGGTTAAGAACAATGAACAATTGCATTTCTCACTTGACATCGGCTTCCGTTATACAGGACACGGGTGATATGGAAACGAGGAAGTGAGTGAGTTTTGTTTGACACCGTTTTGAAGAGCATTTCAGTAAGTTATCGCGTTATAGCCAGAGGAAAGGGATCGGTACAGGTTTTTCGGCCACTGGAATCCCGTGAACATGGATAAAACTGGTGGAAGGTACCCCTGTGTCTCAAGTAGAGAGTGAGTATGATTTTACGCCGCTTTTAAAATTATCCCACCAACAACACTGCCGTGGACACTAGAAGTGGGTCTCACACATTGTTTCCATGTGGGGAATCGAACCCGGGCCTTCAGCGTGACGAGCGAAGGCTTTAACCATTCGGCCGTCTACAGTAGACTGTCGTATCTCCAGTCTATTGAGGAGTGACCTCGGTGACATATGGGGGATAGAGCAATAGTAATCAACCATGGATGGTGATGTTTCTCGATGTTTTCAGATGACCTCAACACTATGAGTGAGTGAGTTTAGTTTTACGTCGCTTTTAATAATAATCCAGGGGACACCCATATCTGTACGAGGGACAAGGTGACCCTTCCGTCCCACATTGGCATAATGAGTGCAAGAACCACCAAGGGTCTTTGGGGGATTTCAAGTATTCTCAACATATTCCGCGTAGTTCTCTTACGTCCTTAATAGCACATTAAACTCACTCTCTGTATGCGTGTTGGGAGCATCAGATACTCACCCGTGATACAGTATTGCCGTTTTCTGTCCTTGAGTTTAAATTATTTATTCTATAGCGTCAAAACATACAGGCGCATCGTAGAATTTTAACATTTCATCCAGGAATAGAACCAGCGATATGCGGATTCTAATGTGACCAAGGGACCCAACTCTGCATGCATGATTATCGTTTTGCAGATACAGACTGACTCCTTTCAGGGATAGTCTCACAAAAAAAACTTTTCTCTCACCTGTTTGGCAAAGTGGGTTTTACCAGCGTATATTTCCCCATGCAGAACCACAAGACGGTATTTGCGGTGATACAGATCGTTCAGAATTGTCTCCCTTTGTCGTTCCCTCTCTCCGCAAGGTGGCCGGAACTTACAAACGTGGGTCTGTGACATATCGGGCATCCGCTGGAAAGCTGCTGCCATCTTGTCAGATCTGGAACATGACATATGTCATCAGATGCAAAACGCATTACGATACTGAAGATGACTTAAAATGTAGTATATATGTGATATCAAGATTGATTTGTTGTTTTAAAACGCACTCAGCAATATACCGGCTATATGGCGGCGATCTCTAAACAATTGCGTCTGGACCAGACAGTTCAGTGATCAACATCGTGAGCATTGATCTACTCAATAGAGATACGATGACATGTGTCAGCCACGACGGCGAGCCTGACCACCTCGCCTCATACGACAAACATGGGTAGCTGAAGGCATATTCTAACCCGGATCTTCACGGGTCAAGGCGAAACGTGGATAGTGATATAAGATAAAACTATCTGAAGTAACACCATTCCCAATTTTTTTAATTCATGTTACACAGGTAACTGAAAGTAATGTGATAAGCTAAGGAATCGATCGATGATGACACCAGTCACCAGGAGGTAATAAGTCACAAACATGTTCTCACAGTCTCATGTAATGTCAAAGGAGGAAAATGGCATCTCAGATCTCGTATAGAGCAAACCAACTCGAACACAGCAAATAGATTCTCTCGTAGATGACAGGTATTGTGGGATAAGCGAACTTTGGGTCGGTCGCTTCTAGAAGTCGATCACTAGTCATCCATGTCAACATTTCTTTCGTTTCGATCTTAGTCAACGCCGTATTCAGTCATATTTAAGCAATTTCAAGTCGGCTTGGTAATAACCGAGTTTGATCCATTGACAGACTGTAACAAAGTTGATACCCGCCTCCTCTGGTCAGTCCCAAGTCAGTCTATGTTAAGTCCATCGAATGCATAATTAAGTATGCAGGAAAGAACTACTGCGAACTAAACCACCATGAAAAGAAGGACGCATTAACGACTGGACACACTACATGTGGGCTACATAAAGCAGCGATCAGCGATTAAGACGGACCATGAAGGGGAGGCGGCCAGGCAGAAGGCAGAGCGGAAAGAGAGCGCAAGAGAGCGGACAGAGACGGCTCCAGAAACATCAACCGGTCTCAGCAGCCAGTCCAGGACTGCTCCCAGTCTCCCGACTACCAGCCGCTCTCATGTACTAGGAATAAAGAAGAAACATTCTCTCACACCTCTTTGTCGTTGTCCTTACTTTGTTACAAGTAAGGACGGGATGGGTTCTTGATTTGGTGCCGTGACCCGGATCCTCCTCGACAGTGAAGATTTGAAAAGAAGTAAACTCCACTGAACGTTAGCCGGACCTACAAGGAACAGGTGAGTAACTTGTGGTGATTTTTCAAGTTTGCTCGAACATGATGGCTGTACAGGATTTAGGGGAGTTTATTCAAAGGGTGGCTAATCAAATTACTGGCCAGTTGACGAATTTATCTACGGCAGTAGGGGCCACAGGAATATCAACAACTGTTCACACGTTTGAGGGGGACCCTAAGGGGTATAGAGAATGGATTAAGAGTGTAGAAAAATATGCGATTTTGATGAACGCAAGTGAACAACAACAAAAAAAAAAACAACTGATACCATACCAGAGTAGCACAGGGACTGTGAGTGATTAACCAAGGTCAAACGACTACTAGAGGCAGTGGCGAGACTATTATAAGGCTTCATAATAGTTAGTCACAATAAAAAAAAAGGAATAGGGCAAAACACGCTTTGGAGCTTGCAATGGCGCAGATGGAATCGGGAGGTGTGAGTAACGCCAACAGAGAGCGGATAGACTCTGCGCCATTTCTACTGGGCGGATTTATATTAGTAATGGAGTGAGAAACATAGGAGCTCCATAGAGGATTTGGTATTCTAAATTGTATATATGTATATATACTAGATCTATCTTAAACATATAATTCTGATGTTTCAGAATACGGAATGGGGTTTCTTGCTATGTACGTGTTAGTTGGTATAGCCAGTGGTAGTGTCGTTTTTGAAAATGTAATTTTTCAAAAGCTAAATGTTATAACTACTACTAGATCGAAGTGGATGATAACCTTTGTCATGGATTTAAACCCTTATTATGCTTATCTTGACAAATGCCACAAAGATATTGAGGCTACTGCACTTTCAGTCCATACTCTTGTTGATCGGTATCATAACAACAATAACGAAGGAGTAGAAAGTATGTTCATAAGATTAGACAAGGAAGTGAACAGTTTGAATGATACTCTTGGTAACCTAGAATTAAATTTTGGAGAAAATACGAAATTGACAAGACCTCGACGGTCCCTATTACCATTTATTGGATCAGCCATGAGTTTCCTGTTTGGAACGGTATCAGAAGCAGACCTCTCTACTATCAAAAAGAATATCGGTAAGCTAGCCAGAAGTCAAGAAACACTGGCCCATGTGGTACAGGAAGGTCTGACTATCCTAAACTTACGAGGGGAAGTCAATAAGTTCATAGAAGTGGGTGCTGATATATCCTTGGTGATGTTGTCATTGGTGTCATTATTGAGTTGATTCATCTGTGACTCTGTATACTGATACCCAACCTTCCTCGAGCATTTACTTGAGAGTTAGAGCCTTTAAAAGACGATTACCCTGCACAAATCATGGAAACCTCCAAAACTGAGTTTCATGCAGTTATCAAGTTTCTCACTAAAGAAGGTGTGAATGCAACCGAAATCCACAAACGCATGATCAATGTGTATGGCGAGGAAGCCCCTCAATATTCCACTGTGGCAAAATGGTCAGCTGAGTTTAAGCTCCTTGGAAGATGACCCACGGTCAGGAAGACCTTCTGAAGCCATTACAGAAGATACAATTGCCCGGATCCAACGCTTAATTATGTCCGATCGGAGAATAAAGGTGGACGAGATAGCTTCAGAGTGTGGCATTTCACATGGAAGTGTTTGCACAGTGATCCATGAACACCTGCACATGTCCAAGGTATCCGCAAGATGGGTCCCTCGTAACCTAAATGCACATGATCGTCACCAGAGAGTTGAATCCAGTCGTGAGCTGTTGGACATCTACAACGCTGATCCTGATAACTTTCATGCTCGTCTGGTTACTGGGGATGAAACCTGGATTCATCACTGGGATCCCGAAACCAAACAAGAATCCATGCAGTGGAAGCACAAGCATTCTCCTGCACCCAAGAAGTTCAAAACACAACCTTCTGCTGGCAAGATCATGGCAACCGTTTTCTGGGATTCAAAGGGTGTGATTCTCATAGACTATAAACCACCTAAAACTACGATCACAGGGGCTTACTATGCTGACTTGTTGAAAAGATTGAGAGCGGCCATCAAAGAGAAGAGGCGTGGGAAGTTGACAGCTGGAGTCATGCTTCTCCACGACAATGCACCAGTCCACAAGAGCCGTGTTGCACAAGCTTCTCTTCAACAATGTGGCTTCGAACAACTAAACCATCCCCCATACAGTCCAGATCTGGCCCCCAGCGACTACTATCTGTTTCGCAATTTGAAATCTCACTTGCGTGGAACAAGATTTGCCAATGATGATGACCTCAAGGCAACAACAGAGGCGTGGCTGAGGGACCAATCTGAAGACTTCTATTTCAAGGGCATAGACAGTCTCAAAGACAAATGGGCAAAATGCATCGAGGTTCAGGGAGACTATATTGAAAAATAAAACCAATATCACAACCATTGTGTTCTGTTTTATATCGAGTTCTATGAACATATTGACTTCCCCTCGTATCTAGGGTTCAGATAAACCAGAATAGGCATACAATCAATTCGATTATCGATAGTGTACACAAAATGGATGTCAAAATTTCAAACGTATCATTAACCCTTAGTGATCGGATAGATAAGTTTGAATGGGTAACAGTCACTTACATAGAGACTACGTATGGTGATTGAGGAACTACGACAAACCATTGAAATCTTTATGGCTTATGTGGAACACCTTCAACTTCAACTTAATATGCTCTCATTGGGACACTTGTCACCAAGCACAATTAGCCCAACACAGTTGCAAGCGTTATTACAGGATGTAAAAATTCATTTACCTCCTAATTTCAAGTTGACAGGGGACCCACAGAAACAATTATGGGATTTCTATAAGACTCTGACTTGTACGACCGTATTGTATGAAAGAGAGATCTTGATTATCGTGACTCTTCCCTTACTAGATCTTAATGGTCAATTTGAAGTGTATGAAGCCCATAATGTGCCAACACCTATGTTATCAAATGCTATCGAGACCAAACCAAATGATACCAATCTTATGGTTGCCACATATAAGTTAGAAGCGAAAATAATTGCCGTCAATGATGCCCGAACTCAGTATATGTTCCTTCCGGGTTCAGAAGAACACTTATGCACCATGCCATTAACGTCATATTGCTATATACAAAGTCCAGTATATTCGATCAATCTTAGCAAAGACTATATTATTGCTCTCTTCATGAGGGCAGGGCAGAGGGTTAGATAGCTGTGTCAAACAGAGGTCACCCCACGTTCAGTATTGCCTATGGCCCGGTATATTAATAATGGGAAATGGATAATTACCACCATTAACAACCTGCATTTCACAATTGGTTGTAAGAATCAGAAACCACGGGTATTGACTGTAGAACCACCCTCTGGTCGTGTCCAAATGAACCTAGGTTGTTCGGCTTCCAATGATCATTTAACGTTGCCGCCCTATTACTATGATGAAAGTCGTCAGAGTGTTGACGAGGACTGGTTGCAAGTATATCAACCACCTAACGTATCCTCTCTAATCTTATGGGAACCTTTTCATAAGATAGCTAAGAATTTGTCCTTAGTTGAATTACCCCACATCTCGATAATATAAATCCAATCCCCATGGATACTTTATTTAATCAGTTAGTAACTCTGGATACTAAGATGAAAGAGAGCAAAAAGTCTTACAAGAAAACTGTCATAATAGTGGGAATAGTAGGAGTGATTTTAGTTGTAATTGGGATTGTCATCTATGTTAGGTTTAAACCCTGGCTAGCCAAAATGTTTAGGCGAGCAAGAAACACCCAGGTTGCTCCCGACTTCGAGTTGGTGCCGGTCTTATCGGGAGGTGTGAGTAGCACCGACAGAAGGCGCGTAGCCACTGCACCGCACGAATCAGGAGGAGAGATGGAGGATACGGTGACATCACCTACAGCGGCTCCAGCTGTGAAGATCCTCTATCCAAGCTTGGACAGCAGCAGACTGGATCCACGCTGATGGTCAAGTAGACCAACGAGTAAACGGACAGATTTACTCAGTATAAATAGACGGTCGTACAACTGGGCATGTTCTCATCCAGTGGTGACACAACAAGTAACTGAAAACACAACGCAGGTAGAAGGCTAGACGACACAAGTAGAAGGCTAGACGACACAAGTAGAAGACTAGACGACACAAGTAAAAGATTATGCTGCAGAGGTATCAGCGGAAGAAATTTTCGAGGAAAAATTCTTAGTTACATTGAGGCGAATGTAACATAGTTGATACCCGCCTCCTCTGGTCAGTCCCAAGTCAGTCTATGTTAAGTCCACCGAATGCATAATTAAGTATGCAGGAAAGAACTGCTGCGAACTAAACCACCATGAAAAGAAGGACACATTAACGACTGGACACAGCACACGTGGGCTACATAAAGCAGCGATCAGCCCCCCGAATGAACCCACACGCAGCAAGGGTCTGCAGCAAAATAATCCACCATGACGGCCATGACACTTTAATGTATGGACACTACCTGTGACCAGTAATGAAATTCATTCATGGGGACTTGTAACTGACATTTCGGACGTGTGTCCAGCTAGGCGCACTTCAGGTGTGATGCAAATGAGTGGGCCATTAAGACTGACCAAGGGACTATATGAAGGGGAGGCGGCCATGCAGAAGGCAGAGCGGAAAGAGAGCGGACAGAGAGCGGACAGAGACGACCACAGCAACATCAACCGGTCTTAGCAGCCAGTCCAGGACTGCTCCCAGTCTCCCGACTACCAGCCGCTCTCATGAAAAAGGAATAAAGAAGAAACATTCTCTCACACCTCTTTGTCGTTGTCCTTACTTTGTTACACAGACATAGTCATCATCAACATACAACGGCGAGATGACGTTAAGTGAATTGGCCGAAGAATGGGCCGCCGGTTGGCAGCCTGTGTTAGAAACTGACTACAAGTAGTTGTACAACTATAAAGACGAAGTTAAATATAAGGAGTCTTGTTTATAGCCATGACTACATGTCAAGACGACCTGCGCGCAAGCCCTCCACATTGTTTAACAAAAGTTCTCTGCCCTGTGTCATGAGATGTATACATCCACCACGAAGGGCAGCGGGGGTTAGAGGGTGTCACCGTGACAAGCTTACTACCTCGTCGGGGAAACTAGGACACATTTCCATTGTTCTGAAGACATATTCCCTGCTCAAAATAGACAATTGTTCATCCTTGTGTAGATATGCCAATTTTTGTTGTTAGTTTCAAACACAGTTCAGGGGCAGTGGGGTAGCCTAATGGTTAAAGCGTTCGCTCGTCATGCCGTAGTCCAGGGTTCTGTTCCCCAGATGGATACGAGTAATTTGGTGTTCCTCGCCGTGATATTACAGGAACATCATTATTTGTTCCCTTAAAGCATTACTACGTAATGCTCGAAATGCAACATTATAAACTATCATGTAACAAATTCATATGGCCAACTGCCTGCTTGACATGTGGTGAGTTGGTTTCCTTGACAACGTGACCTCCATAAACTTGATCTCCAAAGACGAAATACCGCACATAGAAACCGGACACAAATACCGGAACCGAAAGCGTTTTGTTAGTGCTTCCAGACATAACGTGAAAATTCAAGGTATACGAACATCCTTTCGTATAGTCATGCACTCTTCCCATTCAACCATGGAAGACCTTAAGCACGTGTTGCTCAGTCCCAAATGAGATGTATACGATGAGCCAACGATGTGGCCACTGTACCTTCATCACTTTGGGCTTTTCTCCTGTAGTAAACAGATCAGCCGTGATGTAACTGTTTGAGTATTCAAAAGTGGCGGGGTCCATGAAGATCGGGGTCAGAATTTATCTTGCTTGTCGTGAGAGGTGACTGGTCAGACTTGCTGACTTAGTTGACGCATGTCATGCTAATACTGGTCACCTCAGGATTGACTGGATTATTTACAGATCTCGGCCCGCCATACAGCTGGAATATTACACAGTGTGTCGTTAAGCCACAACTAAACAAAACATCACAGGTCTGGGAATTTTCATGGTTGTTGATGTCTATAGTATTGTTGTTTTGTTGTTTTCGACCACTCAAAAGCAATGCAGCATGCAGTGCTTACAATCTGCCCGACCTGTTGCTCATTCCTAGCAATTATGTTGCTGTCATCACAGAGTCAGACTATCACACAATCACAATGTTTCACTATCACACAATCACAATGTTTCACTATCACACAATCACAATGTTTCACTATAACACAATCACAATGTTTCACTATAACACAATCACAGTGTCACACTATCATACAATCAAATTACCAACAAAATCACAGAACAATCACATGCACGGGACACACCTCATATATCAACTGAGTGGTATAGCACGCATTATAGCCAGATGTTATTCGTGAATGATATGAACATCGTTTATGCAAGCAAAACACAGAAATAATACAAGGCTACCTCACATCACAGTAGTTGTGGCGGTAGTAGTAGTAGTAGTAGCAGAGGCAGCAGTAGTAGTTGCAGCAATAGTAGTAGTAGCAGTAGCAGAGGGAGCAGTAGTAGTAGCTGCAGCAGTCGCAGCAGCAGCAGCAGCAGCAGCAGCAGCAGCAGTAGTAGTAGTAGTAGTAGTAGTAGTTAAATACATGAAGTGTAAGGGCAATGGACGTTGTATCGGCAGTACAAGTAACAGTAGTAGTAGTTAATGTTGATATGTGACGGAAACCCAAAGTAGATATGTTTATAAGCAGTCTCCATGACTTTCCTGTCTACAGATCCAACACACACACTGATGTTGCTGACTGTTTGTCTCCTTGACGAAGTGGTATCGAAACCCGATCTGAGAAGCTAATACTTACAGAATGCTGTACACTATTGTCTACTTGTGTGAAATAGCAACCAGTCTTAAACATGACGTCATTTCGGACAGACAAACATTCCGGTCGGTAAGTGAAGTACTACTAGAATATGCGAGAGACTTCATATACTTAAACAGACATTCGTATACGTGATTTAGGTATCGCTCGTAATTTATGGCTAGGCGGGGTGATTTTTATGGAAACGGATTTTCAATTGGAAGAACTCCCCCCTCCCTTGAAAATAATGTGCAAAGTAAGTGACACTCCCCTATCACCCGTCTGCATGGCTTGTAGAAAATCAATGCCCCTCCTTCCCTTTCCTGTATTTTTAAGCATGATTTTCATATATTTTCATGTACAAAATTGCTGACACTATTCCCCTCGCCCCCAACTCCCCAACCCCTATCTCCCTCAGAACCGTATCGGTGAACCACCACCATATCTTTTCCCTATAGCTTTAAATTATGGACGGCCCCTTAAAGTACTGTTAAACTTTGATGAGTTTGTCGCATCTGTAAATAGTAAGACGCTTATGGGCATTTAACAGAGAAAGTAACATGCTATATAGTGTAGATGTCATACAAAGACTGTACGTACCGCGATGTCAACTGACCGTTCCTTTACTGCAGGGGAGATGCACGGAACATCAGCACTCTCCTTCAATAGCAGCACGCTCAATGGGACAGCTTCAAGCTCTGGCCGTATCACACTGCTCCAAGTGAAGCACGGCTGGGTATGTCGTGCTCATGTGACAGACTTCATGCACAGGGTTTGCCCGCCTCGACCGAAAGCCTGTTCGATTATGTCATGTGACATGAACGGGCGGGCCCATTCTTAACTCTGTCATGAATCACAGGGAAAACCAGGATACGGAAATATATCTAGTACATGGAGATGTCGTAACAGGCTGAAACCATAGTCTGGTGCTTTTGGATAATGCAGTTCGTGTTTTCGTAACTTTCAACATGCACACATACATTGAGCTCGTTACACCATCATCCATCTCATTTGAAGAGGACTTACACGCTTCAGATGCAGTGACTCGAGAATATCTGTCAGCACTGGAAGACACCAAGCCACACCTTATGAAACATGCCTCCTTTCCCTTCATCCAAAACAAAGTATTTGATCATGAGTGAAAATTAATATCATGTTCTCTTTATCTGAGAGCTTATAGTTTGTTTTTCCCGTAATATATTTATTAGGAATTACATCAATTCTAAGCCTCAACTTAACTTTATTTCTATAATTTCTCCTCATAATTAATATATTTTGCATAAAAACTTCATTTTTTTATTTAAAATTCAACTAGTGAGGCAAAGTGATACACTAAACGCCAAAAGAAACGGTACCCTCTTTCCCAAATGACGGATGTACCTATATTCAGCTGGCGTTATGATGCGAGGACGTCCACTTCTTGGTCTGTCTGTGGTGACCCCAGTCTTCTCTCTGTAGAGCTGATGTCGACCCCATCTGTCTCTTCAGCTTTTGATTGTGGCATATTTCTCGTACTTGTGTATCATATCATGCATTCTAGTCTCCGTGTATACTCTATAGAATCGATTTACCAATGAAATTAATGGAAGTAATGCTTGAATATTGCTGCGTTGTTGATATTGGTAAACAGAAAATGGAAAAATGTTGCTTTGCAAGCAAAAATGTTACGTAAAATAATTTCAGATGATTTCAGTACTTTAAAACTTTTTCTTTTGAATTGTATTTGTGACAACAAGTAGAACGTGTCTTTGACACTGTGAAAACGTGTTTAGGAACGATTCTTTTTGTTATAAAAGTTGAAAATGGCAACTTTAAATGGTTTATCGTTATCTCCAAGCAGTAATGTATTTCAAACTTTCTTTTGGTCATCTAAATCATTGTTACTGGTTTATTTCGGCATGGTCAAAAATAGGATAATTTAATTCGTTTAAAAAAAGATGCCTTTCCCCTAAATATGAATGCATTTGAGATATTTTTTTCGTAATTTGCATAAAGATGTGTTGTTCACCTTTCTTGTCAACAAATGCCTTCTAACATATCTTTGATAGTTTTCAGTAATTCATAAAGGTAAGAGAGTCACGTTTCTTCTAGTTTTTAGTGTATATAATATGCATTTTAGATCATGCATTTATATTATTTTATGCTATTGTGTGGATATAAATATGTTTAGGCCCAGGGATATTTTGGATTTAGAGCCGAAAGCATCATACTGAAAAAGATATGTCCGTCTGTCTATCTGTCCGTCTGTCTTTCTAGTACAAAAGCACAGCAGTGACGGGAACTACCCTCGAACTACCCTGTGTTATATTCGCCATTCTATAGCGACAAATGCGCTGAACCCATTCGCCGCGTTAGTTACGGATATAGCCGGATTCTAACAACACTAAAAAGGATCAAATAACACCTACGAAAGAGAGAGAACACTGATTGATACCCAAATTATAATGACCACGCCCAAACAATTGCTTTTAGTTGGTACTGGTTTTCCCCTAGCAATAATCCACCCAGTGGACCACAGTAGGGAACACAATAAGTTCCATATTTAGTACCTGTGTTTCAAATCAAACCCTCTCTTACCGAGTGACCAATAAAAATGTTAATCATCAACTTAACTCACATCCGCCATGAAAAACGAAAGATGTTTCAAATTATTTCACACACGGAACAAATTATGATAAATTTATTGCAATTTTGCCAAACGTTGTGTTTGGCCAAAGTTGACGCCAAAGCACTTCCCAGTTATTTCAGTACGTCATTTAAATTTACAAAAGGCACTTCAAGGTGCCGGTTGCTGTTTTGTTGTTCCTGGTTGTTTCAGAACACAAGGAAATATCCGTTTCAAGTATGGATCTGTACGTACGTTCTTTCCTAGTTTTATGTTATGTTTAATGAAGATGATTTAACATCAACCAATAAATCTTCTATTTGCTTACCCGTGAAGATCCGGGGTAAAATACGTGTCTTCAGCAACCCATACACCCAATCGGGTGGTCAGGCTCGCTCACTTGGTTGACACAAGTCATCGGTTCCCATTTGCGCCGACCAGTGCTCATGCTGCAGGACACTGGATTGTCTGGTCCAGACTTGATTATTTACAGACCGCTGCCATATAGCTGGAATATTGCTGAGTGCGGCGTAAAACTAAACTCACTCACTCACTTGTATTTGGTATCAAAGGCCACTGGCCAATTATAATCACAAGAATGAATGAAACAGAGCACATGCAAAGGTCAATGAACAAGTTTCGGTTTAAGCTATTTTAAGCAATATTCCAGCAATATCACGACGGGGAACACCAGTAATGGCCTTCACACAATGTGCCCATGTGGGGAATCGAACACGGATCCTCGGCTTGATGAGCAGCAAGGCTACCCTTGCTACCTCATGCAAAGAACAAATGCCACGTTCTAAGAATTTTTATGACAGGTTAATATTAACCGAATATGTGTTACAGGTTTACTTTTGTGTGTGTGTGTGTGTGACTCCAAAGGTTTATCTGTCCTCGACGAATGTGTTTTCAGCTCCGCCCAGTTTGGACAATGCTCTCATATTTCTTCTCCATTCGCTGTCAAAAACAGTTTTGAACTGTCTGTAACGCCGAAATTTAGGGCTGTTGTAAATATTGGTTTCATGACTCCTGTGTAAGAAAAGTGGGACAGCTTATATCTGTTAACGACAAAGCAGGTCATCACATCGCGTCAGAAACCTGTAATGATTCCTGCCATTTCACGTTGTCAGAATACTTTTCTTGGTTGATGTCTCCGGGTTCTCGCTCCATCATGTCACAACAGGCAACTGCCCCGTGAACCTTGATTCTGTAACGAGTAATGTTGACAAACATGCAGATACATGTACGTTAACGTTGTCAGGTCTATCGGGACGTCGTGTAGTCAGTCGGGGAGATTGACCTTGGAAATGACGTCATTATATTTACCTAGACGTACTACGTGTCTTACTGGATTCCCATAAACTGATACTTAGTCAGATATTTCTACACTACATTTTGTTATTTCGTCAAAGTTAGACAGTAATGTTATTCACGTTGTGATTTTGTATGCAGTTTTACAAAGTTTCCCGTATGTAAGGAACATCACGGCTGTGGACGCCAGAAATGGGCTTCACACATTGTACCTATGTCGGAAATCGAACCCAGGTCTTCGGCGGGACGAGATAACACTTTAACCACTTGACTACCCTGCCGCCCCTCCCTTAACAGAACATAAAGGTCCATAAATACATAATTATGACTCTACCGTAGTTATGTTATGATGATCGTAAAAAGGAAATCAACTAAAATAAGCATGCATGAGTGTGTGCGTGTGCGTGTGCGTGTGCGTGTGTGAAATGTAAGGGTTGTTAAGGATCTTCAAGATGAAGAAAGTGAGGAGTACGTCCCCCACCAGAGCGTTGCAATCAGGATATAGCAGTCTCATACGTTGTGTCTGGAACGGAACCCATTGACCGCGGACCGGAACTCATCGCTTCTAGGAAATACTCAAGGCGGATAATTTCACTTAGCAACCGTTCTAGGAAATGCAGCTGCATGGGTCAAGGAGATTTAAATAACGCAGAACGTGTATCTGGCAAGCCGAGGTTGCCTGTTTGTGTTCAAGTCCCTGGTCGCGTCATACCAAATGCGTTAAGCTGGTACATATTACTACCCTTCCTGGCGTTTTATTCAGAAAATAAAACGTGGATTGGTAGGCTTGGGGTATATTGTATCTGAGGGGTAACCAGTATGGGACAATCCCAAGCTCCTGAAAATCACAGTCATGGGGAGCAGCATCAGTTACGTTTGCGGTAACGTTTCTGACGCTACCACGGATCAAAACATAGACCTTTCGTTCTTCGTGCAGGGACTTACTCCACTGTGCCGCGGAGACCGTTTACAGCTATAGTATACATATATATATATATATATTGGATGTACGTATCTGAATCAGTCACATATGTTTGATTGAGATATTTGAGATTGTGACATATCAAAAAGAATCAAACGAAAAACCCCAATATTTTATTGAACGCTATAAGTAGTCCCATAATGCCAGTTCTAAAGCATCACTTCAAAATATTTCCCCTTGGCCTAAATGTCTCTTATTGCACATGTTCCCGTTCATTATATTATATTTTGATATAAGCGACCTCTATTTACACAAATAACCAAAAGGGTTAATACGTAAAAGTTGTTGACAAGCACATGACAAAAAAGACTTCACATCTTGTAATAATATTTCGTTTCGTGAATCGCTCTAGAATCGCCCGTTTCCATAGTGAGTCATGGCGAAACTACACTGTCACAGAGATTATTAGAATGAGTATCCGACTCTGAAAGTGAAATGCCATTTGCTATGTTTTGACACTGGCCAATAAGGGTTAACACAACGCCCATGCATTAAACGATTACTACAAGCCATTATGTGTGAGAGTAAGTTCAAAACGTGTTAATAATAATTGTTAAAGAAGGACGGAGCAATAAGACTGGTTAGTACCATCTCTACCTGCATCTCTCACTCACTCACTCACTCACTCACACACACTCACTCACACACTCACACACACTCACACACACAGCCATTTCTGCGGGGATTCGTTGGGACGAAAACAGAAGACAAATGCACGCGCGTGAAGATGGTTGGTTGTCAACATATTATGTAGAACGGCGTTGTCTTACATAAACTCTTGCAGAAATATCAAAGATGCACATTCTAATCTCGGCTTTAATACTGAGCGATATAGGAAATGGGCTCTCACACAGTGATATTTGACCTGGGCTTCTCATTACACTATACGTTGACACAACGCGTAAAATGAGACCTTCACGTTGCTATAGACTCCAATATCAGACCTTGCATTCATATAGACCTTAATATCAGACCTTATCTTTAATACAGACTTTAATATCAGACCTTAACTTTGCCCTAGACTCCAAAGTCAGACCTTACAGATCTTTACTATTATTGCTTCACTTTGATATAGACGCCAAAATCAGACCTTCAGTTTCATACAGTCTCCAATATCAGACCTTGTCTTTGATACATACTCTAATATAGACTCCAATATCAGACCTTGACATTCATAAAGACGCTAATGTCAGACTTTCAATTTCATACAGACTCCAATATCAGACCTTGACTTTGCTATAGCCTCTAATGTCAGACCTTCAGTTTCATACAGACTCCAATATCAGGCCCTGTCTTTGCTATAGACTCTAATGTCAGACCTTCAGTTTCATACAGACTCCAATATCAGACCTTGTCTTTGCTATAGACTCTAATGTCAGACCTTCAGTTTCATACAGACTCCAATATCAGACCTTGTCTTTCATACATCCTCTGATATAGACTCCACTATCAGACCTTGACTCTGATCCTTCAGTGCCCTTAATACTGAAGGCCTAATATCACAGCGTGGACAATACGAACCATCAGGGCCAGTTCAGTTACTACACGGAGAAGGTTATTCCGCCCACGACTATGTAAGCCACCAGGAGCACCGGGATGTTGGAACTAGGACCATGACCCTTGTTCACAAACGGTTGAATATGGACCATAAGCTAACTGGAGGAAATCATTTGTACATACTACCACATAAGTAGTCTCTGTCGCTTCATACTCAGACTTCATTTGACAGTCTACTTCCTTTAGACAGGATGTCTCCCTTATGCAGCCAAGCAACAATGATAAGCAATCATTCAATACCTGTGGTTTTGTGTGGACCCAAATACCAAATCGTTTGTCATATTTCAAAGCTATTAAAGCACGCGCTTATCTCGGTCTCTTCGGTTCCCTCATCGGGGTCTCCCCTCCATGTACACCAGCGGTACAACGTGTACGACATATGTCTACAGCACCGGCAGTCGAAGTGGATATAACCAATAAAATCCCTCGACCCACATAGAAACTGACCGAGGTATCGCCGCCATGACGCCATCTTACTTTGCAGCGTCAGGTACATCTGGAAATCAGTGTTCCTTAGGGTACTGCAGAGACGACTAATCTCCTTCACCAGCCGTCGGTGTAGTTGTTCAACACGTACGCGATCTGAAGTCATTAGCACCAGGTGTTCCAGAGAGGTGAGGAATCCAAAATCCGCCATGTTTGTCTTGAATATCGTCTCATAATCCAGTATCTCTGACAAGGTCGCTTCCGTTTCCTGCTGTTTTCCTTGTGCCATGTACGCATGCGCAAGAGACAGCCGTATGTCGACGTTTGTTGGGTGGGTCGGCATGCACCTGATAAACACTTCTATAGCCTGATTACAGGACCTGACCGCTTCCTCGTATAGACCTCTAGAACCAAAGACCAATCAGATACTGAGTGAAAGAGATTTAATAACACCTCAAAACTAATCTAATCTAATTCTAATCTTTTGAAACAACGAGGGCGTTTCACACTCACCTTGTTCTAGATATTAACCCTTGAGTAGGTTCTTAAATGTCTTTCAGATGCAGGCCTAGTTTAGAGATCTGACTGTGCAGTACCATGCCACAGACGCAAAAATGGACCGGGTAACGTATTTGCCGTATTGAGCACCCTCCACTACGTAGCGCCACGTGAACAGCGAATTGTGCAACTTGTAACTATCGTGTCGTCGTTTAAGGAGCAGTTGTTAATAGGTTATCTACAGGCCAGCAAATTACATCAGGTGTACTTACAACCTTAAAACCTAAACCCATGATTTACATGATCTGTTCAGTCGACAAGAAACGGTCGAAGGTGAGCTTCGATGCATGTACGGAGTCGACAATAAAGTCATTAACGTATACGACAAATAACCCGAATGCTAATAGTCCCTAATCCAAGAGAGCTAGTCCAGTTTATCACTACTTACTTGAAGAGATAAGCGTTGGCCCGGTTCCAGAGTGAGATACCGGTATTGTAGTCCCACCAGCCTAGCTTCCTCCTGAGATTCAGAGCCTCTGACAGATACCTCAAAGCTCGGTCTGAAATGAGTGGGTGAGCGAGTATAGTTTCATGCCACTTACAATACCACAGCAAGGGACACCAGAAATAGGCTTATGCACTGGACCAATTTTGCAAATCGAACCCGGGCCCTCGGCATGACGAGGGGGCGCTTTAACCACTAGACTACCCCACCTCCACTTTACACCAAAGACCAAAGTGTCTATTCTTTTCCCATACAAGAACAAGAGCGAGATACTACATTGCCAGTAGCGCATATTTAGGGACTGAGGATCGGGTGCTAATGGGTACGACAATTCGCCGTGCAGTGTTATTGTTTGTGCCCGTTAGGCGCTGATGATGAGTTCGACTCACAAATTTGCTACTGTTATTGTAACAGTTTGTCGATACAGCACAACGAGTTTTCCAATCTAACAGTGGCTCCACTGGCGAAAACACCATTATGAAAACCAGAAAAGTGAGCAAACCGTATTCGCCTCTCCACAGATACCGGGATCCCAGATTGTTGAGGTTGTTGACCAGATACAAGGGGAGGTAATTAACGAGCTTGCGTCTTTCGTGGCAAGACAGTAGGAAGAACGTTAATGCCTCGTCGAACATTCTCTCTGAAGCCAGATGTAACAGTTGTTAAAATACATGGAATGTTAGAGATTTCAATATCAACTAGTCAGCACAGCCGTCATGACGTTTGTAAACGTTTGGACAAACACTCTACTGATGAATAAATGCATCAATACAGTAAGGATCTATTTCATTAATACTAAACCATGACAGAAGATAGCTCACGCTTCTCCAGGGTAAGGCCCATGGTCTGAATCATCACTGCAAGCACCGGGTGTCCTGGCATGAGCTGGTGGGCCTGGGGGATAGTGCGCCGAAGTATCCTTTCAGCCTCGGGGTAGTTGCCTACATGCGATAGTGGAAGATTCTTTCAGGTCTTTGAAATTTTTGTGATATGTTTTGCCACTAACCAAGATATCCCAAGAATATGATTACTTTGGTGAGTCCCACATAATCATATTATTGTATGACTCACCATGGTAGCTCTTGACAATAGCCAGATGTGACTCACCGCAGGTCCAGACTTAAGTAAATGTCGCTAACCAAGATATCCCAAGAATATGATTACGAGTGACTCACCAAGGTAGCCCTGGACGATAGCTAGATGGGACCTTGCTTGAATCCTGTGGGGCACAACCATGGTTTTGTAGTTTGAAGTCACGTTCGTTTTCAGAGATGCGTCGAGATACCTGAAGTGAGTAAACAAACTATCGTCAAACTGGTAACATACTGCATTATGTACACATGATTGCACAATGTCATTTAGAAAACAGTCAAATGTAACATATGACCTATTTGGGATTACACTGTCGTAGTAAAGTACAGATTCTGGTTGAGCGGGTTAGGCAGCTGAGTAACAAAGATTGGCCTTCAACAAGACGCGTTTACCTATCGGCCTTGACGCTATCTCCAAGCCGGACATAGAACCACCCGAGTCTGCGCAGAAACATCACACGGTAGTAGCTGTCTTCTGGTGTGTTCAGTTTCGACACGACTGTCTCCAAAGTTGAGATCGCCTCTATTAGCGTCTCGTCGTCTGGGTAAAACAGTTTTATTTCGTTAGCAATGTTTTGAAATGTAAATACTTTAACGCAATGACAAAAGTGAACTATGCCCCGACTTCAAAGGTTAGCGAGGGGCGATGGGATAACCTAGTGGTTAAAGTAGTCGTCAAAGGTCCAGGATCGATTCCCTCATGGGTACAATGTATGAAGCCCATATCTGGCCTCAGGCCACAAATATTTTCCTTCTTTTCTATCTGCAGTGACATGCCATTCCACCATAATTAATATCGTTCATAGGCCGTTCTCCAGTTGCATGTTGACCAACCTGCCTCTTGTCACTTAACCAGCAAAATACCACCCTGGGTTGACCAGAGGGATTTTGTTGTATCCAGAGTCAACAATGGTCAAAGGAAGTCTCGAGCCGAAACACACTAAACAGCCTTGAACTTGGGGTCACTTCATTGGAGGCTGGTGTCAACATCATGTGCAAACAGGGGGCCACAAAAATAGCAATAAAGTGCAATGTCTTACCTTTCATTTAAACTATCGCAAGTCATCCAGGAAACATTAGCATATACAGAACAGCCCATTTAAAGAGGGCACTATATTCTCCTAGTTTCCTTCCGGGTCATGGTAAAAGTAACTGGTCTGAGGCCATCTGGGCCCCCGTCGTGAATATTGCTAAAGGCTAACTAACTCACTCACTCTCTCAACGGCTAGCAATGCAACCCTGCTGCACACAGCATGGAAAACACTACCACTGAACGTGTTCTGTGTCATTTCATTATATTTCTTGTATAGTTTCATTTATGTAAAGCCTTCACGAGGACACTTCCGGTTACCTAATTTGCATGCTTATATCGTAGGGGGTATGAAATGCATGTTTATGTCATGGACTGATGCCACGTATATATGCTTTAGTCCAATGACAAATGTTCATTACAAAAATCTGAAGGGTCCCAGGCAGCGAGGTGGTTTAAATCGCTGTCGCGTGTGTTCTTCTACCGGGATTCAAATTCACTGCAAACGTCATCAAAACGTTACAAGGTTCATGAAGTACCTAGCCAAACGAAACGTTGTTGATCACGTCTATGGCACATGTATCACAATACGTCACCCCCAATGAATCATTTCTGAAGTGTTCGATTGTTTAAGAAACTATGAAACAACGGTATTTACGTATCTATAGTTTAGTGATTGTCCACAACTTGTGACACCACAGACTTCAAAATACATCAGAGAGTGAGTGAGTGAGTTTAGTTTTACGCCACAATCAGCAATGTTCCAGCTATATGGCAGCGGTCTGTAAATAACCTAGTCTGGGCCAGATAGGCAAGTGATCACCAGTCGCTCAAGTGGGAACCGATGACGTGTCAACCAAATCAGTCTGACCAGACGATCCCGTTAGTCGCCTCTGACTCAAAATATATCAAAGATATAACGGAAAGGGCTTTCAGAAAGACGTGCAAGTTAGTAATTCCCTTCTTCAGACTATTTCAAGGCATGTAAACTTGGCACAACAAAAATGTCTACGATGGCCACAATTCTCCATAACCTTGTTAATTCACATGTTCAGGGAAGCTGACGTGTCATGCAGGATATGTAATCACGACAATTCATTCATTGTTTTCACAGTATCACAACACCTGCTAACCTTTCAATGAAACGGCCCAAAATCCCCGCAGTAGCAGCTGTTGCTTGATAGTGCCAACTCTACCAGACGCCTCCGCCATTCCCGAATAGAAGAGCTGGGATCTACCAGGGCAGAGCGCTGACAGCGTTCCCTCCTCCAGCAGCACTACCTAGTAGCACCAAAGAAGTACCACCGATTCGTAACTCCTCGTGTCATTCCGGCAAGCCGGGTGGCGTCTCGTACCCCTCTCGTGGCCATGTTTACGACTGGGTCCTGTCTAAGCGCAAACGGGCATGGAGAAAAAAGATTGTCTAGTACCATCATCAAAGAAAGCTACCTCTGAATTTCCAAACATGGCTCTTAGAATATCCAACATTCCGTGGACAAAACAGCAGTACGTCATTACTTTTGCATATATGTTTTAGTGTTGAAAGGTGCTCATCCTTCAGCTCAAAGTTGATGTCAGGTTGTGCTTGGTACAGTTTAGAGAAGTTTCAAAGTTCAACGGTCCCGCCATTTTCATGTTTTGAAATGCGATTTGATTGGTTCTCCACGATTCTTGGCCATGATGGCGTACGAGAAGGGTACGAGTCATCTTGTAGGTCACGGAAAGAGACGAGCAGTTACGAATGAAGATCCGCCAATACAAGCAAAACTAGCCGCCTGTTAGAAATGAAGTTTATGAATGACTATGACTTTGACTGTAGGGGGTAATCACTCAGCTGGAATATTAATTTGTGCAACGTTTCCCAATAAACAAACAAAACGTACCTGTAGATAGACGCGGTAAGTGTTCTCTCCCGAAGTGTGCACAGCCTGGGTCAAGGTCGTCTCCAGTGACCGGAAGTTGTCATGAGGAAAACCTAGCACTCTACCATTAGTTCGGACTGACCCTTCTTTGCGCATGAGCAGCAGCATTTCACCGAGAAAGTCGGCTATTGGCTTCCGGTTGTGATCGTGGTGACTGACATGGCGAATATCTTTGTTAACAAATGCACGGACGAAACTGTCGATCTTCATCCTTTTCAAACTGACGTCAAAGTCAAGAATGACATTTTCCCGAAGCGGCACCGCCGTACGTAGCTTATAGTCAACACAGGAACTGCCCAACAGAGACGCCGCTTCCACAGCGCCAAAATACCCTTCAAGTCGACACAGTGACACAGCGTCAGATTTTAGACGCGAAGTAAGACGAGCAAGCTGGAGACCAACGGCATGTTCTAGGTTGTCCACAGGGTTGGGATACTGGGAAAAGAGAGACAAAGCATCCTCTGGACAACTTAGGCGTTCAGCAAGTTCCTCAAGGCTCAGGAGACCCCCGTGCGATTCTACAAGAGAGCATACCTGAAGAATTAAACCTGGCCTGTAGTCACATGCCCTGATAATGTCGACCACCGTCTGTCGTGTTAGATTCGGATGAAACACGGGCGACAAAAGTCGACAACAGGTCGTCTCACTGAGAGGAGACAGTTTGCAGACTAGTGGTTGGAGCGTGGGTGAGATGCGCACGAATAAACGTGACGTCATGATGACAGTGACGACAGCAGTATCTTCTATGAGTCGCTGCAGGAACGAAACAGTCTTTTGAAACAAGTCTTGCCTGTCTACAATCGTTTCAAACTTGGTCAAGAGAACAACTACCCGTAGGCATGGTGTGACTTTCGAAAGAGTTCCTAATGCTGCGAATATGTCACGGTCTGAAAGCTCGTCACGTGTTTCGAGGCCCAGGGCAGTAGCCAGTGAAACCAGAAGGTGCCTCCATGTTGTAATTCCAGAACAACGGATGATGACGTCATGGAGAACCTCGTCTGAACCGATACTGCAGGTGCTCTTCAGAACTCGGATTACCTGAAAAAAAGAATGAGTGAGTGGGTGAGTAAGTGAGTTAGCAGCAATAATACACCAGAAATGCGCTTTACACATTGTGCCCATGTCGGGAATCGAACCAGGGCCTTCTGCGTGTTCTGAGTGAACGCTTCAACCTCAAGACTACCATACCACCCCCTGAAACAAGTAGCAATTCCTGTCAACGTGATCCACTGTCAATGTATAATCTTCTTTAGGAACTGACATTTAGACGCGAAAATGTTTTTAAAATGAACAGTTGTCTCTGTTTAGGAGATTATGGTCATATTTCATAATTCGTTTGTCCTCTTCCAAATATTCCCAAAAAATCATGTTTTCAAATGTAAAGGATGAATTGAATTGAAGCTTCGATGGACGTGTGTTCAGAATCGTCTATTTTGTCACTGGTGTCCCCCGCCGTAATGGTGGGTAGAACTTTGTTAAAAGAGGCGCTAAATCTAGTTCACTCATTTTTTCTCGACAGTATATGCGAGTGAGTGAATACCGCGGGGGACGCGAGAAATGGGGCTTCACACATTGTACCTATGTGGGGAATCGAACCCTGGGGCTTAGGGATCGTGCCAACGTTTTAACCACCAGGCTAATCCACAGCCGTCTCGGCAGTTGCGAAACAAGAGTTTCGACACAAGACATTTATGGACTCGGCCTTAAAAAAACTGGTAAATAATTTTACAAAAGGTGAACCGCTTTAAGCACCAAATTAAAATATTTTCACCCATGTGGGGAATCGAACCCGTGACTAGCGGACGCTTTATCCACAAGGCTAATCCACCTCATCCTTTGTCGTAAAGCAGCTTACTCGCCGCTGTTTGGAGTATTTGTAAGTTGGAATATTTGTGAGTGTGGCGCATCAAAACTCACAGACAATAACTAAACACGTTTACTTGGGCTTCGTCATGAGTATGATTTCTAAAGTATTTGTTACCTCTTTCGCAAAATATGCCTTCCCTGATGCGATTTCACCGTAGATGACGACCACGCGGCGTTTGCGAAGATAAAGTTCATTGTGGATTGCGTCCCTTTGTTGATAACGTGACCCGTTAGTTCCCTGCATCCTTCCCTGGCCCAGGGAGCCAGGAGTTTACCGGCATCACTTCATACCTGTAAATGAAGGGCTACTTTACATATCGGAAAGGAAGGGTTACATTACATACATGTAAAGGGAGGGTTACACTACATACCTGTAAAGGAAGGGTTACATTACATGCCTGTGAAGGAAGGGTTACACTACATACCTGTAGAGGAAGGGTTACACTACGTACCTGTAAAGGAAGGGTTACACTTAGTACATGTAATTAAGGCTTTGTTGTAAGAGTTACGTGATATTTGGCAGGACGGTAGGTGAGTGAGTCTAGTTATACACGACACACGATGACCTGTGTCAAGCAAGTCAGCAAGCCAGACCCCGTTAGCCGTCGATGGATTTGAAAGGAACACCTAAGATACAGTTCATACACCTGGCGGATTTGAAAGGGACAGATGAACACAGCAGGGACAATTCCTACAGCTGTTGGATTTGAAAGGGACAGATGAACACAGCAGGGACAATTCCTACGGCTGATGGATTTGAAGGGACAGATGAACACAGCTGGGAGAATTCCTACAGCTGTTGGATTTGAAAGGGACAGATGAACACAGCAGGGACAATTCCTACGGCTGATGGATTTGAAAGGGACAGATGAACACAGCAGGGACAATTCCTACGGCTGATGGGTTTAAAGGGACAGATGAACACAGCAGGGACAATTCCTACGGCTGATGGATTTGAAAGGGACAGATGAACACAGCAGGGACAATTCCTACAGTTGATGGATTTGAAAGGGACAGATGAACACAGCAGGGACAATTCCTACGGCTGATGGATTTGAAAGGGACAGATGAACACAGCAGGGACAATTCCTACGGCTGATGGATTTGAAAGGGACAGATGAACACAGCAGGGACAATTCCTACAGCTGATGGGTTTGAAAGGGACAGATGAACACAGCAGGGACAATTCCTACAGTTGATGGATTTGAAAGGGACAGATGAACACAGCAGGGACAATTCCTACAGCTGTTGGATTTGGAAGGGACAGATGAACACAGCAGGGACAATTCCTACAGCTGATGGATTTGAAAGGAAGCGAGGAACATATCAAAGACATTCTGTACCTGATGGAACGTTTGTATAACGCTAAGCATCCCACGAGCTGCTCGCAGTGAGTGGTGAGTGAACGAGTGAGTGAGTTTGGTTTGACGCCGCCTTTTAGAAACATTCCAGAAATATCATAGCGGAAACACCAGAAATATCCTTCACATATTGAACCCAGGTGTTTGGTGTGACGAGCAAACGCTTTGATCACAAAGCCACCCTATCGCCATCCAGTTGTAGTTACTTGGATACTACATATCATGTCAAGGCACAACTGAAGTTCAGTCAAGGGTAGGTAAATAAATACAGCAATAAGAACACGCATCATTGTGTCGAAGTTGATTGCACCTATGTAAATATTGCGAGTTATGATGAGTAAGTTTAGTTTTACGCCACACGCAGCAATATTCCAGCTATATAATGCCGGTCTGTAAATAATGGAGTCTCGACTAGACACTCCAGTGGTAACAGCATGAGCATCGATCTACGCAAATAGGATACGAAGACATGAATGAGTGAGTTTAGTTTTACGCCGTACTCAGCATTATTCCAGCTATATGGCGGCGGTCTGTAAATAATCGAGTGTGGACCAGACAATCCAGTGACCAACAACATGAGCATCGATCTGCGCAATTGGGGACCGATGACATGTGTCAACCATGTTAGAGAGCCTGACCACCCGATCCCGTTAGTCGCCTCTTACGACAAGCATAGTCGCCTTTTATGGCAAGCATGGGTTGCTGAAGGCATGTTCTACCCCGGGACCTTCACGGGTTGATACTATGACGTGTGTCAAGAAAGTCAGCAAGCCTGACCACCGGATCCGTTAGCCATCTCTTACGACAAGCATGGGTTAATGAAGATCGGTTCCAGCTCGGATCTTCATGGGACTAGTTATAATGGCTAAAGGAGGGATACGCAATAGGTGTCATTCACCTAATGAAGGAGTAAATGTATACTCCGAAACGTTGTGTTTCTCGTGATACAGGGGATGACAACCATATAATCTTCTGCCTTCTCAACGCGTAACATCTAAGCTCTAACTTCGAGACAAGCGTAAGTTCGACACTAGGGTGTTTGTATGCAATCCGGAAACGACTTGCCATTCTTTATAATTATTTGCCGGGTGGTGGGATAGCCTAGTGGTTAAACGTTCGCTCGTCACGCCGTCGATCCGGATTCGATCCCAACATGAGTACAATGTTTGAAGACCATTTCTTGTTTTCCCGGCCGTGATATTACTGGAATATTGCTAAAAACGGCGTTAAACCGAACTTACTCACTCACTATAATTATGTCCCATTATAAACGAAACAAATACGCTTCGTCAAGACTGTAGGCAAAATGCGATGCTTTCAAATGGATTTTATAAAAGGAAAATAACAATGGGCAGCTTTAAGCTACTTTCCAGATGCATCACAAGTGCACCTGAAATGGGTGTCATACATTGTACCCAACTGTGAGGAATTGAACCCGAACATTCGGCATGACGAACGAACGCTTTAACCACAAGGCAACCTCGACGCCGCGTATCACAGTCGAGATTTGCACTTTAAGTTTGTACTGTTTCCTCGAGCCCACATTTGGATAGCGGAATACTTCCGTCTGTCAAAAAAGTAGAGTACGTCGAACGCTAATGTTCCCTTTTCAGACAAATAACAACTGAGTTATCCTTTATTTGTTCAAACTCTGTTCTTTTTCCCCAATCTGGCATCTTATTTCCTTAACATCATCTTCGGTTGCTGGACCCACATCAGCCTGGCTCTAGTGATGTACGGAAGGCTGAGCCCATGGATGTGTAGTAATTCTACCTCCTCGAGGTACGAGTCTATTGCAGGACGTCTGTCTGTTGTTTATATGTTTTTAAATACATTTTCTCTTAAACTGTTAATTATTACCTCAGAGACTTGTGCAAGTCTAGTCTCACAGTTAAAGTAGTTTTTTGAGTTGTTCGGTGAGTAGCTATAAACCATGATTTATTCCCGAAATAACCTGTGACGTTAGAGATGTGGGCTGCTGCTGGTGTATTTCCACACCAGGCGGTGTGCCGCACTCTCATTGACAGAAAACAGGTCACGCCTTCAAGCGCAAGCGTGATGCACAAGTCATGTGCTGAAGATCAATACTACATGAATTCAGATAATTTATTCCTCATACCATGATGAAAACAATTTCACTGATTTCTCATCGTTTACCATCCTTAGTTTACATCAGATATTTCCTACGACCCCAAAAAACTCTTCGTGGCATAAGGATATAATCACTAACCATGATGTTAAGACTCCGCTTTTACGTAAGCAAGCATTTACTCACTGTCAGTTTGTGGAGCGCAGAGATGCGAAACTCAACGGGATATAGATAGTGAACCTCGACACAGGATGTTGATCCGGATGTTAGTGGTGATTTATCAACAACAGATCAGAGAGGGCCGTTAATCACAGGCAATCCCGTGTCCGCAGTTTGACAGATGAGCCGCCTTTGACGGAGGTCAAGAAGGGGGAATCCCCCTTCCTGCACAATGTGTAATATATGCACTCACGTGGTGAGTCTCGTGCTTATCTATAAATAGATCCAACAGTTGCCAAGGGCGGTGAGAATGTCGATGTCAGTTAAGATTTTCTGGAGCGTACTAATCACACATTACAAATTGTCACTTGACGCACAGGCCAAGCGTTGGAAATATATTGTTCTATCGTCAGTGCATGAGTTGTTATACTGGCGTTGCACGTAGATGGACTTAACCCCCTGGATGCCACAGGGACATGTATGTCCCTCCTCTTCACCCCTCACTTTGAAGTCCAATAAAATTCTAAATATACCACTCACATATATATATTCCACAGCTTTGAATTCTGTGGAAAATTCCCTTTTTCGTGATACCATCCACTTTTATCTCAGACCAAGCTAAAGTGCTTAAAACGCCTTTCAAAATAGGCTTCATCGTAAATGTCGCCATTTTTCACTCTACAAAATCGCGATTCAAAACGTTATTTGCAGTATGTTTTGAAATGTGAAAATCGGATAATTACTTCGAGTATTGAATTTCAAAAATAGTATAGTAATGATCACTGATATCAAGTTTTCATGTAACCAGTAATGATAATTCTGAAACGTCGCCGATGAATCCAGAATCGGTTGGGATGTTTACGAAAATACACTTACACGAATACCGAAGTGCGCTTTCCGCCATATTGAATAGTGTTTACAAAATCACGGTTCGAGAAGGCCTGTATTGAAACGCCAATTACATCACGTATATTTCATATTCGGCTGTGAATTCAACCCACGTCTTAGAATCAAATTACAAATGGTCTTTGTCACCAATACCAACTGTCTTGATAAAACGAAACGAAAGATACATGGTATGAAAACGAACGCTGTGCTCGAAAGACAGCGCGCGCTTGTTTGAAATGTAAACAAAGAAAATTTCCGATTTTACAATGCGTAGCATTTTAGGAAAATTTCCAGCATCTAGCTTACAATGACTCAATACACTTAGAATTTTCAGGGGAACAGCATCGTTGCAAGAAATAGCAAATTAAATAGAGATGCAATGCAGTCAGTTAATAATTCCATAAAAAAACTGTCAAACTTTTACTGCAGCGTGACGCCATGACTGACGCAAATCACGGAGAACGACAGCGGTACTTGTCGGCATTTCTGGCTTCTTCCGTCATTTACAATGTAAACGATAAAAACATATAACAATACACAGATAGTCAGAATAATTCTGATTACTTACATCTCACATTTATGCACAAAAGATCCCTAATCAAGGAAAGAGTGCTCATAAAAGCCTGTGTACCCTTGTCAGCGAAACCGCCATTTTGAAAGAAATCTGTCATCGGTAGTGATGTCACACGTCAACATTGTTGCACATATTAGGCAATTTCTTGAGGTGAAGGTCGGTTGAACAAGAGTAAACACAATGGCCATATAATCCCGATTGCACTTTCAGTATTCTGATGTTTATTTTGCGTATCGATCAGATATTTTTTTCATGAAACTGATTTCAGTATCTACATATATCCATGTTCAACACCATATCATACGTGGATATAAGGAATGCCCTTTAAAGGCAAAGCTTGAGAGCTTCTGATTGTTTGAACGATACTTACATGGGAAATTGACTCAGTAAGTGTATTATACCACATTTTAAGCCTTTACACAAGTATTGGAAGATCACACGTAGCCATTACGGCAACATGTGCTTTAGTTAAATTTAATGTACAATATTGAATACGTTGGGATAAATATTGAATTTTCATATGAACAGGTTAATAAACAGTGATTTAATTCAACCTTGCAGGTAAAACTGATAATATTAATGAAAATGATTTGTACATTTTATACAATGTAGAGGCACACATATTTAAAGGAACTGTGTTGTTCATTGTACTTGTCTGTGCCGTTTTTATAGACAAAACAATTATGAATATTGATTGACCAGGTGCGAGTTCGTTGTCAAAAACGTTTTATAATTTCAGTACCATTTTTTAGATAAAAAAGTCAATTCAAATGTGATTAAAACATATCTGATTGCAGAATATCTAACTCAAACAATACTTAAAAATATGTAAACCGGGTCATGTCCTAATTTGGACAAATCTTACGTCCATATTCTAATAGTTCGATACTTGAAAAACAATCTCTTTGTACCTTTCATTGCATACTTATGAAGTAAAATAATTACATAATCATAAGAAGAAAAGTTTGTATCCTAAATGAATATTCAATTAATATTCAGGTGTGGTGAAATTTAACGCTAAATTGATGCTAGACAGGTGCGTGTTACTCACAATAAGATACGCAGTAAAACCGTCTAATTGTAGACATATTCAGGTCAATATTTGAGTGGCAAAACCATTCATTTTATGTGTTGTCTAAAAAGTGTTGAATTCTGTCACAGAAGTCGAGACCTTTTACATATTCAGTGGGAATTAGGCTAGATATATCCTAATCAGCAAACCAGTGTCTTCTTTTTCCGACGTCACAAAATGCACAAAACATGCCATGACGTCAATTAAAATGTCGCATTATTTTCAGTTATTTCATTACATTTGAATATGTGGCTGTTACTCCGTTAATAATGATGCAAAATTAATCAAAATACATCTACTCAAACAAGAGAATATGGGAATCTCAGAACTAAATTATGTATCGTATAGGGCCACCCACATCGCTATTATCTGCTTTCTGATGTAGTTCATTGGCATCTTTTCTGTCAAATTGTGAAACTGCCAAAAGGTATCCTTTCACATTGGAGGACTTTGTATTGGAATAGTTTAGTTCACTGTGAACAAAACGTAACGAAACTATACCATCCGTATCTACACCAAATTCTCTCCGTGTGATCTAAATTACATTGACCTAATGTAAACGATAGCGAAGTTATGCCCCCTTATCTTTATACGTGCATGACCTCTCTGTCTACGTTTGACGTCATAGAAGAAAATCGATTTTTGACATTTACTGCGGGTCATTTTTTATTTGGTACTTATGACGTTATGCATGAGCACATAAATCCAGTTCACATATACTTATGTCGTTCAGATATCAAGCTGTATTTTCTTCGCTCACACTTTCCGTAAAGATAACAAATTAAAAAAATCGTAGCAGAGTGCTTTTATTGGTGCACGAAAAAAACGAAGAAATTTACTGTTTTTTAACGGACACAAACGTTTTGGACAACATTTAGCCGTGTCTATTTGTCAACCCCGTGAGTTAGTCGCAGTTATATTTATACCAACGGATAGGAAATCAAATATTCTACATTTCTGTATAATTTTATAGTTGTACGTAAATCCAGGACCACGCGAGCGTAAATCTCGCACAACGTTCCCTTTTCAAACCTTCCGAAAGTTTGCGCCTGAAAAACAACTCGGCATCCAGGGGGTTAAAGGACCACTAAACTCAATTTTTGGTACTCTTTTTATCACTGCATATGAAAGACTTTTGGTTAGTCATTAACGAAACACCATTTTTTTTCTAAAAAACTTGTGGATAATTAATACCAAGCGCTTAAAAGTTGCTAAAAAGCCGTCTGCTTCTCTCTCGCCCTCAAACGAAGCCGCAGACAGTTTACGTAACTCTGTCGCCAGAGCCATACAGTGACGTCATAGAAGGAACGGTTTCCCTTTAAATGTATAGAAAATGTGTAGGAAGCTCGTCATTTTGCTGATTTCTCGACGTCACCGTTGTTTTGCCGTCAATTGTTCCTTGGGGTCGGGTGATGGTGTCACTATGCACAGATTTCCACCAGACTCCGTAGTTTGTGCTTAAATTGGTTGTTAGTGTGTGCGAAGTGAGCCGCCATTTTTCAGAGTCCTGAAGTCTCAGGCTAAAGTCCGTTAGAATTATTGAAATTATGATTTGTTCTCATCAAGTTAGAAAATCAAAACTACTTTTTACTGGTAGTTAAAGATGCATTTGAATCATGGCCAAAAGGATTTTGTATCACACAGCTTTTAACATAAGGATTTCTTCCAAGGAAGCAAGGTGGGGGTCGTAGTGACATTTATATTGCAAGCAATATTATATTGACCTCCACCTCACTTCCAAGAGCGAAATTGTTATGTTATAAGCAATGTCATGCAAAATCCGATTGTCCATCAATAAAATACATATTTTACGACCAGTAGAAAGTAATTTTGCTTTTGTAAGTCGGTGTAAAACAAACTTAAATAGCATTCATCCCAAGACAGGTCGCTGCCATTTTTGAAAATTGTGAAGTCAAATCCATTTGAATTAATGAAATTATGTATGGTTTGTTCTCATCACGTTAGAAAATCAAAACTACATAGATATGTATTTGAATCATTACCAAAAGGAGTTTGCATGACACAACCTGTAACATAACCTAAGCGAGGTCGGGGTCGAAGTGAAAACACTGCGCGATAAATTTCTTCACTTGCTACATTTACTTGGTTTGTTACGTTCACTCACCAGTATGTAGACACTTGTCAATATACGTCTTTATGCTTTATACTTAATCCTAATTACTTTATAATCATACTTGTATGCATTTTGAAACTTAACAAAAAGAAGCAATCTGCGAATGCATAACAGGAATGTAATATGTAGACATTTCATAGTTTTCCTATATGAATCATAATTCGCACGCACGCCCTAGTGTATGTCGTCTGTATCATTACACTTAACGACGAAAACAATGATTCTGTTGAAAGCTACGACAACTTATTAAAAACAAAAATGCAAATATCAAAATTTATAGGAGAAATGTCAGGCTATTACCTTCATCGGGGAATGTATTCATCAATATCCACAAAAACGAGTGATATATAATTTATCTGCAGATTTCCCAAGTGATGTCTTTTAAGTCTAATATACGAAAACGTGATGTATCGTTTCAGGTTTTTCGCATGGCTGTATAGTTTCATTGGTTACCCAAGATAGCAACTGATACCTGGCAACTGATTGCATAATAGAAAATATGCCTCTCAAGCAAGTAACTGCATAATGTGCGTCATTATTTTTAAAAAGTTATTTAGTCAGCCAATAATGAGCAATCAATGTATTGGCGGTTAATCCTTTGAAAGAAGGGTGTTGTTTTACATAGACACAGACACAACAGAGTGTATTCAGTATAGATTAGTAAATATACATACATATACTCTACCTTTTGACAAATCCCCCATTTAAATCCCCGTAAAACTAATTAATCAATCAGAGTGTTATCGGTTAATCCTTTGATCGATCCACACAAAAGAAATGCCAAATGGGGGCCTTTGTCGGGTGATCTAAGTGGCGTTACCACTAATTATACCTGTTGTAAATTCATTAACTGAGTATCAAGTGAATGATAACAAATAACGTGTAGGTTTATACCACCGAACACGGATTACAACCTAGCGACACCAAGTGATTTTGACAGAATCGGCACAATCGTCTATGAAAACAAGGGTTGTAACTCCAAAACTAGGCAAAGCAGGAGACAAAACTAACTGATAGTAGATTGTGAGAACATATAGCTTTTATTCTTCGCAACAGCTTTCGCGATTTCAGGTTTGTACAAACCTGTAGACGAAATAGTTTAACTCCTGAAATGTAGATGAATACTGCACAGACCGTCATTTCTGTACCCACTATTACGTCACGGAGACGCGCCGCTCTGATTGGTTGAAATTTCATTTGCGGCTGAGAATTGTGCACTGTTGAGAAAAAGGTCGATTTAAGGTAATTAAAGATCGAAATGAGCAGTTTTGATGACGGGGTTTCATTTATAACGATGTCAGCAAGTGATTTTGCATGTGTACCCTATTAGAGTATATGTGACCTCTAAAGGTATAGGTTTACACTATTTCCAATCGTTAAACCATTTTGTAGTGCAATGTTCAGAATAAAATGTACGACGTGGAACTGTGATTTTATCCTTATAGTATAACACATGTGAAGATCCGGGTAAGAATTAGGAGATGAACATACTGTGTTGGAAAATCAGAGGTATAAACAGAAATTGTTTTAGCTCTCTATGGGATTTCAACGCGTAGTGTGAGATTGTAAATAAAGAGGTCTATAACGTGATAATATCTCTGAATGATTTGAATTAACCAATCACAATCCAGCATTTACTATCATTGTAGAACTGATCTTCAATAACCCATGTTTGTCGTAAGAGGCGACTAACAGGATCGGGTGATCAGGCCCGAGTTGACATATCGATGTTCATGGTGTTGATAACTAAACTGTTATTTACAACCAACCACAAAATAGCTAGACTATTGCTGAGTGCGGCGTTAAAAAGCAAACAAATCATATATTCAAAATCCTGCGAGATAATTAACAGTCACTTTTTGGTTGCTAGTAGCTGTAGTCCGTTTGGCTCAAAAGCGGACCGATGAATTGACTTTTAACTCAAAAACTAATAAGTATAACATACTCAACGAAACGCTGATCATGATCAACACATCATACCAACTCTGGGAGGTTTTTGCAGAATTTTCGTTCTAATAATAAAAACTGTGTTTAACAAACATTAAAATATTGACACAGTTACATTGTAATTCATCGGTCCGCTTTTGAGCCAAACGTACTATAGGCAAAGTTTAATCGTGTTGACCTTTCCACATCAATGAACCGGTCGTCACTTTCTGACTATTCAGTTAAAAACATCTTCTCAGACGGCAATACTTCCATACAGAACACGGAAAGAATATATACACGGCTGTGGGCTAGCTTAGTGGGTAAAGCGTTCGCTCGTCACGCCGAAGACTCTGTTTCGACTCCCCACATGGACACAATTGAACTAACGCTCAGTCCATGAATATATATATATAACTGTGACAGTAACAAATAAACCCATTGAAAAGGAGCCCCAGTGAGTTGGGAGATTCAGGCTGAACCTGGGGAAATCTAGACTTGCTATGTTTAGTGCTGAAACATCTGCATTCAGGACCAGGCAGTCGGGAAAATAATGTGGTTCGCTTGTGAGACAAACTGGGGTGCAAGGCTGGAATATTGCTAAAAGCGGCTAAACTCACTCCCTCAACCTCGAACGATGTTTCGGAGTGCTGAGTAACGCTGATGTTATATGTGGGGGGAACTGAATACATAATTGAAAGGTATGTGAAGAAAGGCCTTGTGTTGTGACGTGGTCAGTCCTGTCGCATGCAATGTAACCATATGGGACAACGAGAACATGGTGACGTTCAACAAAGCGTTGGTAACGTTACAACCTGTCGTAACATTAGGCCCTCTATAGCTCTATTATTTATCATAGGTTTGCGAATGTCGTGACGTTTGGTGGATCGGTACACTGCCTTGTATTCTTGAGTCGTCGGAAATCGAACGTCCCCGTAATGATATATTTTGACCACCAGGCTACCAGACCGTGAAGATCCGGGTTAGAATTCATCTTCAGTAACCCATGCTTGTCGTAAGATGCGACTAACAGGATCGGATGGTCAGATCGCTGACTTGGTTGACACGTCATCGTATATCGATGCTCATGCTATTAATTACTAGATAGTCTGGCCCAGACTATTTTTTACAGAAAAGCGCCAAAAGCTGGAATATTACTGAGTGCGGCATTAGACAACAAACCAACCAACAAGGCTACCAGTGTGGTCTGCCATGATGTCAGGTAGTGTCTATAGATGACAAGATGAGGTGGGTGACTTGGGTGAGATGACACCTGTACAGCATATGATTCAGTATGATTTTAATCAGCTCTCAGCAAATATTCTTGCAATATCATGACGGGTCCCCACAAATGAGCTTCACACTTTGTAACACAAAGGAATGGGACTGGCCTTTTGACAACCCTCTCACCACAAAGTTAATGCCCCCATTGTAGAGTATATGAAGCATAAGTATATACTCTGTCTGGCAAGTATCAATGAGCTTAGTAAGGTTTCGGTGTTAAAAAGCCTTTTCCATTAAAATGCTAGCTTCTTAATCAACGCCAGCTAGAATACAAATCCTTTGTTGAAGATAAATTTATGTTCAACATAACTGTAAATTTCCTAAGTATACACATGTGCAAAAGTTAAGCACAATCAATAATAACAGGTGTTATCTCAACACTGATCAAAATGTTTTATGTGGGAAATATTACTTAAGAGTGTTACAGCTGAGGTACAAAAATGTACCCATTCTCAATGGAAAGTAAACTGACCTGTATTCCATGTCTTAACTTTTTGAAATATAGTGACATTTTCAATTATTTTAACCAACTTCACGTATGGGTCCATGTTTTTAATCCTATTTGCAGTCAGTCATCAGAACAATGCCTTTTGAAAATATATACACAAAACACAATTCAAATCATCAGATGGATGGATTTATTGAATGTACATGAAACATTATTTGCATGTGAGCTAATTGCAATTTGTACATCAAAATATAAAAAATATACAGACATTTGCTAATAATACTCATATATTTATATATTTGCAGATTTCAAGATCCAAATGGTTTGGAAAGAAAAATACCCATAGTAATTTCAGTGTGTTTAAAGAAGTAAATTATCATCCATAGCACAGTGTTTCCCTCCTACCATCATATACAGCACTGAAACAGTCACAATACCAAAAAACAGAGGCATCTCCCCTTTGTTCCTAAGCCAAAGGCAGAATGATACTTGCAATTATCATTTTTGGATTTCTGAAATTTGGAAGCAAAAAGTTCAAACGATGAGTCAAAACACTGCCAATTTTTGGCACTGGGCTGATGCTAAATCTTCTTGATGAAGTTCCGTCATCCTCTGAGATATTGATATCTGACATTTGATGTCAAAAGACAAGAGGGTGTCATATGTTCATCATCCAAAATCATACTATAAACCTTTTCAGTTTGTGATCAATAATATAATTACTGTCTTGAGTGTGATCAATAATAATTACTGTCTTGAGTGTGATCAGTAATAATTACTGTCTTGAGTGTGATCAGTAATAATTACTGTCTTGAGTGTGATCAGTAATAATTACTGTCTTGAGAGTGATTAGTAATAATTACTGTCTTGAGTGTGATCAGTAATAATTACTGTCTTGAGTGTGATTAGTAATAATTGCTGTCTTGAGTGTAATTAGTAATAATTGCTGTCTTGAGTGTGATCAGTAATAATTGCTGTCTTGAGTGTAAAAAGTACAACTAACCAGCTTCCAAGGGTGAAATTTACGTCATTTGATTGAAATGTCATTTGATAGTTGATGACATCACAATGCTCTGCAAAGAAATTCACTGAACCAATATGTCCATGGAGATATGGCTTCATCTAAGAAAAGTGATATCTGCTTTGGAAGTCAGTTTGTGATGACATGTAGATAACAGTATGAATGAAACAGATTTCCTTGTATGAAGAATTGTGGACATCAAGTCTACGGAAAGTTACAGAAGACTGTGATGTAACTTTCTTGCAAGATACAATGACTCAAATGAGATCTTAAACATGTATAACAATGTACACAGTATATTTCACTCTTGACATATTCTAAAGATTCTCATTCTGATTAAACTCTAAGGTTTCCTTTCAACTTTCATAATGTCCTGTTGGAAAGATAACTTTAACAGTGGAGATTGGGACATCTCCACAAGGCATGTCTCCACACAGTGAACCAGCTATACATGAGGTCATATACCTGCATTTTGTTTATGGAGTATTTCTACTCCATGTTGAAATGGAATCCCTAGTTTTCCCTCAGCTGAGCGAGTCCACTGCTGAAAGGGAGATCCACTAGACTGGCATGATTTGCACATGCAGACACAGTGAACGCCCAAGCAAAAATGGACAGCTCTGCTTGTTCTTGAGGTCCAAAGTTCACTGCTGTGTGCATACAGATCTTCCACAGTTTATCTACCAGTTATTGTGATGTTACATGCCACCCAACATTTGGTAGGGATAATCATGATGTTCCTTCCAAGGACTGAATATGTTTGACTGATGGCCAAGTTGTTATACAAGCAGTATGTTGCCATGGAAACTTCAGCTTCATTTCAACACAAAAAAAAACCAAACATAAGTACACATTCTTCTTATCCAGTATCCCTATCAAACCTTGACTAGCATATAATATATCATCTAAATTTGCTCACAAGGACAGTATTAGTTGTCCTCGACTACAGCCAGAATTGACTTCTCTCTGTCTGATATGGCTTTCCCAGGCGATTGCCCTGACTGCTCTGAGGTCGGGGTGTAATATCACGAGGCGACACATGGCATCAGCACAACAACAACTCAAAACAAAACAAGGAAACAAAGAAGCTTTCTACATGACAGACACTAATAAGTACGGTGACAGACATGTGAACAGGACTGCAATAAATAGCTGAAATAAATAATGACAGATGGTGATGACGACACGATGACTGAAGGCACACGTCTGCACAATGATGTTTACTTTGGCTCATGGAGATATGTGCGCATAAGTGGATACTGTCTTCTTCAACTTTTACCAATGTTCCAGCAATATCACAATGGGTTCATGCATGCTGCCAATAAGAAAAGAAATACTTGGAATTTCAGTTGGAGATGACAACACATTAACCACTTGTCTAACCCTCAATGATAACTGAATTTACTTCCACTAGTACAGAGGCAACCATACACACAGTCAGAATACAAAACGTATAAAAACAGTGTGACACCATACATGAATCTCAAAATATTTAGGAGCCACGTTTTATCATCAGTTATACTAAACAACTGATGGGAACTAAGGTAAATAATTTCCATAATATAAGAGGTGATACGTTCTACACTACATACATGTATCATTTTGTATCAACATAATACCAGATGAAAGGATACTCACATATCTATTACCTAATGCTTTGGTGAAAAGTTACAGCTTTGTATAGCTGTGCTAAACCAGCAAAAGTCCACATTGGTCTCTTGATTTTATATGTAATTAAAGCTTCATCTCTGGCACAACACTCATACAGATATCTACATTGTGCATGGAGTTATAAGGCACAGTGTTGATTATGGTGGAATATATGGGTGTAGAATGTCCCTCGACAAGATGAGCACAGACAGAAATATCTGCCAGAACACAGAGTCAAGGATGGGACTGGTTGAGGTGAATGTCAAAAATCGGTCTATCATTCTAATGCTACCAAACATCTATTCTGAACTCTTGACCACATCCTTTGGCATTTACTTTACTTACTAATTCATAACCCTCTGTCCTCCTATCCTTCGATAACTCCCTGCTGCACAAATTAAATCATTCCCCTTTCTTCAGTATCATGGTGGTAAAAGAAGGATAACATAAGGTCCCTGAACTAGTTCCTCATTCCTCAAACCTAACATCCTAACCACCAAGCCCTTCATACTGATGGCCTAATTTGATATCTCCACTGCCCTTCTTTCTGTCAACACTTGTATCTGAAACACCCAGCACCCGTCACCAGAAATTCCGCCACTTCCTGCTGGAGCAGAAAAAAAAACCTCCATCCCCTAGAAACCATCCCCACTCCCCAGCATCCAGAACCTTTGTCCAACCATACATCTAAAGAGCACTTCTGTACCTCCTTTCATAATGTGCCAGTGAGACTCCACCATACCAACACACAGTTGGTCTCTCACCAGACAACTCACTCACCACCATCCTCACCTTCCCTTCACATTCAAAGCCCAATGTCCACCAACATGCCCCTCTATCCACCCTCACACCTAATACCAACAACATGCCCCTCCCCAGACCCTGTGTTCAAAGGACGGAATGTAATGTGAGACAGATCTACAACAGAACGTCAGATTGAGCGCTCCCATATCTGACCTCTCAACTCATGGAATGAAGCATGTCAGAAATTCTACAGATGCTAGAATGATACACCTGTAACATGGCATACACTGGATGAGGCTGATAGTGATATCTGGGAGTACATGACACATTCTACACAAATCTGGGTATAACTGCCCAGGAGTTACCATAATGTAACACAAAAACAATATTTTCGATGACTCTGAAGTCTATAGATGGACTTGCATGATGTACACTGGCCGTAACACACACAGCTAATCAGCCAATGTGGAAGCTTCATGTGATTGACCAACTCAACCCTACAGTCTAAATATCTCAGAGTGTGGACAACACTGCACACTGCACTGTCTCAAATCAGTCTCGATGTCAGAACATCACTCCATGGTGAAATCATTAGGATATAACACCCAAGAAAGATATGCCAGTCAATGGCTGATATATTGTACACGATTTCTTTCCTAGTCCTGACCATATCCTGAATCCTATGGAACATATTTGCTTCTAGAATCCATCCTGGTGTTCATGTGCTGCAACAAGTGATGGAGGCAGTTATCCATTTACATCCTTCAAGTCTTGTTTCCCTCCAAATTGTGCAGCTGAAGTATGCAGATTCCAACAGGATATACACACACACAGTCATCTGATACTAGTTTTCAACACACTCATCTACCCAATCATGAGCAGTACACCATGGTAGATACATCATATATCGCACACCAGCCTCCTCATTGCCAGTGGTATCCAGTAGACAATAAATAAGAAGCTATGTACAACAAATGTAAGCAGCTAGCCAGGGCTACACAAATGCATCACAGAGGAAGAGAATAAGGGTCGCAACAAACCCTTACTTGTCATACAGGTCCACATCCTGTTACATGTCCAGGAACTAAATTGTGTGCTGAGGGCTACCAGCCCTAAATCAACATATGAAGTCACACATACTGTGACGTATCCAATGGCAACCAGGGAATATTAACTCAACTTATTAATCTGAGATATTAAGGTATCCTTTGGGCAAGTTGAAAGTTTGCCAGTATAGGATCATTATTCAGGCAAATGGTTTCCCTGGCAACACTGTCCAGATTCTGGGCTTATCAGTTGCTGCAGCAACCATGTTGTTTGCAGACAAACTCATCAGGGGATCAAACTGCTTCTTTTTCATTCCCAGTTTGACTCTCACAACATAATTATCACAGATTCATGTTGTTTGAGAATCAAGATCTAGTACATGGATCCATGTAATATAGGTCTTGTCAGACTTCCAGATTTTAGACCCATTGATAATGATAAGAGTCATGCTGGATGAGCTCAGCTCCAACTTTGTAGACCTTGGAATTTGACACTCTAAGTTTGACCAATATGTTTAGCTCTGCTGTGACCTGTAGTGTCGTTTCTGGAAGATCTTGTTCAGTGTGTGTACAGTGTCCGTCAGCAGAGTTTCCATAATAACATCGGTCAGATGATTCTTTACCGACATTTCATCTGCATCATAGTTCACCCAACTGGGCTCCTCGGCACGGAGCTCCTGCACAAGTACATTGTCCACATGATCACGTTTCTTTCTAATATTCCACTTATTAACTGCCCTATCTGAGTTCCGCGTTCCATTAATACCCATGATTTCACTTACTGCACTCTGAACAATTGGCCGTAGATGGTCAACAGTTGTGGGAGGTGACAATCCCTTGTAATATTTTGTTTGTTTCTTTCTAGGTTTCTGCCATGCAGGGGGGTCTGCTTCATGCTCATCCTTATATATCTCCTGAATTATCTCCCCTGTCAAATCAAACAACAATTGTTTAAACACACGTCTGCTATGACTGGCCATATCCCGTCCGTTCTCCGCTGACTTGAAGTATTCTTCAGGAGGTTCCACACTGTCCATGGGTTCACCACATCGCCGACAGTTCCAGTACACGTCTATGGCGCTAGACACAATGGACTCCACTTCATCCTGTTGGTGAGGGACAGCAAACACTACCTCCTCTGGCACAGGCGGAGCTGCAGATGCCTCACCCCCTACAACAAACACAAAAATGTTTTATTCATGAGTTGGTTGACAAAACTTAGTCAGACATTCCTTCATCAACACGGACACAGAAGACACACCTGGTGCAGTAGCTCACAACACAATATCTTGGCTTGATGATGTTAAGCATGCCAATCTTTTGACATTCTGAATATTATTCCATAAAACTCAGAATTCTTTTCCTGAAAATAATTAAACAATTAAAAGATGTTACCATTGTAATTGTCCTGAATGTGGGGTTCAAGACACAGATTCACTGAACATGTCTTACAGTCTTACCTCCACTCTGATCTGGCCCACCAGGATAAGGAGGGGGAGGTTTGCCCATCTTCACAAGACCCATGTCGTCATCAAAGTATTCATTTTCCTCCATCCCCAGCAAGCCGGAGATATCCTGGTCCAAGTCTTCCAGGCCATGCTGTAACACAGTCACACATTGCTGAACATACTGAGTGTTAGTCACACACTGTAACACAATGTTGGTCCAATTGCTACATATTTTAACAATGTCACATATACACGGTCACCCAGTCACGCAATGTTAGATTGTTACATACATATTTGAACTATGTTGCATGGTTATATATGGCAACACAGTCACACACAATAACAGTCAAACACACCATAAAAACAGTCACACTTTGTGAAAAGCACTAACAGTGCACTGTTTTTGAGTCCCCATATCATTCAGTGTTAATGTTATTCAGTAGGATCCACAAAGTCCTGCCATTTTACCTTCCCTACCCAATACCTGTGAAGTACATTCCAATGCAATGATCCACAGATGACAAACAACATCTCACCTCTCCAGGCATGGGTGACTCAGGCCTCTGAATGAGATCAGCTCCATCATCAAGCACCAGGATGTCGGGCTTTTGTTCCCTTCCACCATTCAGAAGCCCTCCAGCTGACAGGGAGTCAAGTTCATCCGATGACAGGTGACCATTGACCTGACCAGCAGGAACGTCTCTACCCCTATCTGTACGACTCCGTTGCTTGTTTCTGATGGACACCATTTGTGAGATGGCTTCATTCAACATACTGTCCATGACACTGTTCGTGGCCTTGTCTGCGTTGACGTCCTTTGGAGAAGATGGCTTTACTGTCTCCTTAGTTTCATCAGGAACTTTCTCAATGACAGCCGTGACGGTCTGCTGTTGCAGTTTTGGTTTTGGCAGTGTGGCAGGAGGAATCTTCTTTTCTGGAGGAGCATGTTTGGCGGCAATGTTTCCCATAGTCTCCATTGAATCCTTCACTATTGAAATTGCAAGATGGTCTGTGATGTCATCAGCCAGACTGTTAACATCACGTTTCTTCTTTACACCTGGCGACTCCGGTGGAGTTGTGACAAAGGACTCAACGTTCTCGGCGGCATTAAGAATCTCCTTTTCTAGTTCTGTTTCAGTTGCAGCTGAAACATCTGTGACTGAATCATCTGGACTTTTCACATCATTAATCAAGTTCTCATCTATCTCAACCTGGGGAGATATATCACTTCCATGGACAAGCACACCATACTGGGCGCGGCACGAGAAATATTCTCTTCCCCCTGATGTGCCATTCATATCACCCTCAGGCTTCTCCAACTCCACCCCAGCCCAAATTCCTGGAGCAAAGTCCACCTTGCCTTTATACAACAATGTCCCTTTTTTCCTTCCCCACACCAGGACTTTGTCTCCAAGGTTAAAGTCAGCCAATGGATCTGTCATCAGAAGAGCACTGTTTTCCTCCTGGCCTAGCGGAGGTGGTGATCCTTCACGGGGAGTCTCAGTGGGAGTCTTGTCCTCATCATCTTCCAGATCATCCAGTCCTCCCAGGACGTCAGCAAGCAGTGCATTATCCCAAGTGTCCTGCCTATTGTATGCCTTCTTCTCTGAGATGGACGGAAGACTGGCAGAGATAGCATCACTGACCTCCTCCTCAGTTCTGCCACCACCAGATTTGATGCTGGGCAGAGCTGAAGCTGGAGCTGGAACAGATTGAACAGGTGTCCTCTCTGACTCAGACAAATCTTCCTCTTCAAAGTCCTGACTGTAATTAGTACTGGCTACAGATTTCTCACTAGATGGGCGAGATGCTGTGCCCTCAGATTTTGTGGTGGAATAGGATAATGTGTGATGAGATTTTGTTTCATTCTCACTGTCAGATTCCGGTATTCCTGTTGTGTAGGATTTTTCACCGGCTTTGTTTCCATTTTTGACACTTGAGTCTTTGTTCAGATCTATCTTTAAGGGCACTGATGTTGACTGTTCTGATCGAAGGGACAGGGCTTCCTCCAACTGCTCGGACACTGACACTTCAGATTTGTCCTTTGTCCCTACACTCTGGTCAGGCACATCCAAGCGACTGTGGACACTTAGAGGTAGTTTAGAATTGTCCTGACTCACGGACACAGCATCTGTGAAGGTCATACTGTAGGATGGGTCATCATCATGGAGGCTCTGTTTGCTGTGTGAGTCAGCCAGAGCAGGCGCGTCAGTTTTGATCTGGATCAAGCCTGACACAGTTCTTTCTGACACAACACTGTCCTCTACATTAGATAACTCTTCAATGACTTCTGATACGCTAGACTCAGACTTGTCACGTGGGCCTGGTCCTGTCTTCTTTCCTGAAGCTCCAGACTTGTCAGATTCACTGCCCTCAGAGATGCGGTCAAGGAACGGCGACTTCTTCTTTGCTGGTTTATCCTCCTGAACAGGAGACAGCTTAAGATCTGTAGAAAGAAGACAATAATCAGCTGAATACTAACAATCAAGTATAATAATTGAGTTTCATGTTCACATTTTCTTAAGTGATACAAAATTCATCATCCATAGCAAGTAGTGTCTGAAAGAGTTTGCTAATAAGACACAAAATACACTGATACTATAACAATAGTGTTAACAACAACTTAACACAACATTTTAACTTTGCACATTTATCAGATGTGATACTTCTAATATACCATTTACAATATTTGTCGATGATGTCTCTAATCTGATCAAAGTCCAATTCCAGTGCATGTTAAACCCAAATTTGTACAAACCTAGAGAAGTTACTGATTTTTTTAAGAAAGTCTTCCTTGGGATTCATACAAGCATTAATATGTCCATTTCAAAACCTACGACAGTTGTAACTATATTTCAATAAAAATATTTACAAAACAATAAACATGTTTTTGTCTCGTGAGACCATCCTTACAGGACCCCCTACAGCCAAGAGTAGGTAACTCTAGCCATCTACCTTGCACCTCACTTTTCATGCTGAATGAATCAGGCAAAATGAGGGGAGGCACGGGGCCACGCCCCAAGGAAAACTTTTTCTGAAAAAGAATTACTGGGTATTTTGTATGATTCTAACAGTACATATCAAAGTTTTCCAACAGGTTGAGATAAACCTACCCCTGCTGTCTGACAGCGATGGTGAGGTATGGCTGGACTCTGTGCCATCCCGAGTATCATCGAAGCTGGAGGAGTGGTTATGTTCACCATCTGGCATCCTCTTGCTGGGAGACACATCTTGTTGTCTTCCCTTTCCAGGAGATTTCCCTGCGGTTACTCTGGGGTGCTTTATCTGCGGCTTGACTGTTGCCTTGGCATCATGTTCAAGGTCAATCTGGTCATGTCGCAGCTGTGTGATGTAGTTGTCGTATGCCTGTCAAAATATACCATGTCTATGTTCACATTCACATCCATCTGCAAACTACTAACATTCTGACTTGACCAACCGTCACACGTTTGGAATACTCCGCTCAGACTAAGCAATATAATCAAACAAACATACAACCACCACATCCTGGAATGAGTAAGGGAGGCAACCAAACTGTACTGCAAGTGCAACTTTTTACATAATTTGTCTCTCAGTCTCACATGCTGTATTAAGACTGAATACTAATGCTATCAACTGCTTTATCAAACAGGCTATTATCTTTCAGAGTATATACTAACTACATCAGACGAATACTAAGTCAGAAAGATGTAAATCCAAGAAGAAGAACATGAACTCAGAACTTTGAAAAATTGTGTTCTTCACTATGTAGAAGCTGACATGCATTAATTCTCTGCATTTTGAGGATGACTTATCAGGAAGTCATTACTGAAAATAAAGAATACATGTAAAGGGTTCACCTCTATCTGTTTCTTGAGTGAGTCCTCCTGAGCCCTCATCCGTTCCTTGGCCTTCTTCTTCCGGTCCTTCTTGAGAATTTCCACCTCCCGCCTTCGTCTCCGCAACTCGTCACTCAGCTGCCGGATCCTAACTTCATAGTCGCTTGCATCTGACAGGGTCTCTGTTACGATAAGTGAGTGAGTGAGTTTAGTTTTATGCTGCACTCAACAATATTCCAGCTATATGGCGGCGGTCTGTAAATAATCGAGTCTGGACCAGACAATCCAGTGATCAACAACATGAGCATCGATCTGCGCAATTGGGAACCGATGACATATGCCAACCAAGTCAGCAAGCCTGACCACCCGATCCCATTAGTCGCCTCTTACAACAAGCATAGTCGCCTTTTATGGCAAGCATGGGTTGCTGAAGGCCTATTCTACCCCAGGACCTTCACGGGTACTGTTACGATAAGTGAATCATAGAGAAGAATGCAAATGTTCAGCATGTTGGTGACATCTGAATTTAAGTTCTTGACAAACTGATAACAAAATCAGCAACAATCGATCAGCTTTTCCGTTATGGTCAGTATCTGCTATGATTATCTTCTTTACGTAGAGTCAGTGAGATGTTTACCTGTGTGAGAGATGGAGTCCTCCGACTCGCTCTCTGACCCTCCCTTTCTGGACCAGGGTGAGGGGAGAGGGGAGCTGCCCTGTGGGAGGAACCGCCCAACAGGGGACTTCTTCCTGCTGGTCACCGTGGTATCCTGCTCAAACGTGTCATTGTTGTAGTCATCCACCACAGAGCTGTTCACTATCGTGTCATCACTGGGAAAATATTAAAGATGTAGAACACATATCTCAGACATGTTATCAGAGTGACTCAACAGAGTTGGATTTCAGTGAGTGAGTTAATAATCAGTGTCGCATCAACAATACTTCAGCCAGTATGTGATGAAAACAACTTCATATATATCAATATTAATATCAAGAAACATAGAATGTAAAAACCTGTATCAAAGGAGAGTAAAAACACTAGCGTATTACAGATATATAACTTCATTACTAAATTTTAGTACACTATTGTAAAATTAGATCACTATAGACAGTACATAATAAACCGGTTGGATCTGAACAACATTAATTACAAATATGCCAACTGTATGCAATATTTCAGCCACATGATGGCAGTCTATAAATAGTTGGGGCCACACATTCCCATGATGGACATCATAAGCATCATTCCTTGTAACTTGGTGAGTGAGTGAGTTTTAGTTTTACCCTGCTTTTGGCATTATTCAGCAATATCACAGTGGGGGACACCAGACAAGGGGCTTCACTCACTGTACCCATGTGGACGTGTGAAGTGTAGGTATTAGTCACCAGGCTATTCTACCATCCCCTTAGGACATGATGAGACATGAAAAAATGGTAGGAAAGCCCAAAGTGAGGCATGTATGGAAACCCATAACCACAGGTGTGGTGTTGATAAACCAAGACTTTTCTTTGGAGATTGACACTGAGGACAAAGGACTCAAGGACTCGAATTGTGAATCCTACAGTGAGTGACACTTCTTAAGATTCAACAACTATGCCTATAACAGACCTGTGAAAAAGCAGAAGTAAACTATGTTCTAACATAAGAAAATTCAACATTCTGACTTACTTCTTCTCCGGACTGGATGTGGATCCCTCGTCAGAGCGTGCAGGAATCTCTTCAGGTATTGATCCCTCACTTCCACTGGCTCCTGGTGACCTTGACCTCTCGCCCCTCGACCTCTTCTCTGATCTTTCAGTACGTGTTGCACTTATTTGTGTAGAAATGGCATCAGATTTCTGGGTATAAGAGGTGCCACGAGCCCTTGATCCAGACTCATCCCTAGCAGTGCTCAACTGTTCAGATATAGTTGTTTCATCTCGATGAGCGGCACCCGCTTCCTTGGAAACCACTGTAATATAACGAGCAGGTGAGTGAGTTGGGTTTTACGCAACTTTTAATAATATACCAGCAATATCATGGCAGAGGACACCAGATTTGGGCTTCACACATTGTACAAACATGGGGAATCAAACCTGGGTCTTCAGCATGATGAGCAAATACCTTAACCACTGGGCTACCCCATCACCCCGCAACATAAGCAAAGAAAGCCTTACAATCTATACAGGCTAGAATCACCTTAAACAGCACCTTTTCTCAGTTGTTTGAGGACAGAAGTTAATACACGAAGGGATTACCATCAAATGCAACAAACATTCAATAATGTAGTAGAGAGCTTCTTCCTTACGGCCTCTTTCCTAGAACCACTTTCCTTGTCAAATGTTCTCTGGTCAATAATGCTGGCTGTTGATATGTCCATTATTTCTCTACACCCACCTTTCTTCAAAGTTGTGTCCTCCTGCTGCGATGACCTTGGTCTGCCCCTCCTGGATGGAGGTCGGTCTTGTTTGCCAGCAGCGCCACCTGGTGGTGCACGTTCATCCCCCCAGACAGACAATGCCTGCTTCTCCAGTGTGAACACTTCCTGTTCCTCCTCATCCAGCCGCTGTTTCCATGCCAACAGCTCCTCCGCATTCCGCCGCCGATTGTGAAGCTTCTGCTCCCGAGATGTCAAATACCTAATAGCATACCACATTGATAAAATGTGGATAACGTGCACTGTGACAAGAACGTACAACACGTAACACGGTTTCCATTTTCGAACTCCATCAAGGCACCTCCATAACAAATTTGGTTTCCCTGATTCATTACACTCAAACCTATATCACCCTCCTCCCACTTTGTGGCAGGGGGTAACAATGTGGTAGGCAGACATATACCTCAAATGACAAATACTGTGGTAAGTCACTATATACTTCCCAGAAGTAAAAAACATGTGATGTTAATATAGCTCCCAGCAATTGAAAACATGGCAGGTTGACAAAACATACCTATATTTGTCTCAGTAATGAATAGTGTGGCAAGTAGGTATATACCTCTCACTGACATAAAAGCACAGCATGTAGAAAGGATTAAAAACTCACTTCTGGTCCAGTCTGTTTTTCATTTGTTTGTCTATCTTCTGCTTATCTCCCTTTGCTCTGCGTCTGGTTTTCACTTCCTTCCCATAGACTTCTGAATCTGACTTGTAGTCTGGAACAAGAGACAATGTGTTACCTGTTAAAATCAAAGTGGATTAACTTCCCATCAAGAAATTAAGAAGAGTTGAGACAAGCATTAAAGGTTCTGTAATTAATAACTGTAACTGCACCTTAAAATCTACTTTAGAAACTGACCTCACCAATATCTCATCTTACTAGCACGTGAAAGAACCCTGTACAACTAAAGTCTCAACGTTAAAGTTACCATACACCCCAACGAGAGATTCGTCTAGTTACAGTGCAAATTGGTCTGGTGTTTGATTGACAGGTGGATGAGATGAGGGGTCCACCCTAAGAGGCTGAAAACTGAAGACACTACCGGTAGTTCAGTTTCTCTGAGTACTACAGTACCGGATGTAACAACAGCTAACATGTGTGAAGAAAAGTCGTATATCTCATTTGTTAACTGTGTTTTTATTTTTTAAGATTATTCTGAACTGACTGTTTTAAACTTTCCTGGAGTTCATGCACAAAAAAGTGCAGAGAATCGTGACTGATATTAACAATGCTATAAGGTTTTCTGTAAACGAACAGAAATTTGTGAGTTTTGAATTCAATTCCTTATGCGCAATAATGCGGGGAAATTATCCAAAAACTGTAACATATTTCATAAAGTCCTTCTTAAAGAATTTTGGTACAGGAAATGTTTTTGATGCTATTTTCAACCTCTGTGTTTAGTTCATAGTTGGTCCTGAAAACGTGACAGCAGCGAATTACGTGTAAGACAGTAGTGGGCAGTCTTAACTTTGGCGCCTTAGCCAATCAAAAGGACCCAGTGTCAGCTGTGCTGTAACTTGTAGGATACAGAACCCCTAACATCAAAGAAGGTGGTGCTACAAATATAAGAATGATTACATACTCATGTGAACCAAGCTGGAAATCTCACCTTTCAGTTGTGACATATCTTCACTGACATCGGACGCATCATCCAGCTGAAACAGATCAGAAACATCAAAACTATATACACTGAACCTATCTAAGCCATCACATCACAGGACGGAAATAAAACTGTGGTTTACACAGTGCTAGATTACACAGTGACAATCATTTGTGAATGTGGCTGCCATTTACACTTGTCCATCTCTTTATCTCTATAATGCTTTGATTTTTTTGCAAGTTTGACAAAATTAAAACAATGCTAAATATTATTCAAATAACAAGTACACATCAACAATTTGGCAAGAAAAAGTCAGACATTTTGGCTTGATACCTCTCGCTGGTCTTCTCAAGTGTATTGGATTAGAGGTTCTTGATTGGACTGCCCATGTCAATGCTGGTTTAGACAGTGTTAATTATAGCTAAAATTTCCTTTTGGGACTGGAAAGTTGTTCCAGAATATATTATAGACAGATGCCAGATTACACAATGTTTTAATGTCCACAACACTGTTGGAAAACAGTGGGACCAAAATTTTATGACAGTTTTCACAGTATACCCCCTACTAGACAGGTACCGGTTTGGGCAGGTTTCATTAAACACACATACAGGGAGAGAGCTTAAAGCTTTCAATTGTCTCTTAAAATTTTTTAAAAATTTATATTCTTGTGCCTAGATTTTCGTAGCTCTCAGGGTTAAGATAGTCATGTGTTAATGCTTATGTACGGCACTTACAACTATCTCAGCGCTAAGAGAGCTTAAAAAATCTAGGCCCTGGCTTGTACTTACTAATAAGTGAGTGACTGAGTTTGGCCTCTTGCTGCTTATTTTACTTATATTATAGCTTGTAAGCAGACAGTAGTCACTTTTCTAAAGATTGTGTATGGTTAAGCAAATCAGGTATTCTTATTTCCCCATAAACTTACTGCACTGACTTCATCCTCTGTATGAACCTCCACTGGCCGATGTAGACGACCTTTTGGCCTCAGATGCCCTAGAGTCTGATGAGAAGTAAAACATACATGAGTAAACATGAGTAAACATGAGTAAACACTATCATCACAGTGATGTCTTTTTCTAACTTCAACGTCTGCAAAATCCAACATATTCTGTTTGTGTGTTTGTTGGTGGTAGTCTGCAAATAACTGGTACTGGACCAGACAATCCAGTATAATTAGAAGGCAATGACATGTCTCAAACAAGTCCGCAAGGCTCAACCCCCGATAGCTTTAGTCACCTTCCGCGACAGGCATGAGTTGCTAAACATAAATTCTAACCCAGATCTTCACGAGAACAGTATGTACTGGCTGTAATGAATATTAATAATCGTCAATGGCTTAAAGTAAACTACATTGCCAGCAGGTCATTTTAAGATCCTACTTGAAGTTGCAGGACACGATAATTCTGATTCATTTCGGTTCAATACCCAATTGTGCCCTATAAAACATGTGACATCTTCACCTTATGACATACAGTCACGTTCTAGCTATCCTTACCTTTATTGTGGACTGTCTCATTTTCGCAATCTCCTCATGCTGCTGAAGGAGAGACTGGCGTTCCCGACTCGCCAACTTGTTGGCTTCCTGAAGTCGTCGAATTTCCTCCTACAAACATAATGTGAGTGAGTGAGAGTTGAATGCAGTTCTATCACAGCTACTATTGCAGATAAACAGCCAGTAACCAATAGCAAAGTCTTAAAGAGTCCTGACAAAGGAGAACCAAGGACTTCATATCAAACTATTCATGTATCACAATTATTTGCTTTATGACTATAAATAGTTATTGATGCCAAAAAGTTACATAACAATCAATCAATCTTTTCAACACACATCCTTTTTCAAAGTAATACAGATTACACGGCTGATCATTTAGTAATAAAACAGAATACTCATGTATTGATTTGGAAGGATTATGACAATTTCGTGTTAGAGTTACTTCCCTCTGGTTTTAATCATGACATGGAGAAAAACTTTGACACAATACACAATTACTTTCTCGAAGCTGATTCAAATTAGTATCAAGCCATTTTCTTTTTACTATAGCAATACTACTACAAATGTTCACATCTATGCAATACTTTTGCAATAGCATGTGGTACTATCAAAACTAATAGCTTTGAACCAATTCTCTATGAGTGAGGAGCCAAAGTCGCATGCAGAGAAAGTCAGTGATCTGACCTACTCAGCAACCATGGCTTCCACAAAAATGAACATCCTACAAAAAGTAGTCCAGGCCATGTACTGTCTGTATTGCTCTGACACAGATGCCACAACTCCAATTGCCAAAAGCTGAGAAATAGTCCAGACAGTTACAGACTTTCTAAAAATGTTTCTGTGTATTTCAACAGTAATTCTACCCACAAAACCTTGCCTAGTCTCCAAGACCTCACCTGCTGTTCCTTCTGCCTCCGGAGAATCGACTGCTCCTGTTTGTGGATCTCGGGGTACTTGTCATCATGACCTCGATGACGCAGCTGTTTCTGCTGTTTGATCCACGCCAGCTCCGCCTTTGTCTTCTCCTTCAGGGCCTTCTCACGCAGTCGCAAGAGCGCCGCCTGGTGCTGTGCTCGTAGCTCCTCCTCACGCATAATCTGACGCACCATCTCTGCAGTGAACTTGCTGAAGTTGTCCTCACCAACGAACAGTGAAGTCAAGTCTCCAATGGCAAGACGACTGCCAGTGCCTGTGAGTGAGTGAGTGAGTGAGTGAGAGAGAGAGAGTGAGTTCAGCTTTACACTGCTTTTAGCCATTTGCCAGCAACATCACGGCGGGGAGACCAGAAATGGGCTTCACACATATATGCCAATGCACCTGCCTGTGAGCACAACAGCGTATGAGTACATCATCTCAAACACACATGAACAGCAAGGCTAGTGGTATTTCAATTTGATAATGAAATAAATATTTGAATGTTGACAACGACAATGAATTTCAATCCCAAAAATGACATAACAGCTTTAGAAAGACTCAACAGGTTTTTTTAAGGGTTTCTTAAACGTTCCTGACACAAATATTTAATCAACAAGGACATATATTACTGCACTACCTGTCTCATCAGCTGCAGATAAAACTGATGAGTCAGCATGGCGACGCTTGACCTCTTTCCGATGAGATTCTGAGGGCAGTACTTGTCTGAAGGATTCATCTTCTGTCATGGACTCATCAAAAGACATTGTGTAGTCCTCATCTGTTGAACCGATACATGCTAAATCAGTCTGTGAAGTATATCAGTCAGAGAAGGTTATTACAGAAGTTAAATGCAAAGAAAGCTCTCACAAATGCTCATCTTTATCTGCCATCAGAGGAATCATCTCACCTTTGATGTCCTCCTTGATGCTCATCTTAGACATGTCCCGGCCTTCAGCATCACTGGCTGTGCGGATGCTGTCACTGTCAGTGTCCTGCTGAGAGTCTTTGGCTGTTCTAACACTCTCTGACACGGCACTCCTGCAAGTTATCAGACCCTTAGACACTGCTGACAAACAGTCATTGTACCTGGATTCTTTTCTACTATATAGAGAGCAATTTTCAATACCTTTCAATATTTCCTCTTAGAAATATTCAAACAATATCACAGCAGGTGACACCAGAAATGTGCTTCACATATTGTACCCATGTGGGGAATCAATCTGGAGTTTTATGAGACATTGCATTAACTGAAGTTTGAAAAGTGTTCAAAGAGTCGTTGCACTGAAATTAAGGTCAAGGTCACCCAAATCAACTGATGGCAGTGTAATGCCCCAATGGGGGTTGTAGCCAAACGTAAAGACATTGAGTACAACAGTGCATGAGATATTTGGTTAACAAGATTTTGAAAAGTGTTCAAAGTGCCGTAGGGACCTTAAAATAGGGTAAAGGTTACCAAAATGAACTGGTGTATGCATAATCCCCATTGTAGGCTGTCACCAAATTCGAAAACATTGGGTACAACAGTTCATGAGATATCGCGTCAACAAGAATCAGAATGTAAGAACCCCATTGCAGCAGGGGGCAACTAGACCGACCTATTGCCCCAATACCCCAATTTACTATTTAAACACTGTTACACACAGCACTGATAAAGCTGACTGTGCAACTCAGGCAGTATGTCACTATGAATGGTATGACCGCAACAATATATGACACTGGTCTTTGACATCTTTGACAACTTTGGCAAAGACATCATGACAGAGGTATCTTCCACTATTATGCAATAACTTTACCTTGAAGGTCTCACATATGACTTGCTGACACTGTAAGAAATTGACATAGGTTTCCGTGGCTTCCTAGATGAGGAATCAGTCACATCTGTGTCTGATCTCTGACTTTGACCCCTTGACCTTGACACTGTGTCCCGAGAACTAGACTTGTCTTTCCGTCCTGGACGTCTGTTATTGTCTGAGGGACCAAGGTTCCAGGCTTCTGCTGCAGCCCGGATGGCCTCCTTCTTCAGTGTCTGTATCTCCTCGCGACTCAGACGGGGCGGTGCCCCTCCTGCTGCACCTGACCCTGCTTTCTGGGTTTCTTCAAGTTGTTGGTTGGCCTCATAGGCTTCTTTTTGAGCCTGGAGTTTGAGCTGACGCATTTCATGCTCATGCGTTTGTTGTCTAGCCTGGAAATAGCAAGAAAATAAAAACACAGTGTAATGAGCACTTTTGAAAAATTCTGAAAGGAAATGGAAATAAGAACTGACTGCGTTTCGAAACACTAAAACTGTGAGAATGTGAACATACATTTGGTATACGTTTGGTATACATCACTCAAATCTACACAGGTCAAATCTACACTGGTCAACTGTTCTTCAGCATTTGCGCCATGGACAGAGTATGTTTAGTCCACACCGGTGAACTAACTTCTGAGCCAGGGACAACCAGTGTCTATTCTATGCCAATAAACTCACCTTCAGCATCTGTGCCAGGGATACAGTTTCCTGCTGGGCCATGGAGACAGCACGTGTGCGGTCAACACTGGTCAGCTGATGTAGTGTCACTTCCATACTTTCAAGACGATTCAGTTCTGCATACATCTTCTGCTCCAGGGTGTTTGGAGAGAAGCGTCCAGGTTCACGGCTCTCAGCCCCAGGGGGAGGTAACTCATGCTAGAGTCAAACAAAAAATATTTTATCATACTTCTTCCAGAAAAGAGAACACTGGCTCTAACAGGCAATGTTCAGAGACGGAAATACATGGAGAACATACTTACCCTTGATAACCTTGACCTCAGCGTTTCATCATCACTAACCAATGAAGCATCAGAATCGTGACCCGAGGCCTCCGACATCTTGACACTGTTGTGTGAAAGTCCATGTCTGGAGCTAGGTCTGGAGGCTGTGGGAGTCCGGTCTTCATCCTCCTCACTGTCAACATACAAAGTAAGTCACATAATAGATGATTAAACATGAGCGTCTGTTTCAAATTATTGTATTACTGCATTTTCACAGCAACATCCTTATGGACCTATGCCAGTTACAGACACATAGGTAAGTAGAAAACAATGCCTCAGTTTCATGGACATCATAGTAAGTAGCATCGTTTGATGTTGGTCCAAAGTGGCCAACGATTACATTACAGATAAACATATGAACAGTGCCTGACTGGCAATTGATAATGATGGAGAGTACTTTACCCTAAGGACTGGATGCAAGACTCATCAGTGACGCTTTCTCGAACAGGCCGAAAACTGGCTGGGTCCCGCCTGAAACACATGACATTAATGTACAATATACTCAAAAAACCTCTGGCATAAGCTACCCGTGGAGGTCGGGGTTAGAATATTGGCCTTCAGTAACCCATGATTGTTGTAAGAGGCGACTTACAGGATCAGGTGTCAGACTGGATTGTCTGTTCCAGACTTGATTATTTACAGACGACCACAAGAACTGAGTCATGTCCTACTTATCATGAGAACTGATATACATGCTGTACCACATGACAACTGAGAAATATATCGTATCACATGAGAACTCAGATATATGCTTTATCACATTAGAACTGATGCTGTATCACTGATAAATTTTGTATAACATGAGAATTGACAAACATGCTCTATCACATGAGAATTTTGAGATATATACCATATCACATGAGAACTTAGATACACACTGTATCACAATAGACTTGAGACAAGTGCTGTAAACATGAAACATGAAAACTGAGATACATGTTGTATCACATAAGAACTGATATAAATGCTGTATCAGATGAGAACTGAGACATATTTTGTATCACATGAAAACTGAGATATATTCTATATCACATGAGAACTGAGATATAATTATGCAAACTTCACTTGTTTTATAACGGTGGTAGAACCTACACTGAAATGTCGTTTTCCTTCCTCCCTCAGATACATTCTGCATCACGAGAGATGAGTTTTACTGGCCAGTAACAACAACTATCCTTTTATCCCTTGCACATGTCTCAAGTACATCTAGCATCACCTTATTTACCTGCTGTGTCTGCTGTCAACTTGGGACATCTCCGCTGGCTGAGACCGGCGACTCACTTCATCCACTCGGGTGGAACTTTGCTTGTCTGAGACTCTCACCAGGTCCCGTGACTTAGGTTGTGTATGCACCTCACCCTTCCCCGACGTCATCCCCATGTGTTCACTGACCACAGAGCCAGACTCAGTCAGTCGGGACACTGGTTGTTGACCGATGGAAGACCTTGATGCTGACTGCTGACTGGATAGCCTTGATGCTGTTCCCTGATTGGACGTCTGTGGTAATGTTCCCTGATTGGCTAACTGTCTAGCCTCTTGAGAATTCATTGCACTATCCCTTGGAAGACTCGGTGCTGCAGCCAGTCGATCATTCTCTGTGGGAACATGATACTACAAGTAACCATCAATGGAACTTCATACAGCACATATCCAACAAGCAAATTCTTCCTAGCAACCAGATGTATTAAATTATTTAAACAATATTCCAAAAAGATGAAAAGTGTAAAAATAGAAATAAAGACAAACCCATTCTCACAACTTCAAAAGTGAAAACCAGAAACAAAGACTGAAATCTAGAATAACCTCAGTTTAGAGTTTTGGGTTCCTCTGTCAGCATAAAGGAAAGAGGAGTTAAAGGGAGATAACTTACCCCTCCCCAAGCTCTTCATCTTGCGCTGGTGGACATTCATGATTGACAGTGGGTCTCCTCGTGGCTCCTCCCACACATACTTGCTTGTAGGCTTGAAGGCAGTAGTTCGAAGGTGATGGTCACTAGCCCCACCACGCACATGCTTTAACATCTGCAGAAAGGGCATAATGATTCAGACAGCATCAACACATACAGGGCACTGTCATATGTTACTCCACTGGGAAAGATTTCAGCCCATAAATCCTGAATATTTCTTAATCATTATATGACCAACAAAATAGGCTTATGGTTTGTTTTTATAATAAGCTAAACCTAACACTATGTCTAAAGTATAACAAACTTTACCTCTCAAAGTAATTCCAACAAATACAACACATTTCAAATGAGAGTTACGGGCGGAACTCTTACCCTGTGAGCCAGTTACACCACACTGTCTGTTCATCCACTGTATCAATGTGGAGAATCAAACCCAGATCTTTAAACTAATGACCCAACATTACACACAACTTCCCCTAAACTGATGGAAATTGGTTTTCTACAAAGTGCAAATCAGTTACCTTGCTTTTTTCATATCTCTAAGGTTCATTTAATTCTATCTTCAAATATTAAGCTCTTTAAAAATGTTGAAACAATGGCAAGGACAAGCTTACCTGTCCAGGGCGGGAGTTCATGGACTCATTCTCGGAATCTTCAGTTATTGTGATGTCGCTGAAGGTGGATGTCTCTGTGATGGAAGACTCTTCTAGGGCATCCTACAACAGATAGTCAGGCTTCAACAGAATCTACACTGTCATCCAAAAGATGAGATGTGATGGAGATAGCAGACGTTAAAATCAACAAACATCCTGAAAGAGTAAGGAATCAGTTTGGGGATTATGACCTTTCTCACAACTATGTGAAGCCCATGCAAAAATTCTTTCAAAATTCTTAACAAATGGTCAATAACAATAACAACATCATCCATCCATCCATCCATCCATCCATATGTTCAATTAGTAAATGTGTTTCATTAAGTTACCATGACTACCAGAGATATGTCAATGACAGCTTATAGAAACTGACAAGAATTAATGCAAGAATTCCAGAAATGCTGATGATTTTCTTTCTATTACTTACAATATCCCCAATCATTTCCCCTGTCCTGAATCGTTCACCGAGAGTTGTGCCTGAGGGAAGCGGCCAGTTCATGCTCTGGCGTACTGTGTGCCCTCTGTATGCTGCCTGGATTCGGGTTGCAGCTTCATTTGCATCCCTCTCACCGGGCACAAGGCGAGACCCTTGAAGGAAAGGAGAGAACACAATTACAATCCAAAACATGCAGGTCATTATTTCTTTTTTTTTTGCGTGTTTTTATCAATTTTTGTGTGTGTGTGCAACACCTCTGAAACTTCATACAATCTTTATGAACACTTTCAAATTTATTAGCAAAGTATGATGCCCAACACTTTAACAGGTTTCTATGAATTTACAACAACTAAAATGAACTGACCTGGAAGATTTCTGTCAAACACCTGGTAATCATCACGTGAGCCAATGATCCTGTCATAGCGTGGCATTGTATTAACATCTAGGCCTCGGTTCGCAGCTGAAGAAACAAGGAAATCAGTTCACTAAGTTCATGATTTTAGAATTTCAATATTTCAAGTTTATATGTTTTAATCAGCTTCTATGGAATCCTAGTGCCAAGTTAAGACATCCTCAGCTGTCTGTGTGTACAATTATAATTGGGAATTGGAATTGGACTACAATGCACATAGCTCTATGGTGTTGAGCACACCTTTGTTCGTGAATTTTCATCAAATTTAATGGTTAGTTTACTTCATCAAGTGTGTTATGCTTAACAAAATTCTGAATATTCGAAAACATGTCTTTTACAATCGATAATTATTTCTAATCCTCCTTGTGCTAAATTTTCAATTATTTTTGATCATCAGAACAATACTATGTACAATCCTGTCACTGGTTTAAGAACATGACATGTGACACTTAAACATGAAGTTGACTGACAAATAATGATAATGAAATGTTAATTGGCAGTAGCTTGATGAGGAAAGGAAAGTCCTGAAATTATGCATCTTGAGTGTAGACCATGCAGAAAAATTACAAAGGACTTTCAAACAACAAGGCTGTGACGTCAGGATCAGGAGAGATAATTCAGTAGTCAACAACACCTACCACTAGGAATAGCTATCACTTAGTGTTTAAAACTTCATTTCATTTTCTGTTTGTATCTGTGTAACCACAGGAATAAGGCTACTATAATCCAGAGGGCATGTTTATGTTATAATTACAAAAGGTTTATAGAGATTTAGCAATATACAGAAATAATCAAGCAGAGAAGGGTCACAACAAATGGCCTTCAGTCTACCAGTTATGTTTTCTCTGGCCATGGGCTGTTGTTGACAAACCCAGCAACATCATTGGTGGGAACCAGAGTTTGAACCGTCACGGCGGAGACGCCAACAACAAAGTGTTGCAAATAGTACTGTCAAAGATCAAAATTTGCTGTCTGACCATAAGATCAGTCGTCCATCAAATCATGATGGATGAGAAAGAAAGTGACACTAATCAAGAGTAAAGCTTTACTTTCACATATACATTTCTACATTATGCGCATTATGTTTCTCCTTCCTGACTCTTTTTGATGAAAATGAATTTAATCGATGAAAATATATGTTTTTGACTATATATGTATTTCTTCAATTTCCTAGAATTTCTTGTAAAATCGTATTGCTGCAGTTTGAGGCTAAAAATTTGTAGATAAAATCATAGATGTTGGCATCTCTGTCATAGGCTTCTGGTGTGAAAAACTGATGAAACTCTGCATGACTACATTATGGACGACGAAGCTATAAATAGCCTCAGGAGACTGTAAAGACTCCACTAACCTTCCATGATGTTGCGAGACACGACCAGCTTGTTCTGTAACGTAGCCGAAGTCTCCTTCACTGCCCGGATACGGTCTGCCTGGCTTCGATGTGAGTGTTCAAGGATGGGTTGCTGGTAAGTGGCGCCACCTAGATCCTTCTTTCGATTGACGACCTCAGAGAATTTGGACAGGACAGCCGCTACATCAAGGTTGAGTTTCTGACCTCCAACTGTGACAGGACCTGGCTGAGCTGTGTGGAGCTGGTGAGGAACGTCTGGATCTCTGATGAAACAGGAAAGGTATCTGATCAAGCTGAGATTTGTACAGCAGATACATTAACAAAAGAACACAAGTGATAGTTTGGCTGAAACAAAGCCTGATCAGTTATCTCTTTGTCAACTCTGAAATGTACAAACAACAAATAGTGCTGGGGCATTTGATCAAATAATCGCTTAATCAATCGATCACACATGCATAGCAATGTTCCAGGTATATATGTGTGTGGCAGGAACATAAAACTAGTGATTCTATGGCATTCCACTGCACCACAAGGCATTACTCATTTTTGCCTTGCTTCCCAAAAACCCAGATGCAAATGTAGCCTACATCCACTTCCTGAGTACTGACTGACTGATAAAAAGTAGCAGTGTGGGTGGTGGAGCTTGAGATTCTATATTGCAATGAATATGCCTATGTGCGCATGATTTTGTAGAGTGAGTGAGTGAGTGAGTGAGTGAGAGTGAGAGTGAGAGTGAAAGTGAAAGTGAGAGTGAGAGTGAGAGTGAGAGTGAGAGTGAGTGAGTGAGTTTGATTTTACACCACTTTCAGCAATAACCTACAAATGCTTTGGACACCAGAGAGGTGATTCATACACTGTATCCATGAGGGGAATCACACCTGGGTAAAGTCTCACAGGTGAAAACTTACTGACCATAATTGCTGTTTGTTCAAAACAACTGACTTCCAAAGCTTTGCATTTCTTTCAGGCATGAACATTACAGACATGTTCATGATGCATAAAATCCTCTACCAAAATTTGTAGGGTGACATGGTGCTAACAAGCTGGGGATTTAATCCAATAAACCGTCAAATGTGCAGCCAGTTGTCTTAAAAATGCTGCGCCACATGAACAATTGATACATGGAGACTGACAGTTTATGCTTTGCACAACAGTTGGAATACAGCTACACTTTTGGTCTGATGTTGGACAGATGACTTATGTGCCTACCGTCTATCCCGAGGTGTTCCTGTTGGTGTAACATCCTCTTCAGTCCCCTCCGTCAGGGTGGAGTCATCGTCGTCCACCTCCATGCCTGGTGCACCACCCGCATTCTCCTTGTCTGAGTCTAGGTTCTGAGATACAAACTCAAAATTATTATATAAGTTTTCATAACAGTTCATTTTCTAGGACACTGTCTTTGCTATTTAAAATGTCCATAACATATTTTTCAATTTTGGTAACAGAACAGAAGAATGTCTTTTCTTTCTGATTTAAACATCTGACAAAATAGTGCAAAAGTAATGATGACATTTGTCTCCAGGAAAAATCTGTTGATCTGGTACATTCAGCCACTAATAACCTGTTTAATAACAATAAATTCTACTAAACATTTTGCAGAGAGACAAGTCTAATCCACATGGTGATACATGTGTTATAGTCAACAGTCTGCAACATAAGCATGACAAAATAAAGCAATGCTGATAGAAAACTGCCTAAACAAGTCTTTCAACACAGCAACTTTAAGAAACTTTAGACCCACCTAACACTTAAAGTGTCAAGACATTTTGAAATTGGTGTTCAAATATATTTAGCTTGTGGTCTTGCAAACTGTTAATCTCTCAAACATTCACATGTATTGAAATCGGTTGGACAGACAAATGAGGTCATGGACTCACTAATCCCACAGTTCGATGATCACGATGTTGTGGCTCCTCCTCTCCTCCAGGCCTCCTCGCCCGTGTCTTAGCACGTGGCTGTGGTTGAGGTGGCTGGTCCTTTGGCTTTTGTTTGCTATAAAGCTCTGCTAGGTGGCGCTGTCTTTTCTCCTGCTCCGCCCGGTGTGCTCGGTCTTCCTCCTTCTTCTGACGCAATCGCTCTGCCTTCTGTTTCGCAATGAACTTGCGCACCTTGCTCTGGTCGTAGTGACGTTGTTTGGGGGCAGCAGATGGCTGCTTCTCTGGCTCTGTGGTGGTCAAATGCGTGGATGTGAACAGAATTGTTTCGAGTCATTTTGTAGAAAATAGTGATGATTACATACGAAAATTTGAAGGTTGACTGAAATGACCCAAAACAATGTCCTTAAAATCAGACCTAAGAAGCTTCTTAAAATGGTGATGTCCATTCAAGAATACGCTCAGGAAAAAAATTTGGGAAAGTTCTCAAAAATTTAAAAACTGAACAACAGAAACTTCAAAATCTCAAACAGATGGTTTATATTGTATGACAGTACTTCCAACAAGCTATGGACAGTCTCTTCCATTTGAGATGTTTATTCCAGCAGCATATCTGCTACAACTCACCAGAAGGTTTCAGGGCTTTTCTCTTGACAGCCTGTCTCTTATACTTGGTGTGTCCACCATCCACGCCATCACCTGAACAGAGATCGCAGGTCACATGTTGTCTTCAGAAAGTCAGGTGCAATGAATGAGAACAGTATGCGAAAAAATAAATCTGGGCCTGACAAACCAGAGCATATAATCCACGCTGTAGGGTCAGATACTCTAAACTCAGAATACCATATGCCTGTCATTCAAAAGAGGCACTTGCTAGTGAGCCTGTTTTACTTGAAAAGTTCAACCATGAGGATTTGAACCTTCACATTTGACCTCAGAATATTTCTTCAGCAAATGATCAAGAACTCATTAATAACATTTTGAACCATAATTATTAGTTTCAGGTTGACTAGTGTGAAATCAAAGCTTTACAACCTGAATGAGCCAAGTTTCTCATCAGATTTCACAGATCTGAAAGTCTCTTGACTTAAGACTTTAAAAACTGACCATCAAGCTGAAGGTCATCCAGTATCCGTCTTGCATCATCGGGGAGAGACTTGGTCATCCTGGAGATGGTGTTGCCTCCCACTGCACCCTCTCTGTTGCCCGAGGACAAAAGGTTGTGAGTCTCAGCACCATCAGGGCGACGTACATCCTCATTCTTATTGTCATCTGTTTAGTCAAAAATGTCATAATAAATAACACTGAATTATACAATAGGATTAAATTTCAATTTGCAAGTGAAACATCAAAGGACGTCCCGTCAGGGCACATAGGACTTTATGCAATTAGTGGTCATTAGTTTAACCTGATGATGGGTCCAGAACAAGCTCTGAAACATTGTTTTCAAAGAATACAAAGAAGATGAAACTCAGAAAATTCTCTGTGTTCTTGAATACTGATACTTCAAAAGCCAGTCCAAGATGTAGTTTAACACCAGTAGTCGAAGTGTCAGTGACCTTGGTCTGTCCCCTGTAGATGTAATCTTGTTCTGCTAACAGCTAGTTCAGCAGTGTAAAAGAGTATGGGTGAAAGTTTTGTGCTTCTGTTTAACTCCAATGTTGAAAGTAACAGAATGAGGGTCTCTTGGATTCAAACATTATTGAAGCAGACGTCAAAGACCAAACCAGTGCATAACTGTACAGGAGCCTTTATGTACTATGGGACTTAAGCGCTTACAACAATTGAGTTATGTCTATCCTGTAATTTCTAAAACTTGTTCAATGTGTATAAAAAATGGCTTCATGCCTGTTGGGTTGATATTATCTGACTTCTTGCCCTGGGAAGACTTCTTGGTTGTCTTGGCTGGTCCAAGTGTCTGGAGAATGAGCTGCTGCCCTGCCCTCCATGATGATGTTGTGATGATACCTGCAAGGCAACAAGAATCTCAAACCAACACTGTCAATCTGGGGTCAGAATTTTCAGTAAAAAATTCACTGCCTTTGGGACTGCTTCCATGAAAACGCATGGTCATTCTATTACTTTTACTCATCACATGTTCTGTTGTAGAGTGAGTGAGTGAGTGAGTTGGTGAGTGAGTGTGTGAGTGTGTGTGTGAGTTGGTGAGTGAGTGAGTGAGTGAGTGAGCGAGTGAGAGAGAGTGAGTATTGCTTTTTAAGCTGCTTTTAGCCATATTCCAGCAAGATCACAGCGACAGAGACTTGAAGTGGGCTTCACACAATGTGCGATGTGGGGAATCGAACAGATCTTCGGCATAACAAGCAAATGCTTAAAGCACTAATCTATCCAACCGCCCCAATCCAATAAGGAGTCCATTACAACTTGAACTTCAAAGAAATGTTATGCATGATGCATGCCGATGCTTTGTTCCGTACAAGGCTGGACCCTCATCTTTACTCTATCGTACCTTTAGCACCAGGCTGAGAACTTTCTTTCTCAGGGGCCACAACTCTCAGTCTCTTCGGTTTCTCACTGGAGCTGGTGCCCTCTGCAAAACAAAATACACTCATTTCTTAGAGGTATGTACCAGGGATTCATGGGCTGCGAATTCCTACGTCCTATAGGCATAAAAATTGATAGTGGACACAACACAATATATTAGTGCATCTACTGGGACTGAGAAAATAGCTCAACATCCGATCCAGGAACCACACAAGCGCCTTCAGCATGTACTACTTGCATCAATCTCATCATCATCATCATCATCATCATCATCATCATCATCATCATCATCGTAAAAATCACTGAGTTTGCTACAGGTTGGGTTTTGGTATCTTTTGCAATTTAATTACTGTAACAATTAATGTGACGGTCACAATACACAACAGAATATCAGTATTGATAATAACATTGAAGTGTCTGGGACCCCATTTTGTTGTCAAGGTCTACAGAAAAAATTAAGCGTATAAGTCCCTTGGATGTACAGAAACAATTTCAACATAAAACATACCACAATGTCTTACTCTTGATTACTGGCATATGGATCTGCCAATCCAACACTTTATTCGAGAGAAATAGAATTTAAAATAATCAAAGTTTCCATTTTCTTCTGAGAAGTAAAATATAACCTTCCAAATCTATTCTCAGAAGGAAAGTACCTCGCGGCTGTAATTTCAACTGGCATCTTCATAAATTCATTCAAAAATCATGTTTACGAGATTGCTTAAAAAAATGTTTTTCTCAAACTACACTTGAATTTTTTATTAGACTTGCATGAGAATAAACCCTCCTTATGACCTTCACCTACCATTGTGTGTATCAGCAGACACTTTCCGCTGGAGCTTTCCGACTGCCGTTTTGGGTTTCTTCCGTGGGACAGGAGACTTGCTTCTCACCACCATTTGAAAACGGGGTTCGTTGTGAACCTCTGCGAAACCTGCCCAACAAAACAACATGATATATCACTGTCTAGCTTAACGCAATCACATCACAAATGGATCTGCTCGTGGTCACTGCCTTGCAATAGTTTGTGAAACTATCAGTACAAAATGTACAGGGCTTGAATCAAGAGATGTAAACCTACTTAAATCAGATAAAAATAATAAATCAACAATAAATCTAGCATTAGCATAATTATGCGAGTACGATTTACGAGACGTTAACCTACTTGCACCAGGTGCAACCTAAGATAAAACCTAGTTGCACCGGTGAAAATTCCAGTTCAGAAGGAAAATGGGATGACATAACAGGGTTAAATTTAGTGACTCGCTGCTTGCACTTGTGCATCCCAATATTATAAAAAGCCAACCTGGTTACTACCTTAATTTGCACCAGGTGCGCGTCAAGTTAAGAGAACTAAATCAACATTAAACCTAACATAAGCATGATTATGTCAGCCCATTTTTCTTCTAAACTGTAATTTTCGCTGGTGCAACTAGGTTTTATATTAGGTTGCACCTGGTGCAAGTAGGTTAACATCTCATAAATCGTACTCGCATAATTATGCTAATGTTAGATTTATTGTTGATTTATTACTTCTCAAAACTTGACTTGCACCTAGTGAAAGTTCGGCTAATAACTAGGCTCCACTTCGTAATGTTAGGTTGCACCAGCGCAAGCAACAAGGCACTAAATCATGCCCTGGAGTACAATGGATGCATTTAGCAGAGAACAGTATGGACACAGAAAATGCAGATTACGTCATGTAATCAGAAATGAAATTATAAAACTAGTATCAAGTGGTGTCATGAACCACTTGTCACCAGTACTAAGCAGCTTTGATCATATTGGCTCTCCCACTAGGTCTCCAGTTAACAGCTGACATCAGCAAAATAATCATCTAAGGCATTGATAATATTGGTGTGCATCCCTCAAGATGACAGAACCTTGTGGCTGAAATCCCCGTAACTGTATTGATAATTTAAAGCTATGCACATTGAAAATATTAACCACTTTTATTGTTTAAAAGGGCATTGATGCGGAGCGAATAATGTTTCTCACCAACAGTCTAATTATGAAACCAAGCTGCAAATTGGTCAGCACCCGCTCCCTCATCCGTAACAGACAAAGGGACTGGGCTCCTGTCCACATTAGCAGAATTTCTTCACCCTAAAACTTGAGGAGGCCAGATGCCCATCACATGGCAATATTTCAAAATATCCATGGTATTCCTTATCTGATTGTAACAAAATATCCCAACAGTGTAGTTTTTTTCTGTTGCCTAGATGGTATAGTGACTGATCCAATTTGATCCTATTTCTGTGTTTTTTACCTTGATATTTAATCATGTTATGTGCAAATATGATGTCTACGTACACGTAGCAAGCCATTTGTTTCATATAAGTCCGAAAGATTGCAAAGCTTTATATTTAGACAGCTTTGAGGGTTGGCCCAGCTGTCACAGCAAACATCATACGTAAATTTTGGTAGCTACGACCCTGGTTTATTATCTATGATAATAAAACAACTAATAACGACTTTGCCATTGGTAGAGAAATCTGAAAATTTTCTTACATAAAAAAAACCTGATTATACCCATTTACCCAAGTACACAGTAAATACCTATGCACATTTCTTATGTAACAACGAAGTTCTGTTGGTATCCTCAAAACAGTTTCGGCACAAAAGTGTTTTCAGGCTGCACGTGACACAGAGATTACATCTTCCTTGCTGTAACTCGCGTTTGATGGAATAAACCTACACATATTATTTGTCATCATTCTCTGGCTGGTCAGTTAATGAATTTATAACAGGTATAAATGGTGGTAACACCACTAAAACTACTTGACATAGGTTCCCATTTGGCGTTTCTCCTGTCTGGAGTAAAAATACTCAACATTATAAATTAAGGTATGTAGTGGCAAATGTATTGCAACTTATGTAATATGTGCATGTAAGTGATGCAAGAGGGTTTATCAGCTGAGTTACAAACACAAACATCGATCAAAGGATTAAGCGATAACACACTGATTGATTAATTACTTCCACAGCGGATTTGTCAAAAAGGCAGTGTTTATGAGTGTAGATTTACTTAATCTATACTGAATACACCCTGTCGTAAAGTACGAGTGTAAAAGCAACATCATTCCTACAAAGAATTAACCACAACATCATTGATTGAATGATTGTTGCTCATTATTGGCTAACTAATGGCGGACATCATACAGTTAGTTGCCAGGTGTGCTGTCCTGGGTGACCAGTGAGATTATGTATACATGTACAACAGTGTGAAAATTTCTCAAACGATGTGTCACTTTTTCACATATTAGACTGTTGAAAGATACAAGACATACAGCAGGATTATTTACCAGCTGCAGATGAATGGAATACCGTTCTTTTATGTCAATATTGATGGATACATTCCTGAACAAGGTAATAGCCTGACATTGTTGCTATAACTTTCGTCTGTCTTAAATTTAATATTTGCATTTTGTTTTAATTTATTTCTTGTAGCCTTCGGCAGAATCCATATTACAGAAAACATGCACTAGGTCGCGAATAGGGTGTGTGTGAAATATGATTCACGTTGGCAATCCATACAATGTTTAGATATTAAAATCATGTTAGAAATTCACTGTAAGTATAAGCAGACCGTGTGGGGGTTTTCCTTATTAACTTTCAAAATGCATACAAATGTGACAAGAAACTAATTAGGCTTATCAGACAAAATATAAAGACCTACACTGACTTGGTTATTTTTCAGTCCTAACGTTTTTCACTGGCAGATGAGTAAACTTCAAGGAGTTTGATGACTTCATCTTTGTTGATCAGTCTACACATAAACTAGCAGTTGTGCATATGGGAGGCACAGCAGAGGTCACAAACCAGTCATGAATTCTGGGATATCATCCGGGTACTCACGGGAGAAAAACAATAACAAAAGAAACCACCAGTCCACAGAAATTGCTCTGCCTCAGGGCCCCTTTAATTACAATTCCAGTGTCTTTCTTGCGTGTGTGCATTTCATTGCATGATAGCACTAGTTATAAAAAAAACCCATTAATTAGAAAAAACTGGGGAAAAATCCTCAAGATTGGTGATTACATTAAAAATGTATATATATTTCAAATATAATCGACAACCATTCACCACAAATCCTCCGATAAACAAGAGTGGATTTGGTTTCCAATTCCCAACACTAGTCAGCCCATGGCCCAAACTACAACCACTTTCCATCCTATCAGAATACCGTCCCACTTCACTATTGACAATGACTGACAGCAATTCCACTACATTGAAATGACTTTGGATCATATTCCCCTCATAATAAATTTATGGACGTCAAATTCTTTAATATGAGGCACACGACATTTCATAGTATGATCCTACTACTTCATCAGGAACTTCATATTCCCCACATTACAGAATTTGACATCAATAATTTTCCCTCTTATGTATATCACTTCTAAACGTCATTCAAGGCCATAATATTCCACCAGTTTATCAGTAGGAGATTCTGCCATTGTCATAAAGTGATGACCTTATGGAATGTGGAACTATTTACCACCACCATAACTACGTCTGCCTGTCAACATTGGGCTCAGGGTATGTGGAACTGATAGTGAAGTCAGTTTGGTCAGTTTTGGATCAGCCTTGTTAACACACTGACATCTTCAGTTTACGAGGTAACAGGTAGCCATCTGACAAGCTGACTACAAAGAGATTTATGACAATTTCATATCTTCACACTTCAAACCTCGCCCCACTTTAAACCGTGCCTCTAAGTAGGGACTATTTTATTGCCACTATTCACCATATTCTCACCGTACAATGTACACATACTGTTTGTATTTTGAAGATGTCATATATTGTCTGGTGAGGGGGCTGATAATCAAAACAAGATAACTCCTTGACAAGGGGGTAAATATGGTGTGCCAATCCAGCTAAAAATATTGTTGGACTTATACTTATAGATGAGAACAGACAAAATAGACAGGGTCAGATTTCATCACAGAGCTGAAGATGTGGCTGCTTTTCTGTGTTTAGATGCACCGAGTCATCCTTGTTCACTGAAGCAGAGACTACCAACTCCTACACTGCATCTGTTCATGCTAGTGCTGGGAATTGAGTGGTTGGCTAGCTCTATTTTTCAGATTTTCCTATTCAGGCTGTTATGGCAGATAAGTATGAAAAAAAAAAACATACTTATAGTTCTATGATGGTTCTGTTTTGTTTTATCTAGAAACTTTGAAAATTCCATTTGCAATTTCAATTTCAAGAAAGTCTTCAAGAAATGCAGTGGAAGCTGTAGCCAAAATCATTTGAGAAAATGTGATCGTTTGCTTGGACCCATCTTCTACTATTTCAATTACCTGGAACACCATCAATGTTCCATGTCGCCAACTTGGACTGAAACTCTGATTTGGAGAAAGGGTCTTGACAGCAATTTGTAGCTTCAAGTTGACAGGGACTGTCACCACCAACGTAATTCAAGCTCATTCATTTCAAATCAGTGTAAGTTTATGTTATCACGTCTATATCCTTCTTTAAAATGTGACAAAAAGAAAACATAACCATCACTGGTATCACCCAAAATACCTTTGTATACAGGAAGTGGTGGTCCTGCTGCCACCTTCCGTACTCTGGGCTGTCTGTCTGCCACGCCATCTGCTACAGTAGTTGTGTGGACAGCATCACCGATGCTGTGCAGGACATGTTGAGGGTTGTCTGCTGTCTCAGCCAATCCTCCAGATGCTGCAACTATACTGTCTTGACTGGTATCTGAACAAACAAATTCCCGTAGAATTACCAACTGGCCTTGAGAAGTGTCATGAAGTTCATTTGGTCCAATGGTTCTTTGAACATAAATATTTCAATCGCCTAACAACTTCACAACTCCCTGATATGGGAGGAGAGCCAAAAGTAATACAGATGCTAACAATCCAAGAAACGTGATCAGGTCAATCTTGAGATTCATCATATGTTCCTGGCATACCAAAGGGACACAACTCCGCACAACAATTACAGTGCTTTATACAACTGGGTCTCCTGTGTCTCTTACATACACATGTTGATCATACTGCAAGTGAGTGAATTTTAGTTTTACACCACTTTAAGAAATATTCCAGCAATATCAATGCAAAGGACACCAGAAATGATTTTCATACATTGTAAACATGTAGGGAATCGAGTCTGGATTTTCAGCATGACAAGCGAACACTACCCCACTGGCTCAGAAACAATTAGAAACACTAGAAAATAGGAAACGTTCCATGACAGTGAGGTTAGCTTTCCAAAAAGTTCCTGTACTAGTGACATTATCCTTCCTTAAAAGAACTTTCTATGCAACTTTGAGAAACATTTTTGTCATGCATAGTGGTTCTTTATCTTTTAATACAGATTTTATATTATTTTCGTAAAACAATATGGAAAAGGAAAGACGTCTTAATGACGTAACCACCAGACTACCCTGATCATCGTATGAAACAGTAACATTCCAATACCACAGCAGCCTGTAAACAGTTCATTCCTGACGAACTCATGATTAAAAGCATTCACAGCAACAATCAGAATAGAATGACACACAATCACAGGGCCACACTACAGGCTAGCCAAAGATGCTTGAGGCGAGGAACCCAAACTACTGGCTTGAAAATCTTAGATCAATTTCCGTAACTTACTGGACCAAACATAAGTTTCCTCTACTCTGGCTTCAGACAAGTGGCTTAAATCAGACTACTCCTTTCTTATCATAGTCAGCTCTTGTAACAAGTTTCAGGCCCTTTCTCAGACTGGACCACCAAACTGTGCATAAATCATTGAAATAGTTCTTTTTCATAAGTTTCACGTCTAGATCTATCTATATGAATCAGAAAATGAAGACGAGGGATATTTTTAAACTCTCCTTACTTTATGTGCTTCTGACTTGTGTTCTTCATGCCTCCAACTGACTCTCACTTAACCATTGTCTAAATGCGTGTTTAACAGTCTTTCTGTCAAGGAAGTCAAATGAACAATAGACAGTTCTTACACCTAGAATTAGAAACTACATTTCTGTGGAGCTCTTGAACACTAAGCAGATAAAACTGCCATTGATTCCCACACTGCGATTCGGCTTGTCAACCCCACTCAAGTCCTGATAAAACAATCTCTTTCCCTGCAACATTCCGACCCCAAGCATGGGGCCTTAGTCACCAAGGGAGATAACACAGTGCAGGAGGCAGCATGGTGACTTCTATCCTGAACACACAGTTTGGAGCTTAGACAGAGAATGTTGAAAGGCTCATCAGTAGTAAAAGGAGCCTTGGAGTGGCCAAGGGAGATAACGTATGGCAGATGCAGCAAGTGACTTCTATCCTGAACACACAGATTTGTGCTTTGACAGAGAGAGTTAAGGCTCGTCAGTAGTAAATGGGGCCTTGGAGTCACCAAGGGAGATAACGCAGTGCAGGAGGCAGCAATAGTGACTTCTAATAGTTCTATCCTAAACACACAGATGTTTGCTTTGACAGAGAGAGTTAAGGCTCGTCAGTAGTAAATGGGGCCTTGGAGTCGCCAAGGGGGTAGCATGGTGACTGCCCAACACTGTACAGATTCTTGCCTTGACAGAGAAAGATGAAAGGCTTATGTGTAGTAAAGACAATGGGCACACAATGACAATCTGCAAAAGTCATTAATACTGATCATTGTCAAGTTTAAAAAATCATACAACAGAACAACAGTTGTAAGGAGATACTACTTGCCTAACGACAACCTATTTTCACACAGTTCCACAACATACCTGAAGATGATGCTGTAAGGCGCTGCTGGCGAATCTTCTCTCGTATTTTCTCAAACAATTCTGAAATATAGGGAGCATAACACTTTTAGCTGTAACAAATTCAGACACACATCATGTACTGTCATGCGATCTTTAGTGCATCAGACCAGTCTGTAAGTAATTGTTACAAGACCATTCACGCATATGTACCACTTCAAATTTTAGTGAGAATTTTTCATGGTTTATTTTTTTTACTGAAGCAGAGGTATTCGTTTTCTTACCCTAAAACAATCAGAGGAATAACTCTGATGAGCACATTTCAGTGTTCCAATTTGTAGTTCCTTGTGCACCCCAGACAGTCAAATGTGGCTATTTGTTGCATTGTACACAATCCATTACTAAGCAAATTATGCTCTTCAATTATCCATTTTACAGTGAAAGCCCTCTAAACCGGCATTCACTGGGACAGGCAGGAAATGCATGCCTATTAGAGAACCTTCCTCTTTTCAATCTCAGAATGATCATGAAGAAGAGTCAAGAGTTAACATCTTTTGAAACTTTTCCACCTCTGGCTGTATCACATTTCTTGGATAGGGTCTTATTGGGTGAAGTACAGAAAAACAACAATTAATTTATAATGCAATTGACGCCTGTCGCTCACCAATTTCCTTCATGTACTTAGGTCAAATCCTTATCCATACTTCTATCAGGCAATGAGCTTAATGCCAATCAACAGGACAGCCAAGATACTGGATGTCAGTTTAGGGAGCGTTAAATACCGTTAAACATTTTATTGGACTCTCCTTGATGTGCCGAAATATGGAATAGACTGACAGCATAAATTAAGTAGCTTCTGCCAGGACCAAACTCTGATGCTGATATTGAGGGCAGATGGTTTAGAGGGCTGCCAGTTTTGAGAGCTTCCACTGTACTGGAAATTCATCTCCCATACAGATAATTGTTTGACAGAAATTGATTCACTTTCATGGATAAAATCATACAACCAGGAAAAGAATAGTGGGTTTGTTATTTATCCTGTTTATACTGGTATTACTGTTCTACAGACTGTAGACATCAAACTGTTTGCTACAGTTTATTATTCAATATCATTTGATGTTTAAATACTTAAATAAGAAATTGAAAGTCACCATTAAGGTATGAGAATTGTTGTTCATATCAAACTCCAGACTCGCAGCTTCATTGAGTTTGTGTTTTAACTGTTTGCTTGATCAGGGTTTCCAGTTTCTTGTCAGTTATTAAAAGAGACTGAAACTACTTCAACTTGTGTGTATTTTATATAAACTAGACACTCATTTGTGAAATGACTTCAAATAAGATAATTCAAGGAATGTTCGGGCATCTTCACACTCAGGGAACTCAGGCATTGTGCACGGCAGAAGAAGTAATTTACATACACTTCTTTCCAGATGATCATATTGGATAAAAACTGTAGAAATAATTACAATCTAACTAAATAACTTAAATACTCATAATCTATGGTAAAAAAGTTTCTTTCTAAATCTTACTCATACCTAACTTGTTAAAGCATAAAGGGCTCTGTATATGGATAAAGACTATGTTCATGCCCCAGAAATGCAGGGTTATTTTTCTATTATCTTCAAGGATCATTAGCACAGTTCCTGGCTATCTGATCCAACTCTGTAGGATACTTCTTACTACCTCCACGTATTTGTTTTCAGTACCGAAAATCAATCAGCTCAAAAAGTGTTCCTTTTGATTACTCAACCCACAAATACATCTCCAACAAAAGGTCTGATTGTTCCTTACAGAAACACTGTGTTGTACTGGAATCAACAACATGAGCTTATTGATTGTAGTATAATCCATGAGCACTTCACTCAGACAAATAAGCTTCTATTAGATAGACAAGACGACACAATCCATAACTGACTCTAATTTCTCCACCACAAGCAGCCAGGTCGCCATCCAGCAATGTGTATTCATTCAAATCACACTTGAGGAATTTATATTAAGATTCCAGATTAGATCGGGGCTGGTTAGATAGCAATCTTCACCACACTGTAATATAAAACTTAATGTAGTCAGCGATCGGGGTGAGTCAGGGCATGACATACCTATTATACCTAGTCTTCAGGAAAATCTTACATCTCCACAGGCACAGGGAAACAGTATCATGAATAGCCTCTACTCTAATCCATCTCTTTATTTAGCCAGGCACAACAGCTTCTTCCAACATGAAACAGTTCAGACATTATGAAGATTATTCACCCAACAGACTATAGAGACCCTGATATTTGATGGGTACAAGCAATCATGAACTTTTAAACTTTATTGATTGACTGCATTCTGTGAATGCTTATAATAGTTGATTGTTGTTTATCGAAGCAGTTAGCACAATTCCAGCTATATCTTGGTAGATTGTAAATTCTTCTGGCTTGTTTGGATAGACTGATCTCTGACCTGAGTTTCTCATTGGTACACACAAGCTTAATACACTGTAAGCCGTGGTCCCATGTGACACAGTGATTGTACTGCTGTGATTGCTATTAGTCTATGTTATGGCATGTGAGTTATGGTACTCACATCATTACGATTACATCAAAGAGGTCTCAGAATATTTTACACAACAATATTTGCACTTGTTGTCAATAATATACAATCCCAAAAATTGCAATGCTATGACAAACATATATATGCAATGAATTTTAACCATATTTTACTTTAGTCAAAGTATTTCACTGTTTGTCACTGGTACTTAACGTGAAAAATAAAATGTCAGCCTCAAAATGTACTTTTTCACTTTTCAATAACTTTAAGACAGTATTCTATTTTCCACAAAGGGCGGTGGGGTAGCCTAATGGTTAAAGTGTTCGGTAACCGAACACCTAGGTTCGATCCCCCACATGGTTACAATGTCTGCAGCCCATTTTCTGGTGTCCCCTGCCGTGATATTGCTGGAATATTAGCAAAAAACAGCGTAAAACAAAACTTACTCACTCACATTTACTATTTTCCACAATTATGAAGGAAAACAAATTAACATTCCAGGATTCATCAAGGATTGTGTGCTCCATATGAACCTGTATGAATCCTGTACAAGCTTGTGTATCTTGACATCAAAAGAAAACGTCAAACAGTATTATCTAGGGTTTGGAATCGGAAACCAAATCCACTAGTGATTATTGTGCTTAACAATTATCGATCATAATCAAAATGTATACATTTTTAATGTAATCACCAATTTTAAGGGTTTCCCTAGTTTTATTTTTCAATTAATGTTTCACATAACTAATACTATCATGCAAATGATGTAATATTTATTCAAAGACAGGCTATCGAAATAACCTTACGTCATTGAGCACATGTTTATTTGTTAATATTTATCAAATTTACAGGTACAAATTTATTTTATTTGTATGTGTTATGCTAAAACAACCAAATTCTGATTAATCGAAATAATGTTTTTCACAATCGATAATTATATTTAATACTTCTTTCGATCAATATTTGACTTTTTTCGTTCACTGGAACAATATTGAAGCTGGCTTATTTTAGCCTGGAATTCCCAAGGGAATATTTATGCCACTATTTATGGGAATATTGCTTTGGATTAAACCCAACAACCAGAGGATAAGTGGATCTTGGTGTCTTAAACCTTGCCCATGACTGCTCGTCATATCGCTTTCTACCAGAGTCTTTCTGCTCTACCTCTGAAGATCTGGGCAGAACTAGGATCGTGGTTCAAGTGCTCGAGTCAAACAAAAGACATTAAAAAAGATGGTATTTGTTGTTACTGCAAAGATTCACCCAGACCTTGATTTGATTCAACATTGGACTCTCAAATTGATAATTTTCGATTCGATTCCTCATACAAGTAAAAACATTAGATTTCATTTAACTCTAAGAGTCAGTTTTTGTGTGACACCCATCGTCAACATTTGCAGCTGCTCATCCCTTTCGGGCAGCTTTCTTTCAGGTTACGTACAGGGTGTAGCAGTTACGATGTCGAGAAAAAACACTTCCCATTGGATAATCAATCCCTGTACGGTATCAGACTCGATTTTGGATGAATGAAACTTGATCGTTGTAGCCGTAGTTGTTACTGTGATTTGCACTTAAGGTAAGGTAAGGTAAGGTAAGGTAAGGTAAGGTAAGGTAAGGTAAGGTAAGGTAAGGTAAGGTAAGGTAAGGTAAGGTAAGGTAAGGTAAGGTAAGGTAAGGTAAGGTAAGGGTAGGGTAGGGTAGGGTAGGGTAGGGTAGGGTAGGGTAGGGTAGGGTAGGGTAGGGTAGGGTAGGGTAGGGTAGGGTAGGGTAGGGTAGGGTAGGGTAGGGTAGGGTATTTATATAGCGCACACATCCATGCATCTAGAGCTTGCTCAAGGCATTGGTATTTGTTCTCCTCGATCACTGGATGTCAGTCTCAACGTCATATTGTATTATCAGTCTCAATTCTATGGGGATCATACAACACTAGGCACATTGTGGCTCTCTTGAATAAACACCAACTCATGAATAAACACCAACTACCACTCTACATTAAGGTTTACTTGTTATATATGCACCACACTTGGAGCTGCATAAACATTTAACAAGTCAGCAATCCTGACAGTTTGTGTTATGCTAAAATATGTAGACAGATTTCCTAACATTTCAAACAAGGCCACAATCAACAAATTATATTACAGTATGCATTAGATTTCCATCCAAATTTTAAATGTCAGACAAGACAACTTCAAACATTCTTGCTGATTTTTTACCCAAAAATGAAGTACCTTTACCTGAACAGAGTGAGTGAATGAGTGAGTGAGGTTTTAATGCTAATATAAACAGAATTCCAGTTACATCATGTAAACAAGTATCCTTATAATGAAGTGATCATAACTCTCATGCTATAACAAAATACACCTAAGGCTATTAAACTGCCAATCTTGTTTTTAACAACTGAACCATGGTCTAAGATTTCTGGTCCTCTAAGCACTACGCTGATCGTAAGCCAATGTTAAAGTAAAGTAGTTCCGACAACCTCAGTGCTACAATCACTTTGTGAGATAGGGCAGTGGCACACCCATCGTGGGATTTAACTCTGCTGTAAAGAGACCTGAAGCACTACAGTGACTGTAAGCCTATGTTAAAGTAGGCTGCGCTCTAGCCAACGTAGCGCTGTGATCACTCTGTTGAATGGGGCAGTGGCACACCCATCGTGGGATTTAACTCTGCTGTAAAGAGACCTGAAGCTCTACAGTGACTGTAAGCCTATGTTAAAGTAGGCTGCGCTCTAGCCAACATAGCGCTGTGATCACTCTGTTGAATGGGGCAGTGGCACATCCATCGTGGGATTTAACTCTGCTGTAAAGAGACCTGAAGCACTACAGTGACTTTAAGCCTATGTTAAAGTAGGCTGCGCTCTAGCCATCTTAGTGCTGTGATCACTCTGTTGAATGGGGCAGTGGCACACCTATCATGGGATGCATCTCTGCATTGAGAACTGACGCATGTCAGATGAGTGGATCACTTGTGCCTTAGTACATATTACTCAATACAGTAAGTATCAATGAATAAGATTGCTATGAAGCAAGGAGGTGGTTTTAAAGTACAAATAAGGCAATTCATAATGTAAAGAAGGTAGAGAGTACAATGAAATTATCGGGTACAGAATGAAGTAGAATAGATGAAAAACATTTAAGTATATCATTCTTCTCTGCATTTTCTTCATATATATAATTACTCTGTATGTACGAATAATTATTCTGAGTATTCCTTAGCTACATAATTACTCTGTACTCCCTGTTCATGTAATTACTGTACGAGTCAACTATTAGTCCATTACACAACAAAACTAAAGGAAACAGACTTACAATCATCGTAGGATTAAGGTTATTTTGTACGATGACACCTTCAACATATAATAAAGTGTTCATCACCTCCTATGAGAAGAATGAATCGCTGAAGACCCAAATATTTCAGACATGTCCAAACCTGACAGTCTTTAAGGCTATGGATTTAGGTGATAAAGATGGACCATCATTAATGAATACCAATATAATCTCGATTAATATTCAAGAAGTAACTCTGGGCGAAAGTGAATAGCAATTTTGCAAGAAATCAACGTGTACTGCATCAATGGTGAGTGGTGACTTATTAAGGCACTGGTTTACCAGCAAAACACCATTCTGAACATACTTTAGAAGCAGTCTCTGAATGAAATACTTTGTGCATTTTCTGGGGAAATTTTAAAATTATTTTGTCACAATATGTCATTTAAGACACTATTGAATGCACAATTTTCATACGGATAATTTTGATTATCTCCCTGGACTTAGACATCAAATGTATTCATTCATTCATTCATTCATTCATTCATTCATTCATGCATTCATTCTGGCCACCTATAAACAATCAAGTTGGGTAGCACAAACCACACACAATATTACTCTGAGGTATTGACTTATATGACTATATATTACATATATAATTCATTAACAAACTGAACTACTTACAATCAGTCGGCAGTGCTAAAAGCGATTCATTTGCAGACTCACATCAATATGAGATTAGTAACATAACAAAATCACTCAACCCATTTTAATGATCATTTAATAAATATGTCATTAGGCATGCTATGACTTCAGTTCTTTCTGACTATCCTATTCCATATTGTTTTGCAAAAAAAACGATGATAAAGAGCCACTAGAAATTGCATGACAAAAATGCATCATGAAGTTGTATAGAAACCTGTCTTAAGGAAAGGAAATGTCCCTTGTAAAAGAGCTTCTTTTGAGGGTCAATTCATGTTACTAATGGGCTTACAGTTTTGCATGAACATATTATCTATATATTCCTATTTTCTAGGTTTTTTACCTGCTTCTAGATTGACCTGATTTAATATTTTAAAATTACAGGTGACTTAAAACAGTTGCTCAATGATACATTTTTTTAGTTAACAAAGAAATCTTTCTCACTGTCACATGCGTTGCAATTTCATTAATTACTCAATCTATTCTGATTACCCTCAAAAAGCTATTCTGGTGATAGTATAATTTAATTTAATCTCATCATTTTCAAAACAGTTCAAGAGTTGAGCAGGTTCAAAGGACATTTATCCCAAATAACTGTCAATGTTGAAGGTTTTTTCTGCTTAAAATATTTACTATTACTTCTTGGATTCAAAAGCTATGGCCAGAGATTGGTTTGATTTCCCACAAGGCATTAAAACATTCCTCCAGACCCCATTATAAATAGTGCTAAGGGCAGGAGACACCTCATTCACTCACAGTATAAATTCCTTTCATGCCTTCCCAAAAGACAATGACGTTTCCAAAACAGCTACACCGAATACCCTGACACAAGACTTGAGGGCAACACACTGATATCATCTCAATCATCTCATTATGCACATGATAGACTTGTACTTTGGATAAGACAACCATAACTGGGAAGACATTCTTACATTCCGGATGGACATAAATCTTTTTAAATGAGCATATTCCCTGTTTGTTCTTGAGCACAGCCTGGTGGCATTGTCACATCTATTACAGTAAAGAGCAAATCTATGTCCCTTTTTACTGTCTTGAACAGCTTTACACAGTAGTATTACCCTGTAATAGAGAACCATAACAAACTGTACAAGGGTCTTTCAAATTTCACAGGGTCCGAAACAAGTACTAAGAAAACTACTTGTACAATGATAGTTTAAAGTTGTACACTGCATCTGTCATGGAAAGGATATATCAGGACATGTCACACCATGGACCATGTCAGTGCGCCCAACTACCTGATCCATTTGGTCGTTTCTTTTGACCAACATCGTTTCTTTTAATACACAATGCCATTCATTAGCAATATCTCCACGGAATGAATTCCGATAAATCTCCACTATACCCTGGATGCATGTATGGCCCGATAATTTTATCACCTCCCTTTGCTGGTTTGACATTCTCACAGTAGCCAATCAGCTAAGCTGCCGTTACAAACCAGTTTGCCAATGTCAACAAAGATAGCAGTCACCTGTGAAGGTTTGTTCAGAATCAAACCCGGGTCTGACGAGCGAATGTTTTAACCCTACTGCCCCAACAACAAGAGTAAAGAATGTTTGTACATAGGGACAGTAGCAAGGTATATCATACATGCTTCCACTATTTTCAGTGAAGGAGCAATAGTCAGCCCTGAAGCATTGTACAAAGAACAAAAAGAGGTTGTTGCTGGACAATGCTGGTACACTGTTACAGAAACAGACCTGCCAAGTTTGCTCAAAGCTAGTGGTACAAATCTGATCACCTCTATGAAACGTTCAACAGTCAACTACTTAGCTGAACAAATGTTAACCTGATTCTGTACACTGTACATAACCTTGATAAATGTGATATCGAGTCACATGACAGAACTAATTCTGATGGCAAAACCTGGCTAGCGTCCATGGTTTACACAAAGAGCAGCCCGCCAGACAACAAGCTATTAAGGCAAAATAAACAACATTAATCTTGTGAAAAAAAGCCACCATGGTTAAATTTAACTTTAATGTGACTAGACAAATAGTAAAGGTGGTCATTCCACTTTGAGTATTCTAATGGGAAACTCTACGGCTGTTTACTTACAATAGCAAGAGGACTGAGATAATTGGGCAGGTGTTAGATATATGACAGTCTAGGCTGAGTGATTTCATTACGCTGTGGTTGTTTGTTCCTCTGTGTGCCCCTGTAGGTGAACTTGGTAGGACTGATTCTATACCTTCATGCATTCCGACACACTCAGAGCCACTGTTTATCCAACTCTTATGCTGTGCAGGGTTTTATCAAAGCAATTTCTCAAGTGTGATAAATATTGGCGCTGATCTTGCCCGGGGCTAACAATGTTAGGGCTGAGGTCTATGACGGGCTGGCTGGCAGTGTGTGAGTAATGTTACTCTAGTTTGTCCCATCGGTGACAAGGACACTGAACACTCTGTTACCACATGATTCCGACAACTCTTGAAGCATGCCCTTCAAACCTTTCCAGGCTTAGGTACCACTAGTGGTTTTAAGATACAACAGAGGACTGTATCGCATGCCCTTCAAACCTTTCCAGGCTTAGGTACCACTAGTGGTTTTAAGATACAACAGAGGACTGTATCGCATGCCCTTCAAACCTTTCCAGGCTTAGGTACCACTAGTGGTTTTAAGGTACAACAGAAGGCTGTATCGCATGCCCTTCAAACCTTTCCAGGCTTAGGTACCACTAGTGGTTTTAAGGTACAACAGAGGACTGTATCTCATGCCCTTCAAACCTTTCCAGGCTTAGGTACCACTAGTGGTTTTAAGGTACAACAGAGGACTGTATCGCATGCCCTTCAAACCCTTCAATTTGAAGGCTTAGGTACCACTAGTGGTTTTAAGGTACAACAGAGGACTGTATCGCATGCCCTTCAAACCTTTCCAGGCTTAGGTACCACTAGTGGTTTTAAGGTACAACAGAGGACTGTATCTCATGCCCTTCAAACCTTTCCAGGCTTAGGTACCACTAGTGGTTTTAAGGTACAACAGAGGACTGTATCGCATGCCCTTCAAACCTTTCCAGGCTTAGGTACCACTAGTGGTTTTAAGGTACAACAGAGGACTGTATCGCATGCCCTTCAAACCTTTCCAGGCTTAGGTACCACTAGTGGTTTTAAGATACAACAGAGGACTGTATCTCATGCCCTTCAAACCCTTCAATTTGAAGGCTTAGGTGCCACTAGTGGTTTTAAGGTACAACAGAGGGCTGTATCGCATGTCCTTTAAACCCTTCTAGGCTTAGGTACCAGTAGTGGTTTTAAGGTACAACAGAGGACTGTATCGCATGCCCTTCAAACCTTTCCAGACTTAGGTACCACTAGTGGTTTTAAGATACAACAGAGGACTGTATCTCATGCCCTTCAAACCCTTCAATTTGAAGGCTTAGGTGCCACTAGTGGTTTTAAGGTACAACAGAGGGCTGTATCGCATGCCTTTCAAACCCGTCTAGGCTTAGGTACCACAAGTGGTTTTAAGATACAACAGAGGGCTGTATCGCATGTCCTTTAAACCCTTCTAGGCTTAGGTACCAGTAGTGGTTTTAAGGTACAACAGAGGGCTGTATTGTGTGCCCTTCAAAAGCTTCTAGGCTTAGGTAACCCTTGTGGTTTTAAGGTACAACAGAGGACTGTATCGTGTGTCCTTTCAAACACTTCTACGGTAGGCTCTAAGGTACCACTAGTGGTTTCAAAATGCAGCAGAGGGCTCTATCACAATCCCTTCGAACACTTCTAGGCTTAGGTACCGCTAGTGGTTTTAGGTACAACAGAGGGCTGTATCATGTGCCCTTCAAACCCTTCTAGGCTCAGGTACCATTAGTGGTTTAAAAATGCAATAGAGGGCTCTATCACAATCCCTTCTAACCCTTCTGGCTTAGGTACCACTAGTGGTTTTAGGTACAACAGAGGGCTGTATCGTGTGCCCTTAAGCTTCAAACACTTCTAGGCTTAGGTACCCCTAGTGGTTTTAAGGCAGAACAGAGGGCTGTATCATGTGCCCTTCAAACCCTTCTAGGCTCAGGTACCACTAGTGGTTTAAAAATGCAATAGAGGGCTCTATCACAATCCCTTCTAACCCTTCTGGCTTAGGTACCACTAGTGGTTTAAAAATGCAATAGAGGGCTCTATCACAATCCCTTCTAACCCTTCTGGCTTAGGTACCACTAGTGGTTTTAGGTACAACAGAAGGCTGTATCGTGTGCCCTTAAGCTTCAAACCCTTCTAGGCTTAGGTACCCCTAGTGGTTTTAAGGCAGAACAGAGGGCTGTATCATATGCCCTTCAAACCCTTCTAGGATCAGGTAAATATTCCAGCCATATGGCGGTGGTTTGCAAATAATTGAGTCTGGACCTTACAATCTAGTGATCAACAGCATAAGCATCGATCTGTGCAATTAGCCAAAACGGCGAGTTTGATCACCCGATCCTGTTAGTCGCCTCTTTCAACAAACATAGTCGTCTTTTGTGGCAAGCATGAGTTGCTGACGACCTATTTTACCTGGTATCTTCATGGGTCTGTGAGTTCAGGTTGACGACATTACTTTCAGCAATATTCAAGAAATACCACAGTGTGACGCATCAGAAATGGACAAGCAAATGCATTAACCACTACTAAGGCTACCCAACCACACCATACTACAAACCATATTTTTTTTTATTATTTGTTTCACACCTAGTTGTCCAGTTTTGCAGTTTCAACACCAAGTTTTGCAGTTTCTAATTTGGGAATGAATGCCTAACATTATACATAGAATAAAACTATAGTACACAACAAAGGTTGCACTTTCTTCATGACTTAATGCTAATCATTTGGAATGGGTAGATCTAAAAGGAAAAATAATAAAATCAATTCTGAGTACATTTGATATTTGAGCCATAAAGCAATTAGTTTATTGGTCAATGTTAATTCTTAGTGATGGATATTTACAATTTTTACATTAACATGTGAATGTATCTTCTCATCATAAAGGGTTTTAACATCATACAGAGATTTGTCATTCTTTTGTTTGGTTAATGGATCTGATGACCTTAAAATAAAAACATTAGAACAAAAGCGATAAATACTTACAAGGCAATTTTTTGCTGCTGGCAGTAAAGATCGCTTTGACAATGAAAATAATCAAAGTAATATGTATTTGATGAGATGTTTTGGGCATGAAATGTCATACATGAATGTTAAATCCTAATCAAATGTCACGCCAACCAATCCATAACACAAAATGTCAGATTTCATTATTTATAAGGACCTAATCTAGGCAAAGATTTAATATTACATATCACCTACCAATCAAATCAAACTTTAAGTTGATCAAACAAATCCTGTAAAATGCAATTACAGAACAAATAAAACATCACCTTCAAACCAACACAGCAGGGATAACAGAGTCTGCAAGTCATCAAAGAATATACAATAAACAATAAAATATTAAGGGATTAAAGATTATTTTATTGCTATGTGTTTCGTTTTGTTGGGTTTTTTTTTTCAGAATCCAAACAAAGGCTTTGGAAACCCACATAATATATCTAAACTAAATCTCATCATGTTTTCTAACTGTACAGACTCTGACCTGTCAAATATGGAAACAGAACGATGAAAGTGTGTGGCCTCAATATTGCACTTCTCACAACACTTGCCATTTTCATGATATTCACCTAAACATATCTATGTCATACATCTTGAAGAGTTACAACTGTGGTTCACCCCCAGGAAGGTGAGGGTCAGATTATCTTTACTGTCCACCTAGGTTATAAATACTCATAAATTCCTACTGGGAGATAAGGCTTAATATGTATTGGGTACGCAATATAATACCATATTGATCAGGCCTCTCACTACCTGTCATAGATCCGTCTACTCAGATCACATTCTTCAAAGAAACACTGACACCTGGAATCCACTGGATACAGCATGTGGACATTTCAACAATCAAGATGGATATTTCAGTCTTGTTCACAGTCTTGTTTGAGACATAATGGCGGACATAAAAAGATTGGATTAATTGTTGCTTCAGGTAGAAAGACAGTAGCATTCTACTCACATCATACCAGACTCTAAATAAACATGTCAGAGACAGATAACCAATGAGAGTTGGAATGAAAAATGTCCATGTTATCAAGGTATTGATGACTCTAAATCGGGCACAGACTCATGACCAGACATCCTACAAACATGGCTGTCACAAGCAACCTTTTCCATTTCTTGGCCATTTGCAAATTTAATTTGTGAATATGTTGGTGGTGTTTGCTAGCTGTTAACCTCTGCACTTGGTAATATTCTAGTAGGCTAGCAGGCTATAGTGAGTGAGTGAGTGAGTTTGGTTTTACACCGCTTTTAGCAATATTCCAACGATATCACGGCGGGGGACACCAGAAAATGGGCCTCACACATTGTACCCATGTGGGGTATCAAACCCGGATCCTCAGCATGACGAGCGAACGCTTTAACCACTAGGCTACCCGACCGCCCCAATAGCAGGCTGTAAATAGGTGTGTGTGGAACAGAGTATGCTGACTTGCACAGCATCTATCTACACAAAAGGGATGTAATGGCTTGTATCCACCTAGGCAGCAAGTCTGACAACCTGATCCAGTAACATCACCAATGCTAGCAAAGGGTCCTTACAGGGATGTTACAGAAAGATGGACGTCAACGTCTTTACAATGAGGAACAGAACATTTTGGAGTCTCCCTTACTCCTTTATGACATGAGTTCAAAGTTCTTGAAAGGCATTTAAAGTTCTTGAAAGACGAAACTGTAAGGATATGCATTATGGTCCTCAAAATAAAGAAGCTGACATCCATAAAACTCAAACAAATGCCATTGAACTCAAACAAAAAATGTTTCCAGGGCTGACTTCAAACACCAGAAATTATAAAAACTTTTGAATTGTCCATATTAACCTTACTACACTGTGGCAGGCAACTAAATCCCTAACAGACCTGAAACCCAATTTCAGGGTGCTTTTAGAGTTGAAACTATGATAAGCATATACTAAAGTATGGGATCACTTCATGGAACGGGGATCTGGGATAAAAGGATATGCTGAAAGGTGTCCTATAAAGACTCCCATTCCACAAAGTGATCTTATCACAACCATGATACCTTAATAAAGGCTTACTACACAAGGTGATCTCAGAGCTACATCTATAACAGGTCAGTATTAGGTATGAGTTACAGTCATATGCAATACAGGAATAAAGTGATATGTTGGATAGTGTTGGATGTAACCATGGAGAAGTTTCACAAAGTCATCTCAGAATAACCAGTCAGTCAGTATTATAGGGGTTACAGTCGAGTATACAATACCGTCAGGAGAAAAGGGGTACGTTGAATAGAGTTTGTGTGAAATACTCCAATAATCAAAGACCCCGGTTCACAAAGACATCTTAGCATTATGTCTGTTGAAAGTTTACGTCTGGGTGTTGGATTCATTTCTTGGCTAGGTGTTGGATTCATTTCTGAAAATTTATGTCCAGGTGTTGTATTCATTTCTGGGCTGAGATCACTTTGTAGAATCAGACCCCAGGTTCTGAACATTACCATAATCTTGAAAAGTAAAGGCCCAAAACATAAAAAATATGAGATCACTTTGTTGAGTTGGACCCTGGATTCTGTGGATTTTAAAGTAAAGACATATGTGGTCCTTCGATTAAAGTTACACATCAGAAAAACACATACATTTTCAAACAGAAAACTGTCTAGTTTCTGAAAATAAAACAGGAAACTCACCATTATTGTCAGGTAAGTCCTTCAGTGATTTCTTCACACGTTTCTGCTTCCCAGAGTCCTCTCTTCGCCTATCTAAGCCACCTTCACTAAGTTCACTAGCAAAATTATTTGGGAGATTTTCAGTTCTAGTCCTTCCACTTCTCGTGGTACCCGTTGGAACTTGAACATTGACGCGTGACACACGCGCCCCATCCCATCTCACATCCTGGTAAGTCCGTGTTGATGGAATATGATCATTCAAGAAGCGAAGCTCCGTCTCTCGGATGGCCCGACTGTCCGTGAGCGTGGACTGGACGTCGAGGGACTGAGTGGACGATGCTGTGGAAGACTCCTGGTGGGCAACACTATCCAGATATGTCCCGTCTGTGTTTACTTCACGAAGGTGAAGGTTATGCGAGAAGTCAACTCGCTTCGGGCTACCCATCCTTACATCACGACTGCCATAGTAATCCTGTCGGTATCCATCCCGTGCGCGAGAACGAGATTCCCTGTCTGCTTTCCGTGATCCTATGCGGCCTTGAAGGTCACCTTCCTCATGATACTTCTCTTCTGGAATACACATGGCAATTGCAGTATGGAATTAAGACAAACACACACCAATTGAACTGTGACGATTACACTAAGAGACAATTTCCTTTACAAATATATAGTAACCAGAATGAAATTTATTCATGAATACTCTATGTTTAATATCAGCAAATTAAAAAATAAACATATCATGTAATTGCTCAAGCTGAAGCATTTATATATTTTCTTTAGAAGAAAAAGAGCAATATATTGTAACAATGATGTTTATAGCCTAAGTGAACGAGAGTGAGCATGGCTTTATGCTTTTAGCAATATTCTGATAATATCATGGCAGAGGACAGCAGAAATGACCTTCACATACTATACCAATGTGAAGAATCAAACCAATGGCATAATGAGATGAGTGAATGCTTTTACCACTAGGCTACCACACAGCACTCTTACAGCCTAATGACCCCCCTTGGCAAAAAGTTACAACCACTTTGTGGCTGGAATAGGTTCCATATCTCACCAAGGTAAAGAACAAACTAGTTCCAAGTAAAGACACTCTCGTATTTGACGCTAGTAAGTATGACTAATGACATGAAATTCATGAAAGGATACTGTTCAGTTCAACTAACACACTACTGAATTGTAAAAGGACTAGCCATCACTATCAACCACTCCCCTATTTAAAACCATGAACTTATGTTAAATAAATTAGAGAATAGAGCAGAAAAAATACCAGACAATAGGAATAGCAACATGTGAGTCAAGTGGATCTATCTGAACATAAGAATGCAGCTGTGTACTTAATTCCACTAGACAATGTACATGAGATACATTTCAACATTTCAACAACTTCTTCACAAAAGAATGGAATTCTGCACTATCACTAGATCTTTTAATATAGTTAAGGTATCACTGTCAGCAACAGGGTATCAACTTTGCTGAATAATTGAAAAGTGAGAAGAATATTCTTGATCAAATTTGTTGTAAAACTTTGGTTTGAGAAAAATATTTAATGTTTGATTTTCTTCCACCAGCCAAAGAGCACAGGCAAACAACTTTGTCTGAGTACGGAGGAAAATCTGGCTGACCCTAAACTGAATGCCAGTTTAAGAGAGTTATAGTTCTGGTTATACCAATTGATTTTAATCAGAATAAGTTTGCATGTTGAAAGCAGATTCAAACCCAACTCACTAACTTATACAGCCAACAATACACAGACTTCGTACACCCATCAATACACAGACCTCATCTACACAATAATATATACACCTAACAATACTTCGTACACTTGTCTTGTACACCTACAATGCAGATCTCATCTACACAGCAGTACTCTGGTCTCCTGCATCCGCCAACACTCACAACTCGTACACTCAACAATAGACAGACCTTGTACACCAAACAATACCTCATACACCCTGCAAAACCTTATACACCTAACGATAACTCATACACCAAATGGTTAGTGGAGTAGCCTTGTGGCTCCTCACGCCAATGACCCAGGTTCGAATTCCCACGTGGGCACAATGAGTGAAGCCCATTTCTGGTATCCCCCGCCGGGATATTATATAAAAGCAGTGTAAAGCTAAACTCACTTACCTACTCATACACCTAACAATACCTCGTACAATACCTCAAGAAAAAGACCTTGTACACAAAACAATACCTCATACATCCAACAACAGACAGACCTTGTACACCCAACAATACCTCGTACATCCAACAAGAAAAAGATCTTGTACATCTAACAAGACAGAACTCATGTATCCAACAATACACAGACCTTGTACACTGGCAATCCCTCAGGATTCACACATTCACAGGTCAACCATCAGCTCCACATTTCTACTGATGACCTCAACAAATACAAGAATAACAAGTACCTCTGAACAATAAATCAGTCATGCACAATCGCCTATAATCCCAGTCTGTAATACTATTTGCTACAACCTGCACTGATACTATGTCAAAAAGGGTTAACAGTCTCAAGTTAGCTTACAATACTCAGCCGAGGAATCTAAGTCTTACACAACATGGTGGGACAGAAACATTAACCTACCTCGGTGCAACCCACATTCTTGTAATAACACTAACAGCAAAATGGGACAGTGTTCAATGCAAGGGACTAACTTGAAGACTCAATCTTGAAACATTCGGGTCAATCTGGTAAACTGATCAACAACTGTTCCATAACAACACACACACAAAAAAAGTAAAAAAATAATGAGTTTGCAACGAAATATTGACAGATTTTAACTTAAGGGACTAAACTGAAGACTGTCCAAAAACATAATTAAGGGTGAAATATGGCCAGGGGAAGGAAGTGCTGGAGAGAATGATCAAATATTTGGTCTAGTGTTATCTCATCTACATTGGAAATTGTTGATGTGATAGGGACACTAATGAATATTCAAACAAAATTAGACATGAAACTAAACTTTGAAAGAATGTGTCTAATTGTTATGTTTGTTAAATCAAGACATAAACAACTGACACATTAAAAGGCAATGTAAGCAATATACTTGCAAGCAGCATATCTCCTCTGTATCCTCAGTAGCCTTCATACTGGTATTATTCAGAGCCTGTTTTGTCAATAATTTGATTGTCCTCTGTGTGCATGCGTGTGCGTGCATGCGTGTGAGTGTGTGAGCCAGAGAGAAGAGGAATTTAAGCCTACTTTGGAAACTATTCCAGTTACCGCATGTCACCTTGCAAGAGCGAAGTGATGAAGGACATTATTGTCCACCAACAACCACTGTGTTGACAAACCAACAAACGTAACTTGGGGAAATGGGGATCCAAACTAACATTCAAAGGTTTCTGCTTTACAGCTTGATGAAAGACAGTTTGTGTCATGTCCACATGTCCAGACCAACAGTACATACTTATCCAGTAGGTAGGTACCAGCCATTACACAGATATGCCAACCCCAAAGTGTTTGCAAAAAGTAGTTTCAACATTCAAAATTAGGAGTTTGACTATAAAATTAGTAGTCAACTAAATAAACAAAATCATGATGGATTCTGTGAAAAAATGAATGCTATTACCGTAAAAAAAATGAATGCTATTACCGTCACATGGTCAAATTATTTCTGCCAGAACTAAATGTGTCAAATCGCAAAGGTATTGAAATCAGCTACGCTAAAAGTACGTTTGTTACTTGTAATCATTCCAGTTAAAATATGTCATTAAATTTGATGAATGGAAGGTACATGAAGTCTGAAAATTTATTTCACCATTGAAAATTTATGTTCTTTGTCTACATATCCAAATATAAATACATTTTTATTAAAATTTTGTAGTATTTCTAATGCAACTGTATTGGTGTCGTTTGAAGTTAAAATTCGTAGCGACTACGATACAACCGTAGAGGTTGGCATCTCATGCCATACCAGTATTCTGAAAGACTATTAGATACAAACCCAAAATTAGGTGCTTATTATAATATATATATATATATAAACTATATATTGATTATGCCACATCAGCATTATATTTTGATTGACAGTCAACTACTCTTTTAGTGACTAACCCAAATTATAGGTCAAAATTTTAAATCCTTTATAAAACATAAGTATTTAACTTAGACCATGGTGCAATCCCAACTTTTCACCTTTAAAATGGTACATGAATCATGAGCCTATATCCATGTGCTTTAAAACCATTTGTTGATTCCACATGGAACCAGATCTGGATCATTGCTTCTTGACACTGTGGACAAAAGACGCAAGACCTTTATTCAATAGGTATTATCTGTGAACAATGGACATTCCAGCTAGAGAGGTGTATGTGTGTCTATGCTCTCTGTCAACACACACAATACGCCAAACGGGAACCAGAACAACATCTACAGCATTCCACACCCTGAACAACAGCTGGCGTCAACTGCCGTAATGCCAAGTCGGGGAAATATCACACTATATATCCACTTAGGAGAAGTAACCCGACAAACTCCCCTTTCACAATCAACAAGCAGGCATGAGTCATTCAAGCCACAAATCAAAAGTATAGAGTTTCAGTGTCAACAACTGACAGTTCATGTATGTGACTTGACAATTAGGGTCACCAATATTCGGCAGTCTTCCAATACTGGAGGATATGGAACCTTTTTACAGAGGCTTCTCCACGGCAGATTCCAACACAACGGATGATACCACATATTTATGTACTAAGATAATTTAAGGCTGCTTCCAATTTGTAGAGTGTAAAGCCAACAAAATAATGTAGAATTCGAAACTCTTTGCAATACAGTGTAAATAGCAAGGTCAAAAAGGTAACTACACAGTTGAAATTGCATGGAAGGGAGGCTCACACAGATTGTCTTGTCTTGTGTCCACTTTTTTAAAAGCATCAAACTGTTTTCAGTAGTAGATAGTTTTAAAATCCCACATCTCATCAGGTTTGCTGCTTAAGTTAGTTTTATCACTCACCTTGTCTTAACATCCATCATGATTTCCTTTTTCATAATCAATTACAACCAATCATCTGAAACTGTCTAAATCTTCAACACAACTGCCGTGAATTATTACCTGACACAATTCAGGCGAATAGTCACCTTAGCCTGACACAAACTGGACTCTCTCCTGTGCTCCTGGAGATGTCATAAAAGCCACCAGAATGTTCTCAATGAGACCTATTAAAAATTCTGTCAGTTCTCTGGTCCCTTCAATCCCCGACGCCAGCACAAAGCGTCTTATCACTTCACGTCGGTTGAATAAACCTCAGTGCAGTTAAATCATCTATTTCAAGTTATGATTTACAATAGGTCAGAGTTGATATTCAAGTCAATTTTTATTCAAATATTCCAAATTCAAAGAACAAGTGCTTAAAAATGGCAAATGTATGACTGAATTGAAGACACCGGTCCATGAATGAACTGAGAGCTACGTGTTAGTGCTTCTTTGAGCTCTTTATGCCGACAACGTCTTATGTAAACAGCAAAGGTGTAGCCATTATGGCCTGTTAGCTTAATGTGTGTACGTCTAAGTAGAATACCTGTACCGTTACATGGTAACCATTTGAGGGAGCAAACTTGGGTGGCTGCCATGAGAGAACACTTAAAGCACCAGGGTACCTACTGCCTCTAACCCCAAACCACCTTAGGATTACAGTGAACATAAGTCTGTCTAGGTATGGACAAGTGTATCACTTGGACCCTGTTCTACAAAGCATCTTAGGATTACTGTCTTTGTAAATGTAACGGTATGGAAGATATTCCACAAAGTTCTCTTAGGATAATGGTGATTGTAAATCTGTCTAAGATTATGGAAGATACTCTATCACCTTAATGTAACCTTACCTATTCTGCTGACCTTCCGATGACCACCTGCTGGTGCTGTCTTACTTCGCTGATAGGCGGTGTAGTCATACCTGTCACAGCTGGCCTGTAGGCAACAGAAAACATTTTGGTCAGACCAGCAAAATATATTTTATTCACCTGAAACGAATACCTCTATACAGTACAATCTTGTTATTCCAGAAGGGATCTCCTTAAATACTCCAGGAACTCTATATTCCTAGTGTATTAGTTATCCTTCAAAGATGAAAAATTTGCAAATGCATTTTGTCCAATTTGCAAAGAAAACCTCAGAAGAACTACATGTTTATTCTTTATATTTTGTGCACTAACAAACATAACCAGGAAAACTTGATAAATGATGTTGACCAATTATTTTCAGTTGTAATAAACCAATCATCAATTATGAGACTTCAACCAGTTCCCAAAACTAAAATTTACCTATAACTATAGGGAGTGAGTTTAGCTTTAGACAGCACAGCAATATTACAGCTATGCGGTGGAGGTCTGTAAATAATCAAGTCTAGATCAGACAAACCAGTGATCAACAACATGAGCATCAACCTGCGCAAATGTCAACCGATGACATGTGTCAACCAAGTCAGCAAGTCTGACCATGTAATCCCGTTAGTTGCCTCTTATAACAAGCATAGTCGCCTTTTACGGCAAAAATGGGTTGCTGAAGGCCTATTCTACCCCAAACTGCTTTGACAGAGAAGGTTCTTACAAGAAGCATGAGTTACTGAGAATGTCACCAAGAATGTTTTCTGACTATATCAGAATAGTGGCATATTGATGAGACATAATGCTTACTGATAACATTACAATGGTCTGCACGGCATTGATTCAATGCTTTTTAGCAATTACAAGAACATGGTTTATAGATTAAAAAAAATTATTAGGGTCGGTAAGGAAGGTGGAAAAAAAGAGAAGGGAACATGGAGATGCTATATGAACGCTTGAGTATATCCTGTATGCCAGGTGCATCATGCCAGCTGCGGCATTATCTTTCTTTCTATTCAACAGGTAAAACTCACTAATCAACTCAGAGGATAAAATATTTAAGTTGAATGGTAGGGTGTGGACCAGCAGAGATCTTACACCCACATACAAGTACAATTTCTGGAAATATTTTAAAGGTAAAATTTGCTATTTTTTCTTTTTCTCTCCTGTTCTTCACTTTCTTTGCTTTTTATCAGATCAGTGGAATATAAAGGAAAACAAATAATGTAAATACAAACAAAGAAAATTGGACTTTCTCACATTTCAGGTCAGCAGGTCAATAAACCCAGCACTAAACAAAAGTCCTAAAAGAACATGACAAATCTGTATGCTGGAGAAGATTTGAAATTGCCTTGTAAATAACCCAAAACGACACATATGCCATGTAAAATGAGACTTGAAATTATCTGGATTACTGAAACAATGATACAGGTACCTGCCATCAACCAAACTCCAAACCTGGTACCTGTCTGTTCAAACCATGCTTGTTTAAGACAGTCATGACTTATCAAGTAAAAACTACAAGTCGGTTTCTTCAATTTGGGCAATAATAACTCAACAATGGAAACAAAAACACCCCTATGATCAAAGCACCCTGAATCATTTGACTACGACACTAATGGACTTTGTGGCATTCAATGGTAATCGTACACACACTACTACCCAAAGCAACAAGCCATAACCACTTTATTAGATGTGGATTCACTGAACTAATCATCACAGAAATGGAACGACCATGAAATAGGCTAAAAGAGACTAAGGTCAATCAAATGAGTGACCATGCTCACAATGGCACTCAGTGTCAAACCAGTCGATCAATGGAAGCGATCTTCCAGTGGAGCATGACCATCAAGGTAATTATTTCACCACACTTCGGCAGTTAGTAACAGTGAGATAGCTTGGGCAAGCTTCCAGCCATCACTTGGTCTGACAGATGTCTACAAGCACCTTTGCATAGCTCCTTTGTGAATGAATGCTGGATGCTGGCCAAGATGAACCAAAGTACTTGTTAACATCATTTGAAGAAGAAAATTGAAAGGGTTCTCAAAACACTTTTGCCACCGAATAGTTGCAAAACATCTTACTGGATAATCAATTTTAGTTTTAGCACTTCACTGAGAGATAGTACTCAGTAAAAATAAATGTGTTTTATCTGAAATTTAACTCAGGATATATACTATTGATAGTATATATTGATAGTTCCAGATGGACACAAAGGTCACCTTAGAGAGCCATTATTGACAGCTAAAACCGGAATCTGGTGTTTTAAGACAGTAAACAGTGCAAGACATTTCTCCAGGTGAACATCTAGGTCATCCATATTGATGGTCCAAAGTAGGTTCTGGTGGTTTAGACGATCAACAGTGCCGGATACTTTTCCAGATGTACATATAGGTCACCTTGGACAGCCAATATTGACAGTCCATCCAGGGGGTATTTGGAATTCATGGGTAATTTGATGCTAGTTCTCAAAGAGCTGCTTCAGGCTACTGGTATGATGTGTATCAATACACTGAATAAATGACCCACTGAGCTTAACACGTCGGAAGAAAGCTCAATAAAGGAAGCTTTAAAATGCTTTATAAATGTAACTGAAGTATTGGGACATTAACCAATGTCAAGCTGTTCAATAACATTTCCTGAAACATGTGATTTTATCAAGATTGAGGTGGTACCTATCCGATATTTGAGCAAGGTCACATAAGGCTTGCAGTCACCTGTGATGAAGCAAATACAACATACTAAGCCTAGTCTAGGCACAATGACACACTTAGCTATGTCGTAAGTCACACAACCAAATCCATTAGTTTCCCCTTACATCCAACATGTTGAGAACCAATCTCGTCCCTCGCCATTGCACCCATGAGGTAACTGAACCCAGGTCTTGAGCATGACAAGCAATTGCTTTAACCACTAGGCTACCTCACAACCTTTCGTACCCACATGATCAAATGAATGAAACAAACAGGGAGAAAGTGTATCTCATGATTTTATCACAACTATGAATTAGGGAAAATTTAAAGTAAGTGTTTTAGTCATCTTGGGACCTAAAAACTAAGAATAATGGCATAAAATTTTAATGCTTAAGTTTATATCTTCAATAACTATTAGTCATATCAATGTGTACATTTAAGAGCTTCTTCCTCACTGTTGAAGGTACAGGTTCGGACACTGGCCTTCAGTAACCGATGTTTGATGTAAGAGGTGACTAATGGGATCGGGAGGTCAGACTCGTTGACTTGGTTGACACGTTATTGGTTCCCAGTTGTACAGATCGATGCTCAGACTGTTGATCACTGGATTGTCTGGTCCAGACTTGATTATTTAATCACCCCAGCTATATATCTGGAATATTACTGAGTGGTGCATAAAACTAAACTCACTCAGTCTTCCTGTACTGACCAATATTGCTCCTAATATAAAATTCTGATATGCCAGAGGAAGCCCAATAAAGTATGGCTATTGACTTTACAGTATGTGCAGTTCAAACAGACTAACAAACTTGACAACTGTTCAGTCAATAAAACGTCAGCAGGTGACGGGGCTGCCATATATACATCAGATTTTCATCACAGATTTTGAATTGACATTACTTTGTTGTGATTGATTTCACTGCCGTAAATGTTTGTCATATTGCTGGGTATATGTCACACACTGACTTGATACATATTGATTCCAGCAGAAAATTTGTTTGAATGTGAAAGGAGAATATCTGTGTGGATTGTATCACAATGAACTGAGTGAGTGAGTGAGTGACTTTAGTTTTATGCCACACACAGCAATATTCCAGCTATATGGCAGCGGTCTGTAAATAATTGAGTCTGGACCAGACAATGCAGTGATCAGCAGCATGAGTAAGAACTGCGCAATTGGGAACTGATGACGTGTCAACCAAGTCAGTGAGCTTGACCCCCCAGTCCCTTCAGACGCCTCTTACGACAAGCACAGTCACCATTTATTGCAATCATGGGTTGCTGAAGGCCTAATCTACCCTGGACTTTAACGGTTCCACAAGGAGCTGATGTAGCCAAACACATATTGCTCCAAGCAATCACTCATCCACTGAAGATTTGTACCTCGTCAAGATAGTACTATTGACAAATACAAACACTGGAATAATATCTTATGGCACAGATCACTGAAATACTTTTTATCATTTGAGAACATCTCAGTAGCTACATGCAAACTTAGAGCGTGGTCTTTCCATCTACATGCCACCTAAACTGAACTTGTGTAACATCAAACAATGGGAAGAATTCTGTGGATATACGACATCTTTATTGACTAATATATGCAATCTTTTGTTGATGCTACTAACACTGTTACCATTTGCTTGATAATGTGTTAGTAGCTACACTGAAACGTCATTCACATTGCCTTCAGCAACCCATGCTTGCCATAAAGGGTGACTATGTTTGTAAGAAGCAACTAACGGGATCGGGTGATCAGGCTCACTGACTTGATTGACACATCATCAGTTCCCAATTGCCCAAAATGATCACTGGATAGTCTGGTCCAGGCTCATTATTTACTGAACGCTGCCATATAGCTGGAATATTGCTAAGTGCGGCGCAAAACTAAACTAACTGACTCACTCACTCAGGCAGATGCTCAGTCCAAGCTCGACTTGGGCCCATTCTACAGAGATATTTGGTGGCCCTAACTATAACAAGTCAGTGTCGTGCATGCGAGTCATGACAAACTAACACCCACCAAGATACAGGTTAGTATTGGTCATCAGCAATTCTTGTTTGTAATAAAAAGTTACTCAATCAATGCTCATGCTGTTGGTCACTGGGTTTCATATCCAGAATTGATTATTTACAGACCTCTACAACACAGCTGGAAAATTGCTGAATGCTCTGTTTAACAACAGCCAAACAAACACAACCCCCTTAGCACCGAGGTCACTTCATGGAAGTGGACCTTGTATCAAGCAGATCCACTGGGACAGATCAATCATCATGAAGTACCTCAAGAAATGAGCACTTTCTCTAAATACAAATTAAGTAGATACTCTCCAGTGCACTCATACCCACGGGATTATTTGGCTTTCTTTGTTCTAATCTTTTAACAGTTAACTCACCAACCAAACAAGCAGTGGATTAGAAAAATGCAGGTGAACCTGAGTGTACTGGAAACATTCAAGATAGGATTTACATCAGAGTCAGAACTCGTTCTGACTCACATGAGATGATGGTAAACTAACTTGTTCAAATATGAATGACTGTGATCAATGTGATTCCAATACTCTGGAGGCTTGGATGCTACGCTCTATTTGCATCCCCTAACTTGTACCATGAGGCAGTGCTCTTGTAGCAAGAGAGGATTTTCCGTTGAGTAAATAAGCTGAATTTAACCTCCCATGTACAGAATTGCTTATAATCAGCTTCATAATTATGTAAGAGTACCCAAATTAGCGTTGAGCAAGCAAGTCATGACCAGCTAAGACCTGTGAAAATAAGGTCAGAGTTGATCTTCAGCACCTCATGCATGCCATAAGAGGCGACTAATGGGATCATGAGGTCAGGCTTGCAGACTTGGTTGACACATGTCACCATATCCCAATTGCGTAGATCGATGCTAATGATGTTGATCACTGGATTGCATGGTCCAGCATCGAATAGTTACAGACCGCTGCCACACAGCTGGAATATTAATACTGCTGTGAGAGGTGTTAAACAACAACCAAAACAAACCACAATAAGAAACTGACCACTTCATTTTCAGGAGGCTAGGGATTCTGTATGGAGACTAGAGCTGCCACATATTATTTTTAGAAATAAAATTCCAGGGATGAATATCATTTCTAAATCACCTTGCAAAATGTCCTTTTCCTGTTTTCAACAGTCTGAAGTAAAATCATTTTTAAAAGCATTTTGGGTGACAATGTAGTTTTGGATAACATTCCAGACAACTAACCAGTATATTATCAGAATAGACTATGTTGCAAAATACATGTGATATTGGCCATAAAAAGCACTGCTGTTACAAGCACGTACCTACAAGCCAATCAGTACACCCCTCCAGTCCCAACTATCTGGAAAACAGCGTTCCTCCAGATGACAAGGATCCATCCTACACAACATCAAACGAGCATACTAAAACAATCCCCTATATTGGAATCCAACTAATCGTAACACAAGGATCCACCCTAAACATCATAAATCAAGCCTACCTGTGGCACAAGGATTCGTCCTACACATCATCACCTGTGTTTACCTGCACATCCCCTCTACTTGAGATCCAACAACCTGTAACACACAGCTATTCTTGTGTGAATGTCCACATACACCAGGTATTTGCTGTGTATTGCTAAAATCAATACAATAGCAGCAACAGTCCCCATGTAAGGACATCTTTAGTTTTCTGCTTGTCACTAGAAATGTCCTGACAGTGTCACCTGACTGACAGAACATGTTCTGCTACTTGAGCTCGTGGCATATCCAGATCAGCAACTTCCTGAACCGGAAATTGCCCCAACATTGCCCATCAACTGTCACAGTGGGTTTACATTATAATTTGTCCATGTCCACAATACCACATGAATGCTATGAAGTACCAAGTGTTTAAATCAATAGAAGCTGTATGATGTATGTAGCCAGTGAGCAATTTCACCCTCATTTCTTATAAGTCAAACAAGACTTGCTCGTGTAAAAATCTCTAAGACTACTTCATGACATAAACAAAGGAACTGACAGATATAACCCGCTTTCCTGGTATCTTGCCGTGTCTTTTTGTCAAAAAGACAGTAACGAACCATTGTTATAACCAACTCAAGTTAATTATCCCATTAGTGTTTTATAGTTTACTGCAGATAGATAATTAAACTTAACATGTATTTATAGTGTGTTTGTTTTACACCATTTTCTGCAAAATTCAAGCAATATCACAGCAGGGGGCACAAGAAATGGGCTGTACTCTTTGTACCCATGTGGGAATCGAACTCTGGACTTCAGGGTGATAAGTGAAAGTTTTAACATTGATCTGCCACAGGTCTGGTTCCTGGCAATCAAGGACACAATGTCCATGGATCTAATGAATCTTGGTTAATCCAATACTGCCACCCAGTAAGTAAGGCAAGTGGACACACACATTAAAGGTGCTATGTAAACACACTGAGCCTAATTAGTCCACGTTCACACAGAGTAGCACTGTTTCACAGTATTTATAGAAGCGGTAAAACAATATCATACATAATTCAAAAGCTTCACCAGATATATGGCACGTCAATTGAGTCTTTAGTTTCCCAAATACAGGAAAATGTGGTCATAACAAACCATAAGCAAGAAACAAGAAGTTGGCATCCATGTTGTATGTTTCATTTTGACTCATAAACTTCAAGAATGCTGATGAAACAATGAACAGGAAGACTTATTCCATCTGTAGTCTGTAGTTCATTTCAGGCATTTTCATCAAATACACAGCATGGAAAAAGAGTTGGCTGCATCAGTTTGCTGTTCGCTATAAACAGGTTACTGTATTTGAAACCACTAATCATCGTATATTCATTTGCAAGTAAAGAATATTACCCATGTTGACATTTCAATTTTCTATGAAACAGTGTTAGTAGTTACAAAAACATTAATAGCACCAGTATGAATCAGAGATTGTAATCTTGATGAGCCATGGTTAATATTTTATTTCCTTGCTGTGCAGCGAACCTGTAATGGCCGATGCCCCCTATTAGGCTGAACAAGACGGCACATGTCACAGACCCGGCCTCCACACGTGGTTGTGGTGTATCACTTGTACAAGCCTGGACATCATGAGACAATGTCACTGGGATCATAACAACACTCAAATGCAGGACTTTGTTTTTGTATTTCACAAAGGTACATTTTCCATGACTTACAAGGTCCTATGGTGCTTGTGTGTATCTAATTCAGTGTTATTTTGTTTCTTTTTCTGTTTTCATTCGTCTGTACATAATGCTACAGTCATCAATTTTCCACCTGTATGTGCAAACAAATCAGTATTGATATCGCAATATCACAGCAGGGTATCCAAACCTGTGTCTTCTGCAGGAAAGTGAACACTTTAACCATGTGGCTACCATAGCCTTCAAGATATGTAAATATGGCCTACAAATAATCAATTTTGGGTTTAAGAACCAAGGACTCATGTTTTGAACAATAATCCATGCCAACTGGGTACAATGATATGTAATTAACTTTAAATAATAATACTGATTACCCAACGTATACGATGTTTGGAAACTGCGTGCAAACACATTTGGCTGTGATTCTTCCTTAAAGTAAAGTGGGTTTGGGCGATCAGACTTTTCTCTTCTGGAAACGTTACAGAAGTGGCAAAACCCTTTCCACGTCTAGAAGAAATTTCTGCTAAAAGCAGAGTCGGTTTTACATTTGTGACAATATCATGAACACATATTTTACAGCTATTACAGCTGTACGAAGTTGTTTGTAAACAAATTGACCCTGGATGAAACAGTCAGTGATCGCTACCAAATTATACAATGACAGGACATGTGTTTATGATACCAGGTGTTTGCGAACACTGATCATGAAACCAAGCAGAAAGAAATCAGAAACCTCTAGCCACTGTGCCATCGTCACTAACATTAGAAGAACAGCCTGAATTAATTCTAAAAGCAGAAATTCTGCAATTGCAGATTATCCATGTCAGATAAACAAAGACCTGCTGCTACTTACTTGTCTGGTTTCATCAATTAAATGACCCAGGTAAGGCAAGACTTCCTAACAACCAACAGAACTAACACTTCCCCGGAAATACATCCTCAAAGCACTAATTCATCTAAAATATTGCACATTTAGGGTTCAGCAAGTTCGAAACACATGTCTTTGGAAGATCACACACCATTCATCATGATGCATCACCAGGAACTGATTTGTCCTCCTTTAGCAAAGAGTAGCACTCATCCACAAGTCTTCAACTGGATGATGTCCAGTCCTTGCACACTAGATATGTCTATGCCTGGTCTGGTGCTCTGCAGTAATCCAGTGAGCTACTGGAGTTCTTCCAGGTACACCCACAACAGCTATGGAATATGAAACATCAATGTTAACGCCTACAATTCTCTATCACATTCACTCAAGTAGCTAAAGGATCAAGACTCAGCATCATGCAACACAGCTGGCACTGTTCAGCAAGGTTGCAGAAGATTCTTGAGGAACTCTAGGAATGAAAACGTACGTGGGTAGTTCTTTCTCACATCACATTCACTGAAGAAGTTTATGGTAGGCAGCTCTGTCCACTCAAACCAACACACTCTTCAGCAAAGAAGACCCTTAAAGAGTTAAGCTGTTCGTCCCTGTTCCCAGCTCTGCGACTGGGGGATCTACATTGTCCACTTACCCATTGTGGCGAGACAAATTTATAACTGCTTATCATTGTGAAAGGCGTGACGTGGGTATATGGCATGGCTGCTCACATACATAGCAGATAACACTGAGGATATTAAGCCTTGAATACAGATCTCGCCACCAGAAAGGCAGTCAGTCAGAATGCCTGTAAACATGCTTGTCAGCTTGTATGATAGGGGCCAAGATTGGGCCAAGAAATAAGCTCAGAGAATGCCAGCCATGTTGGCTCAGATCCAACCAAGATCAATTCAAGTGGCAATCATACAAAGATAAAGGCCCCAATGTGATATTGTCCACACAACTCCTTACATGATGGACGGTTTGGTGAATGTCTGTAGACTGTGCAAATATAATATATTAACATATAACACACTGAGTAATCTAACAGACACTGTCCACTGTTCCACCAATGGAACGAAGCTGTGGACATTCTCACATTCTCTCTGTCGTCATGAATTTTGAATAATACTCTTCAGCAGAATCTCAAAGCTCAGAAACTACTAGGAATAACTGATTTCCTTCACTTAATACTTTGTTGTCTGCGACGATCTACAACTGGACGGAATGATAGATACCAGGTGGCAACAGGAATGAAGAAGTTACACAGTCTTTGACCAGCACTCTCCTCATACCTGTACAATAAACTGACTGTAGCATTGCCCCGAAACGTGACATTAAATATTTATTCACTCACTCACTACAATGTACTGCTTTGTTTTCTCAAACTAAAGCAACAGAATGAAGTAAATACATGTTGCTGCTACAAACATATAAAAAGCATGTATTGCATCTATGATAATGTTTTAAGAATGCTTTTGAAAAAGGTCCATGTACTCTTTTAGATTCATGTCATTCCTGATACAAGTGAATATAGCAAATCTCCAACCCTGGTACTCAGAAAAACTTGTACACCATACATCAGCACCCTCTTTTTCACTAAAATCCAGCTTGTCTGCAGGACAAAAATAATAGATAACTATATATATGAGAAATCCAAATTACCAAAAGGCATCAGTTCACCATAAGGCTGATCTGTGTAGCAAGATTCAGTAAGAAATATCCAATGGTCAACATGAGTTCTGCTCCAGAGGGAGCAGACGAACAGTCTGTGGGTATAATAATGACAGCCTCCATGCACAGCTGCAGCTGGCTATATGGTGACTTGACCTTGTTAATCCATGAACAGTGCATAGGGGTGTAATTAATTGTAAGTCTCAGGAATTACATATCAACTCAAAAATAAACTAAATAGGAACAAGGCTGATCTATAAAATGATCATTATTGAATTTTCTGCCAACTCAACATGTCAACTTTGGTAATCTTCCTAAATGCAAACACTTCTGTGGTAGCAAAATCAACAATTTAACACTGAATAAATTTGTACTGCCAATTTACCAATATATGAACTATAAGATACACTATCACATCCCTACCTGTGTACATCCAAATGGTCGAGCTACCTTCACGTGTCGCAGCAATGACCAATCTCAACAATGTGTTTGACAAAACCACAACAAATGCTTCCTAACAGTGATTATCCCAGCTAATTAGGTCTCTGTACTGAAAGTCCAATGAAGCATACAGTCAAACCTAGATCTTTCCTTGCTTCAGTGAACGGACTCTTACTGGTTAAACCAAACAAGACTGCTTCTAACATGCAGTGGTACTGCATCCTACAGAACAGATAGCAGCACATGCAACATTGCAGAAGAAGAGTGTGCACACTCGCAATGTAACACATACATTGATCAGTTCTATATTGACCTTGCACTACAATGATGAGCATGGAAAGCAAATTGCTGGTGCTGTTCAGGTAACAAATGCTTTGGGGACTTTGATATGGGAAATGCAGCATGTCAGTACTGTGGGTTATCATGCCTAGAACATCAGAGGGAACACATAGATACACGCAAGCTGTTGGTATTGATGGTCTTTGGCCTGTACACAGCAGAAAATGCAAAGGGCTTGCCTTATATACTAAAGGCCCCATCTGTTTTTTGTTTGATTGTCGTAAAATGTCACAAGTGTCAAGGTTTCATCCAAGTGATGGCAGTCTACAATAATCCAGAATACACAATCTTCACTACTGAACTACAAGGCGTTGCTTTGACCATTCAAGACCTTGACCATGCAAGACTGACAATCAAATTCTTTTTCATCTCCCATTTAGAATCTGTCATACAAAGATTCAGCAGAAAAAATTAGCCTTGACGAACAAAAACATTTTAGCTGAGTTTACAAGAATCACAAGACTTCAAAAGACTTAAACTTTGATGTAGAGTCCAAGTCTCAGACTTACAAACTGCGCAGGTATGAGATGTTATACCTTGTGATCAATCCCTGCCTGACAGGAGCTTTCAGTGCAGGCACTGTGCAGGCTGAGACGATATACCCTGTTATCAGTCTGTGCACCACAGGTGCTTTCAGTGCAGACACAGTGCAGGTGTAAGACATTATACCTTGTGATCAATCCGTGCCCGACAGGTGCTTTCAGTGCAGGCACTGTGCAGGCTGAGACGATATACCCTGTTATCAGTCTGTGCACCACAGGTGCTTTCAGTGCAGACACAGTGCAGGTGTAAGACATTATACCTTGTGATCAATCCGTGCCCGACAGGTGCTTTCAGTGCAGACACTGTACAGGTGTGAGACGTTATACCTTGTGATCAATCCGTGCCTGACAGGTGCTTTCAGTGCAGACACCATCCAGGTTGAGACTCCCCAATCCCAGATGACCCCACAGCCCAAATCTCCTACAAGAAGCAGACTATTTGGAATCCCACTGATTTTATTTCAATGCAAGTCACTTCTGTCTATTGACATCAAAGACACATACAATAGATAAGAACAGAAGTTAAATCATACACAATTTACTTTCTGAACTGCAAACATGACCTTTTGATGAGGGGTACTGTTTGTTTAGATCATATTTCACTTTTGTGTACAATGAGTGCAATAAAGCTCCACATAAGGCTAGTCTGTGCCAACAATTCAACAAAAGCTGTTTACGACTACAATCCTTCTCAAAGTCAACAGGGCATTGTTAGATTACATATAGGACCTATGACTGACATCAAGGACAGTCATGAAAATACAGCATATCAATCGTACACGTGATATCAATGCAATAGTAGTTGGTCGGCTTTTTGTTTAACACAGCACTCAGGAGCATTCCAGCTATATGTTGGCCATCTGGAAATATTCAAATCTGGAAATATTCAAATCTGGACCTGAAAATCCAGTGATCAACATCATAAGCAGCAATACCATATTGGGATATAATGACATGTGTCAACCAAGTCAGTAAGTCCGACCACCCGATCCCATTAGCCACTTCTTACAACAAGCATGGGTTACTGAAGCCCAGTTCCCACCCAATCTTTATGGGTTCAACAAAATAGTGAGGTAAACCTCTGAAGATTTTCTATATCAGGTCATCAGTAAAATACAGATCACCTTTGCCAAGCTTAACTGAGGGGAATCAGAAATTTTTTCTTACAACTTTCAGAGTTCTAAAACCATCTGGAATTAACCCTTGAGCTGAGAACATCTAGACAAACACCATGCACATGTCTACCTGTATCAGTTGACTCAAACTAACGACCAAAAGCTTGCACCAAACATATTAATTAGTACTCCATAAAACAACAGCAAGTGAATCCATGGCATTGTACTGGCTAACCATGCACTTTCTTCAGAGATTATATCCATCCAATTTCAACATGTAAACCATGCTTATTGACTGACTAATGTTTGACTGGCTGATGGCAGAAAGTGAAGGACTTGTGCTGTAGTACCACCTCGTGCATACTGTCACTGATTTTTAGACTCATGAAGATTGAGGGTAGAATAGGTCTTCAACTCATGTTTGCCACAAAAGGTGACTATGCTTGTGATAAGAGGCTACTTATGGGATAGGGTGGTCAGGCTTGGTTGACACATGTCATCAGTTCTCAATTGCACAGAATGATGCAATACTGTTAATCACTGGATTGTTTGTTACAGACACAAATATTTACAGACAGCCGACATATAGCTTAAATATTGCTGAGTGCAGCATAAAACTAAACTCCCTCACTGACTTCTAGATAAATACCTGACACATCCCTACATGTAACAAATCATTAAAAATGGTGGACAAAAGTGTGCACCAGGATTTAGCAATCTAAGTAAACTTAGTCTCAGTGTTATTTGTTACACTCCACCACTGAGTCTAACAAACCCTAGTAGAAGGTCGCGTCAGGTAGCCTTTGAGCGACTTATGACCGTCCAATCAAACATGAGATGGTTAAATAGATTTAACCAATCAGACAACGACTACTATTTGGGGATCAGAGGGACTTACAAAATATTCAGATCACTAACACAGATCTCTCCACACACAAACATCCGCATATAACACAGTTAACTGACCTGCAGTATATACGCTTTGAGGATTCTGTTGATATGGTTACCATTAGCCAATATTTCCGCAAGGTGACATCCTTGAATATTGCCAGGATTAAAAAAAGCCAGATTTATGGATGTCAACTTCTTTAATCTGAATAACAGGATCTTTTAGAGAGTACGCTTTCACCAGATGAAGGAGCAAGCATACCCTCCAAAACATCCAGTTATTCACAATAAAGAAGTTGACATCCATAAATCCGACTTTTGTTATGATTTCCACTTCTAAATGCCCTTCAAAGATTTGCACTGAGATTACTCATTGGTATTCCAATGAAACACAACAAACGATCAAGAAGTAATTTCATGGTAGTGGACTGGCCAAGCACACAATTTTTTATGCCTCCAACAGTCAAAAAAATATTACACCATGCCTAGTGACTGACTTCTGTTTCTTGATTGGCTGAGAACGGAAAGGAAAGGTCTTGCACAGTCACGCTGCATGAAATGATGTCAGTGATTTCAACAATGTTGAAAGATTAATTTGAGGAAACTATTAAGTATTTATTTTTTATTCTAGACATATTTATTCAAAAGATTTGACTTCAATGTTCCTATTTCTTAAGCAAATTCTTAAATAAATATTCGTAAATGAGAGGTGAATGAATGAAAATTTCTGACTGACAAAATGACTGGTGGTACTTTATTGGTATTTTCATGCAAACTGCAGTTTAAAAAAGAACCTACCAGAAAAATGATTATTGATTAATGTTGATTGTGTCTGAGTTAAGACTTAATGGATAAATGAGCCATCTCAAGCAAGAAGAATGTGAAGCACCATTTCATTCAAACCAACCGGAATCTGTCAAGTTGTATTGACAAACACCTTCAAGCTGCATGTACAGCAGTTTCCTATTTCATGGCATCATAATCATATGTCGAGGAGCAAATAATTATCACTGACTTCCAGTGCATCATTTGCACTTCAAATGTGCATTTCTAACAATCTTTGCTTGAATAAATATCCCAGATAATACCCCTCATTTATCATCATCATCATCATCATCATCATCATCATCATCATCATCATCATCACTAACAACCAAATATCCCATCAACAGATGGAGTGTTCTGTAAAAACTACAAAGAACCACTCGCTAAATCCTTTAACTGCAAACCCCTACAATCTAAACCAATCAACAACCATCTAATATTCATCTTCATTTCCAGATTTTGCTTGTTGCAAAAGGCAACTAACTTGCTTGACACATGTCATCATATCACAACTAACTTGCTTGACACATGTCATCATATCACAACTAATTTGCTTGACACGTCATCATATCAACTAACTTGCTTGACACATGTCATCATATCACAACTAACTTGCTTGACACATGTCATCATATCACAACTATGTAGATCAATGTTTACGATGTTGATCACAAGATTGTCTGACCCAGACTTGGATATTAACAAATCGATGCCATATAGCTGGAATATTGCAGCGTTTGGCGTGAAACAACAAACAAAACAAACAAATAATCTTACATTATCCTCCAACCCCAAACATCCCTTGATAATAGACAACTCACATACATCTCTATACTTTCACTCAATGTTAAACATCAGCGTACTTTAATATCAGACTAACTTGAGTTGCTAGCAGATTAGTGTGAATTTGTATCTCCCTCTTCTGATTTATCAAACACCATGTAACACAGTTGTCATTCACAAGCCCACCACAGATATAATGATATCTCCAAAATAGCATACCTGCAAATGACAACACTATATTTCATTACTTCAATTACGGAAATTGATTCGCCTACCAGTTTCCATTGCTATCAGCAAGCACACACGACAGAGGTAAAGCTATGCATGGTAAACATAATCAATAGAGTAAGTGTGTGTCTCAGTACGCCAAGTATCACACATTTAAAGCAACAGTGTAAAGTGCAGTGACTTCTTCTGCATTATGGGAACACGTCAACAACAGAGATGCCAACCCCAAAATATTGCAAATAGTATTTTCAAGGATCAAAATTAGTAGTTGACCCATAATATTAGTAGTCAAATAAATACTTAAAATCATTATGGACTATGAGAAAGATAACATGAAACTATCATGGTTGATGCTTTAATTTCACTTACATCCAGAAGTAGAGTTGCAAATTATCAGCATTTCATTTCTTCTTGTCGGCCTTTTTGGTAGGTATGTATTTAACTAAAATGTATGTTTTTGTCAATATATATATATATCTGAATTGCAATGAATCATGTACAAATTTCAATATCTTCATGGCACACTTGAATATATTTTCACTGGGTAGCTTAGCAATATTTAACATTGGTAACTGACAACAGCTCAACCATGGACTTGGAACCAATAAAACCTCCTGTCTTGGAATCAACAATCTCTCCATATACGTCCTGGAACCAATACAACCTCCATCTACATCCAGATAAATGCTCAACCATGGACTTGGAACCAATAAAATCTCCAGTCTTGGAATCAACAATCTCTCCATATACATCCTGGTACCAATACAACCTCCATCTACATGCAGCAACCAACAAAATTTCCATCAAAGTCCTGGAACCAATAAAACCTCTATGTAATTGTTGAAACTAACATCACCACAAACTCGTCTTGGAATATTACTCCTAGTTTTGGAACTAAGAGAACCTTTGTCAAAGTCATGGAACCAATAAAGTCTCCACCACAATCAGGAACCAAACATTTCTTCACCCAAGTCAGGGAACCAATAAACTCTCCATCTAAGTCACAGAACTAACAAAATCTTGAACTTCCCAAACCAAATTGTCACCAAGTGATGAAGAAGAGTGAGTTTGATGATTATTTGTTTATTGTTCCACCCCACACTTCACAGTATACCAACAGTATGAGACTAGACTGTAGTTAATCTAGTCTTAATTTTGACAATCACATGACTGCTATTCAGGTCAATGATCCACGCTGTTGGCCTACAAATAAATCAACGAAGTCCACCACAATCCATAAAGTCACCCCATTGGATAAGTCTGGAGAACAATCCTTTGCTGTTTGCCACACAGGAGAGTTTAACAAGGTTAGTGCCACTTTTTAGTTTGTCAGTTACATTTCAGCCCAGGCCACTGGTTGTGAGTCCTTGCTCATCCAGACTGAGCATTTTTTACATGGCACCTGCTTCTATAGACATCAAATAAACCAATAAGATGGGAGCATCTCAGTTTAAAAAATTCAAAATTTCAACAAATCAACAAGACATACACTATCCTGACTGTTGAAAGTTGCCCTGAGTAGAAACAATAATTTACACCTTTATTATCTAAATCACAAGAGTTATTTGAACTCAGGAAAACAAAGACCAATAACTGTTAGTATTGGAGGCAATAGGATCCTTCACGTTCATGATAAATTTCAAGAACGATTTCAGTACATGCACAAACAGAAACTTAGCTTGCATTTGTGTTTAACATTTCTTTAGACAGTGAAATGAAGATGCTCAATCTTAATGATTTCAGCATGAGCACATAAGCACCGACGTATATGGATTAGTATATCCCTGTGTGGGAATGGATTCTTTTCATTCTATTAACATGCACCCAACCTGTTCTACAGACAATTCTTCAAGAATGCATGATAGAACAGTGCTACTACACTAAGTCCAGGAACAGACATGGCCACTGTTCACATGTGGAGGCCTTGAGCGCAGCAAGCTTAAAATTCCTTGTAACAGAGGTAGTTGTATGGGAAATTTTAGCTTGCAGTTTTTAATCTCTTCAAGACATTTCTTTACGAAAATGAAACTGAATACGACAATTTTATCACTGTATGAGAGGTAGTCCTTAAAAATGTTTCTTCAAGGAAAAAGGTTTTGAATGATCTCCCACAGAGAGGTAGTCTTAATGGAATGGTAGTTGTGTGGAAACAGTACCATGTCAGTTCAAGAGAATGACTCTTGAAGCAGCTGTAGTTGTGAAGCGAATAGTAGTCAGATCCCTTTAAGAAAGGTCTCTTTAAAACCTCCAGGGTTTTTAAAAGGTAGTTGTGAGGGAAATAGCAGTATCTACAGCTGGATATATTTCTTTAGATGAAGGAAACAGTTGAACATAAAGGACACAAGATATATATGGAGGTATACACTGAAGAACTGAAGAGATAATACTATAAGAAGAGCTATAACCTAGCCAGGTCTCGTTTCTGTAGGTTATTGACAATAGACAAGGATTAATGGCCCACTCCACAATGTGATGATGTTTATTGTGCCACACAGGCCATATTTAACATACATTCCTCCCCTGTCAACAATACACTAAAGCTACTCATATTTTCATGCACATATACAGCTCATAAATAGGCATAACCAGTGGCTGAAATTAACAGGGCCCTGTTCTGCAAAATGCTCTTCGCATTCCAGATAGTATGAGAATGTTAAAGGATGGAAGTTAAGAACACTGTGACGCTACAATAGCTTTTTGGAAAAAGGTCCTGGGATCTTTTGGTTTTCCTAAAGAATACTTGAATTAAAAACAAACAAGTGTTATTTTTAACTTTCTTGTTTCCTGCTGAAAACTAGCAGCGCATTCTTACCTCACAACACAGTTTATGAGGTTATTTCTGGATGCTTTCAGATGCAACAATCAGAGCTTTATTGAGTCCTGAGGACACAAATAACTCAGAGATCCTGTAACAACCAGTGCACAAAACAGAGTCTAATTATTTCAGTCACATATAGTTTACAGTTCATATTTCCTCACACACACACAACATTCAGGTTTGACCTTGACGTTCAGAAATAGTGGTCCAGACAACTTATAATTTTGTGTCAATGTTCTACAGGTTCCTGAAAAATTTGGGAATGGTGTTGTATGCTGTACTGCAGAAGTAGATAATGGTTTTCATTGATGGAACTTGATATTATCTGCCAAGAATTCAAAACAATAAAGGTTACTCTGCATCCCAATTCTTTTGGTTAAAAAGGATGCAACGTCTTTTTCTCTATACCATTATGTACACTTATGGAAATAGTATATACAACTGTGCACTGCATAAAGCCCTACATGCCTGCATAGCTACAACCCAATTGACTTTACTGCTATTCAAAATTGCTTCACATACAATTCTTGATTTTGTTTAAGCACATTTGAGTTCACAGTAAGCAGATTACGAATATTCCCTCAGGCAGACATATTTCCCAAATAGAAATGATCTCAAGCCAACTCCCTGTTCATTCTGTAGGGGATTAACCAAGTTATCCAACATCAATGCTTTGCTACACAGGTTGTGGCCAAGCACAATGCACTAGTAAAACATCCAGATCTTTTTTTCCATGGTAAATGTTCAATTTGACCATGTAGAAAATGTTATATGTACCAGTAATCATCCATCATACACTGTAGATTCAAAAACACCCATGTGAGACACCCTTCCCTCCCATCACCCCCTCCTCGCCTCATATGGCAGGTATGATCAGCGGCCCATGACCATTCATGGCAAAGCGCCAAACACTGGTGCAAGCAATTCAGCAAAGTTTCAATGTACCTATGTGCTTATATTATATCCCATAGCAAATTTATCATCACGTGTTTGATACAAAACAACATGTCTACATTGTGAGACCTGGGGTTGGTGGGGGCCCCTCTGGTGTCCGCTGCTGGGATATTGCCAGAATATTGCTAAAAGCATCATAAAACCATTCCTACCTATATTTAATCTGAGATATATTTCCATGGACATGGAAACAACTGTTTGGTTGGATTCACAAATGAAGTCTGAAAGGTTTTTGACATGGTGCCAGTCACATGATCATTTGTCAGATGTCAAATGGCACTTGTCACACAGTCTTTGAGTTTCACCTGGGGAATTAAAACTGTCATCTAACATCTGATGCTTGACCCATGGTATCAATCAAATGATGCTTGGTCTTTGTGACATGTCCATTATGTGGCACTTTGTCCTTGCGACATGTCAGTTACATGGCACTGGGTTCTTGTCACATGTTGTTAATCACATGTCATGATAGAATTAACATGGAGGCTGTCATATGTCTGGCACTGGGTGCTTGTCACATACTTTCAGTCAAATGCTAGAATTCACATGGAGGCTGTCACATGACATCTGTCAAATGGTACATGTCATATGGGATGTCAGAATGTGGTGATCAACTGTATGTTTGACCATACTTTGTCAGATGCAGTCATATGGTTCATACACAATCTAAGTCCTTTATCCATTGGACCATTTCTTATGACCACCATAAGACCATTTCTTATAACCACCATAAACCTAGGAATACCTGGAATTCCTAAGCATTGTTGTCAAAACTAGGTTTTGCCTAATGTTGACTGATGGCTATGACCATGGACACCCCTGCAAAGGTTGAGCTTGTGAAAGGCTGGCACTTACTGGAAACATCACTTATACTGACAAGATATTATGAGACCATGGCCACAGTACAGCTATAATGGACTGACTGCGATCTCCAGTAGGTTTGTCTGGATGTACATCCTAAGGGACAATCTGTTGTCCACCCACTTGCCCTTACTGCACTTGACAAACAAAGAACCCATGTCAGTTTACCTTGTTGAATGTCCCGATAGACAACCAGTAGTTCGCCCACTTACCCTAGCTGCAATAGGATGACAGAGACCCATGTGGGTTTACCTTCGTGAATGTAACAATGGGCAAGCAGTAATCAAGCTTCCTTGAATCGCTACACTTGTCTGACAGGGATCTTTGTCTTCCTTTACCCAATCCCCACAGATGACTATAGTCCGCCAAGTTGCCCTACCTGCACTAGATTGACAGATCTTTTTCTTGACTTGTTAAAGTGTATGCTACAATGGCAGGGATAAACCTGGCTCAGAAAACATGTGAGATAAAATCTCACATGGGATCAAAAGCATGAGATTTTTTAAAGTCTTATGAGATTTAACTGTTCATGATCGTTCAGAAGAAAAAGATAACGAGACAAATAAAACATTGTCATAATCAATTTCAAGTCAAGCAATCCTGAATTGCAATGAATTAAAAGTCTGTAGATCTACTAGCATCACCATTGGTGTCTGCATTCTGGTTGTCATCAAGGTCAACGACTTAACTCTTTCAACACCAGTCAACCAGCGGCATAAACTGCCATGACACCGAGTTCCTAGCAACTCTGAGGTCATAGATGAAGTTTATGTTTATCAAGAGAAAATATCAACTTATAAATCATTATTGCTACTGCATATCATACACCAGTTGAAAGGACTAATCTTACTGTTTGTAAATCTGAAAGTTATTTTTATCATATGTTTCACGTAATACGACTACAACTTAAATAAGTTAATTTGTAATGAAAATGCAGGCATAGACATTTGTATGTCTAGATGAACCACGGAGGAACAAAAACCTGGAGCGTTTTTTCTGTTTGTAACAAGTCATGACATCCCCTTCACTTTTTCTTTCATATGTTCATTTATACACGATCAGAAAATTATTCTAGAAAGATTTCAGAAGTAATATGTATGGTCGTGTATTTCCCGATATCAGTGGCAATTCGCTTGGTAACGTGATACAACAGCGTGAAAAACCTCCGTTTTAAAATCTTTGTCTGATAATGAAGAACATGTGAGGCGATTCGTTTGATGGCGGGTATCATTCGAAAGCTCTGAACATCAACAAAATGACGGTATCCTTGCCTAGAGTATTTTCATAGTTGTAAGAAGCGCGTTTATTGGATAAACATTGGTTTCTAATGACGCTTTTTAGCCTCAGCCTGCAGTAAGGATCGTGATCGGTCAAATTCAGACAAGTGACCTAAGTCAGCCAATCAGATAACAGCAATGGATACTGTCCCCCCCCCCAACGAGAAAGAATGACATGACACGATTGCACAATAACGTTTGAAATAGTAAGTTATAATGTTCTTAGACAATTTTTATGATTACTGTTGTTGCTTTTATTCTTCAGTTTATGTGATTTGTTTAATTATATCCTCTACGCATTGTTGATTTGCTCACTGAGAACTCGGATGTGGACCCGTTGCCGAAGCATGTGTGTGAGAATAGTTTTTTTTAAAAATAACATTACGGAAAAAGAAAATAGTTTTCAATTCTAACCTTGTCGATAAATATGGCTATCTTAAATGTAATAAGTGTTGACAGGCATTATGAAGAGTGATAGATTTGATAAATGAATCATATGTTAGTTAGGTTCCGAAAAGTATAAATCATTTTGATGCAACTACTGACTGGTCGTTTTTTCGACCTACAGCTCCTGGGGACTGGCGATGTCTTGGCCAATTTTTCGGCCTACGGTGTTGAATGGGTCAAGTTGTTTCTTCGTTTTCATTCGTAGTCTTTAAGAATTTAAAGATTTTTATATCGAATAAGATGGTTTCGTTAGAAGCTGCCCTTTGTGTGACGTTGCAGAACACAACTTCCAAATGCGAACTCTGTACACCGTCGCACTGTGCATAAACAACACAGTACTGCGGGGTTCAGAGTTTGCCATACTCCTTGCAGCGCAGCTCATTTTGTGCAGCACTGTGTAACGATGTTCGGTGTTCCATACCAGAAGTTATGTTTCGAAGATTAAAATTAGGTAGAAAGCAACGGGAATATCTTTGACAGGACAAAATAACGACAAATCCTTTCTCAGTAAAACAGATTTAAAAACTTCCTATCATACAGGTAAGCAGGATGCGATTTTAAATCGCTGCAGGTAGATTTGAGTGCGATTTTAAAGCAACTGGTGCGAGAAAATCGCGATATCGCGGCCCAAGTCAATCCCTGCAATGGTCTTACAGGAGCTACTGGAACAGATCCACACCCAGTAGTCATGTACATACGGCATAGGAGGAAAATACATAGTAATAAGTAGGGCTGTGCAATATAAGTGGTATACCTGTATTTACTACTTCAGACATGACAATTATATGCATTGCGAAAGGCTGATCAAAACAGGTATTTTGACATGCATTCAGAAAACTTCGTAACATTTGAACATTTTTGGATAAGTCTGTTTTTCACATCAGAGGTTATACTTTTGTTGTAAAATGGAACCAAAACCAACAAAACAAATTAATGTATTGCCCATTAATACCCTAGCAGCTGCTTCAGCATGGCAGCACTTTGAGTTGGATAAGTTCACATATTACATACTGACACATTTTGAAAATGCAAAACCTATTTTGGTCACTTTCTTCGTGAAACAAATTCACCTATCACACTTAGATAAAGTGATGTAAGGTTGCCACAGAAATTCATATGCACATTTGGGTTCAAACCGATTTTGTGTTCCTGGCACAGAAACAATTCGTGAAAACACTACTCTGGCTGATTTCTTGGATTTTTTGGGGTGCAAGGTTTTCATGACATGACATGACAAGGTATGGATGCATAAAAGGCTCTATGGTTCAAATGTTTCACTACCACCCGCAAAATGCCATGGCTCTGCGAACAACAGAGGGAACAACCTATTGGGATGCTATTGGGGGGAACGTCACAGAGTGAAGTCACCCGCCACTTTGGACTGAGTCCATCCACCATTCACAGACTCCAACCTCATCAGCTCCAAACAGGAAGTATCCGTGACTGTCCACAACCAGGCAAACTTCCGGTTATGGCACCATGTCAAGACCAACACATGCGATGTGTTCACCAGCGAAGCCACATCCAGACAGCAGCAAACACAGCTCGCAACACAATAGGATTCCATGGACACCACATCAGGACTATGACAGTCATAAGATGTCTGTGAGCTGTGTAAATGAGGTGCCGGAGGCCATACTGCAGAAACATCATGACACCTCATCAACAAGCTAGCTGATTACAGTTTGCACAACCAGCACAGCCGTCAGCCACCCAGATTCTTCAACCAATGTGTCCTTTCAGACGAATCAAGGTTCTGTGTGTCCTTTGCAGATGGACGATAACGTGTCTACAGAGGGCAACATGAATGTTATCAAGATGGATGTGTTATTGAGAAGTGTCATGGTTTGGGCTGCAACTAATGCAAGATTTCGGAGTCCACTGATCGTGGTAAATGGTACACTGACAGCACAGCATAAGGTCAACCAGATTTTAAGGCCCATTCTTCAACCTCTGCTAGCCAAACATAGACATTAGCAAGTGCCATACAGATTCCACAATGACATTGCCCTTACCAGCGACTCCCTCCATAAAGCAGGGATCCCAGTCCTTCCCTGGCCAGTCGTCTCACCAGATCTTAACCCTATACAGCACCTGTGGAATGAGCTTGGGCATCATATCCATCCACGTCAGTGTCAGCCAAACAACGCTGTAGAGCTGACCAAAGCTTCACAGCAAGAGTTGCAGAACATCCCCAGTGCATTTGTTCGATGTTTGTAAGAATCCATGCCATGCCATGCCAACTCCCCGCTTGCCTGCGGGCTTATGGAGGCCACACTCGCTACTGACTTACGTATGTGGGGGTCATGAAGATATATATGTTGCAACAATAACACTGAAAACGATGAACTGCCTGTGTGGTTTAGTGGTTAGAATGTCCACAGAAGGTCACAGGTTTGATCCACGGCCGCATCATACCAAAAGACATTAAAATATGGTACTGATTAATGTTTTTTTTTATATCTAATACTGTCATGCAACGAAATGTGCGCATACAAGAAAGACACTGGAATTGTATTTAAACAATTGAACAAAAAGAACAAAACATTTCAATGTGCAGCTTTATGCTGTTGAAAGCATGTGTGTTGACATGAATATTTGTCAAATTTAATAGATGTGTATCCAATTCAAGTGTTATACTAAAGCAACAAAATTCTCATTAATTGAAAATGTTTTTTTCCAATTGATAATCATTTTTTATCCTTCTTTCAATTGATTTTTTATTATTTTCGATCATTGCAACACCACTAACACTACAAAACAACCTTAGGTCTGGGCTAGTACCAGCAGGCACACATACACACGTATGCACATAGTCAAATGAGCTAAATTTTCTTGTGCATGACATGAAACCCCATTTCACCTCACATTTTAAATGAGGAATGACAATGTCCATTCAACATTTTTACCACTCTGAACTAATTTGCAAGCATCTAACACATTGTATAAAATGTTAAGTGGCTTCAAGTGCCACAACTCATTGCAAAGGATGAAGTAAGGGTTTCAAAACACATAATCAATACGAAAGCAGTTTTCTTTGATATAAAACGTCAGAAATTAAAAAGGATCATGTGGTAGCCACAATGTTCATGAAATATACTGATTTGTACACTTTTAAAAAATATATTTATTTGCCAATACTTTAACATTGGCAAAAAATTGAACTTTCATTCATCATAAACAACAACAACGAGACGAGTTATGAATGAAAGTGGTCATGTTGAACTATCAGGGACTGAAGAAAACAAGCATGAAAGAGAATGAGGTTGATGTGAACACTATTTCAGGAACAACACAACTTCTGGAGGAAACAAACTGATAACAATGTATTCCTTGTGATTCCATCTTCTTCATTTTGATTCAGAATGTTGTCTTGCATGTACTATGATCAGAAGCACCACCGACCACTGATCCGGTCTGTTGTTCCAGACCAGCTCCCGTGTAATACGTTTAACACAAACACGGGTAGGATGTCTCAGATAACATGGATGTCAGCTTAAGTGTCAGAGATACACTCAACCAGAGAGACAGCGTGTCTCAGTGAACTCATTCATGGCACATCTCGATGGGCAGATAGTGCAGGACAGACACACCAAACTGTAAACAGCTGACTGGTTGAGACATCACAAGAACTAAAACTGGCACGGATTAAACTCTCAGGAATGCAAACATAGTGACTGGTGTTGTGAATCATCACTGAACAATGAAGAACAATGACTGAAACATGAGGATCTGTCAGTGCCGTCAGATCATGACAGTCACTAAAGTCACAACATGTGACCACCTTGACATTCTTTTCAGACACATCTGATGACAAGCATGAGGTATCAGGATCTTTTCAGATCTCATTCCAAACAGATTCCCAGTAGTTAGATACTCTTTCAGATATTGACTTATTATTCTGATAAAATCTAAAGAAACTCAACCTAGGAATCACAGACAAGCTTAAACACACATAAGCGGTAACTGCAAAAGTTTAAATTACTTCTTGTTATTTTTGAAAGAAACATTTGGATGAATGTAAAATACATCCTTTTAACAAAGGTCACAGACATAATCTGAGCCAAATGACCATCTAACCATCGGTACATTCCAATGCGCTTCCAGACTTAACATGATTATGATCTGTGTTGTGGCAGTGCTTGTTGAAGACGTCCACTGTTGGCCGAGGACAAAGCCATGCCTCAGCTACCCTGGCTGTCAGTCAAGTCTTGATACCAAGTTCCTTCAGGGAGATGTTACTGTTGTAGCCTCTGGCCAATAGCAACCCCTTCCACAAACCAATGTTAGTGCTACGACAATTCTACATCTATTTAAAGGCATAGGGACTATTTGTACCCGCATTGCATCAGTGTGTGGAATCACACCTGGGTCGTCAGTGTGGTTTGAAAACGCTTCAACCACTAAGCTGCCTCTCACACCCTTTAGCTACAGAGCTGAGGAATAAGAGGCCAAGATTTCACAGGTCCCATGTGAAGGTCAACAACAGGTAATAACCTTTACACTTGAGACTATACTTTCCTAGTAAAAAAATAAATTCTACTAAAATATTAACTAGAAAAGTGTAATTCATGCATAATAATTGACCACTTCTTAAAAGGCATTGATTATTCAGTGTTCGGTCAGGCAGCGATGGACTTGAAGATGAAATGCCAACTCAGCGCAATGAAATTTGATGTTTTGTATGAAAAATCAAATCGAAAATGATCGACTGGAGGAACCAATATTGAAAATCAAATGGAAATGAGGTTTGGTGAATCGTTGCAGCACAATATATGGCCTACATAAAGATCCATGACTTTTGTAAGGTGTGAAACTACAGTAGTGTATTGCAGGGGATTACAACTCAACACAAACACAACTTAATCACATCTATGTCCAAGCCATAACACAGACACAGAACAGGCACAACTAATTGCACACAGTCATCAACAACTATCCCCATGGTATTATTTGACACAAATGGGGCATCGTGGGCAAGCTGGCTAAACCACCAGGCTAGTGATCCAGCGAGGTTGAGGTGTCGGGATCGAGCCCACCTGTGACGGGTGTAAAAACCTTGAAGTCAACTTTAGGTGCAGACTATTTCTGTGTTGTCACAACCCCTAGTGTACAGTTCAGAACCCTGTGCACTTAAAAGAACCCATGAATTCATGGTATATGAACAGATGGTAGCTACATAAATACATGCAAACACCTAGTTGCGGGTACAGCAACGTGCAGTAAACATGGACAAAGTACTGTGACAATGTGTCCCAGACCACACAGCTGTGAATGAGTATCTCAATAGGATGAGACAGTTACAAATAACTCAGTACGCCTAGAGCCTGCAAGAGTTGTATACTCCCCAGGGAGTTGAGACTGATAATACGATGGACCATTTATATTGACATGAGGGAAATGTATGTCGGCACCTTGAGCAAGCGCTAGTTGCCTGGATGTGTGCTATATAAATATCCTATAACATACAAAATGTTTTTGCCAAAAATCCAAAGATAAGAATAAAAATTTGATAAGCGTTACAGCAAAATTTCTTCACTAACATAAGAGGGCCTGTATGACAGGTTAGATCAACTGACATTTGGTTACTGGCTAGCCAAGTCAAGAGTGCCACTTACAACATTACAAAGACTTACAATGAGGCTCGAAGTAGCTCCATGATATGTCCTCAAATGTGAAGTTGACAAATGGACAATTTAGCGTACCAATTCATATCCTACCGAGGAGTTTCATAAGGCTGTAGGTGGCCAGTGTTTGGTAATGGGTAACATTGTCACAGGCTATTTAGCCCCGCCATAAGTCATGGAATAATGCCAACCAGGTCCTTGGACACAATATGAAGTAAGGCTAAAGAGGGCAAGGCTTTATATTGGGGTGGGGCCATATTGGCTAACCCATTACACTCATAATAGACTTGCCATCATTGTGTGCTGGTGGATTTGCTCTCAAACACCGTATTCTCACAGTTGTGTAAACTGGCTTTAAATAAGCACCAAGTTACATGGATGAAACGCTGGAGATGTTAGAGCACCTGATAATTAGCGAGTGAGAAAGTTTGATTTTACACCAATTTTAGCAATATTCCAGCAACAACACAGTAGGGTACACCAGAAACAGACTTTGCACATTGTAACTTTGTGGGGAATCGAATATAGGTCTTCGATGTGCTAAATACTGCACTCTACACTCAAGTCAAATCAAACCTGACTCAAATGAATCAGTGCTTCACATCAACAGCCATCAAATGGACAGCACAATGAAAACACATTGTCATATATTGATGAAAAAAGACTCAATGAATAACAACAATCAATGACTTAATTGCTAGATAGGCATTTCTCATAAGTTGATCGATGACAATATAACAATCTATACGGAAACATCACTATTATAATATAATGAACATATTGCCATACAGAGACATGCAGCAGTCATGTTCAGTGTGTGTGAGCATGGCTTTTCTTCATATTTATCCATGCAGAATATCTTAACACATTGTACCCATGTGGGGAATGGAGCATACAGCCGTCTCCTCAAAGCCATCATAGTACAAAGATGATTACTTATACCCATACTTATGCATAGTCTTATGAAAGCCACAGCACTATAATCGTTTGTGGAACGTGTCCCAAGGCCTGCATCATAATAAACAACCTGGTATAGAAAAGGTGTTGTCATTTCACTGAACATGTATGTATCCACGTCAGCCATATTAAAATACAGGGGCCCCATTTCACAAACTCTCGTAAACCTAAGATCTCATAAATTTTTTCGTAGCATATATACCTGGTATACTGTAACATTGGAGGTGCAATTGCTAGTTACAAGATCTTAGGCTTATGACAGTTTTGTGAAACTGGCCCCAGGGCCTAGATTTTCAAAGCTCTCTCAGCACTAAGAAAGTCATAAGTTAGTGTTAATGTATGGCACTAACAACTATCTTAGCACTACTAGAGTTTCAAAAATAGAGGTCCAGGATTTTACTTGTTTATTTATACAGCTACGATTGACGAGCTGACAATCAATATTATATCAATTATCTCAACATATTGGGTACCAGTTCACTTCTAGTTCATGCTGAGTGAGTGAGTTATAATTTAATGTCATATTGGCAATATTCTAGTTCATATTGAAACCTTTTATACTGTGACTCTGATGGGAAGACAATCCTGGAACAATATACTCCACCGAATGGAGCGAGTGAGTTTAGTTTTTGCAATATTCCAGCAATATCATGGCACAGGACACCAGAAATGGGCTTCCCACACTGTGCCAATGTGGGAAATCAAACCTGCGGCTTTGGCCTGACAAGTAAATGCTTTAACCACTTGGCCACCTCACCGCCCTCTCCGCTTAATGGAAGACAACATAGGGGAACAGAGTGTCATTCAGTCACATGACCTATCCTAGACTCTGACAGGAAGACAATCCTGGAACAACATACTAGCAAGTCACATGACCGACCTTGGCTGCTGCAGCTGCGGCTACTTGGTCCCGCACAGTGTACGTCTGATCCAGCTCACGTCCTAAGTCTACTAAAGGTCGAAGGTCAGAGGTCGGTGGTGGAAGATGACGGTCAGGGTCGTCCAGACGGTGCTCCATTCTGCGAATCTAAACAAAAAGAAAGAGAACATTTCATCAACAGGGACAATAAAATTGCTTTGTGGTTTCACGACAAAGTCTAAACATACAGGTGCAGCAAAACCAACTCTGAAAAAAGAAGACTAAGGTTGCGGGTAATTTGTTATGCAAACTGGGTGCATATGTCCTGTACACAGTACACACCGGTTAAACAATTAGTTTTGAAACTCGTTAACATGGCATCTTTGATAATCTTCATTTGGAATCAACATACAACACAATTTTAGCGATATTCCAGCAATATTGTTGAGGGGGACACCACAAATGGGTGTCATACATTGTACCCACATAGGTACAGCACTTGGTACAGTCTTACAATGAATCAAAATTTAACTAAACTTAACCAAATTTTTCAGCTAGGACTATAATAACAGACAACATTTTCAATGTATCACAATTTCTTAGAATAAAGAACATAAGAAATCAATACAAATCATCAATATTCCCAACCTACCTGAGTGTTGGTTAGCAAGAATCTCAACTTCAGATCTACTTCAGAGTTTCTTACTGGGAGTTTAGTCCCAGCACAGAAAATGTCCAACTCTGAGATAATAAACAACACTGCTGTCCTTTTTTATTACCAATTTATGAGTCTTAAATTTGGTCTACTACTATCCAAACACTGTCAGAGTATTTGAATTATAGAAAAGCACCAAAGGTCTCAGTATTAGTTTATTCAACATTTTTAATGATGTTCTTTTTGCAAACACTTTGTGCTTGCTCATCGGTGTGGATTACGTCAGTAAGTGCTCTATTAATTATCTCCTCATTAAACCTTTTTCAAATGATAGTCATTAAATTAACTTATGATCATTTACAGGAAATTACAGGGTATTAGGTTTCATGCTTGAGTGTTGTTACTGATAAGTAAACAGCACCACTGCTTAGTGTGTACCACACAAACTTACAGAGCAATAAGGGAACCTTGCAACTGAATGGCTTAAAACCCTTTATAGAAAGGAAATAATCATTGAAACTGTTTTGTACAATACAAACTTCATAATTAATGAGCAGCTAGTGTTTTGAATACAGCATTAATAACAGTTTGTTTAAGGTTGTTGAAATTGCAACCTTGTCAAAATACACTTTTGGCGGCTGGGCAAACCACACAATCTGCATGTTGTAAGCGGCTAGCCAGATGTTTGAGTGAATGCATGATTTAGTTTTATGCCACTTTTAGCAATATTCCTTCAATACCATGACTGGAGACGTCTGAAATGTACCCATGTGCCCATACATTGTACCCATGTGGGAATCGAACTTGGATGATCAATGTGACAAGCGAAGACTTTAAACCAAGATGTTTGAGGTCCACTCTGTTTCAAGTGTATATGATGAACAGCAGTCTCAATTAACCTGACTGTTCTCTAGGAACTTCATGGTTCTGCATACATTCATCTGCCTGGATATATTTATTCATATACTCTTTAGTCAGTGAATTTAATTAATGGTCTGAAGCTAGAAAACTTCTTTCTGGCAACAAAATATTGGCTTGTAGACTCAACTGCATCCTACACCTAATTATAAGGCTTTTACTGAAGACAAAGAAACAATAAAAATGTTTTTCACATTTAAATGAACAGATCATTACATTTTAATGTTTAATGTCTTCTTCATTTGACTTTTCAAAGAGAGAACAAAAGAGTCAACTCCCCTAATGCACTTTCTCAATGGAGTGAACAAGTGCAGAGGTGGCGAGTGGTAGGGTAGGTAAAGTGTTGGGGTTGGTAAGTGTGTTGGGGTAGTTTGAGAATTGGAGGGTGGTGAGTGGTGGGGTTAGGGGCCGTGGGCAGCAAAGGGGTTAGGGGTGTGGTGTGTGTGTGTCGTGGGGTGGTGAGTATTGAGGATAGTTTGAGTGCTGGGACTGGTTAGTGTGTTGGAATGGAAGAACTGGGGGGGAAGGGGGGGCGGAGGAAGAGTGGTGGGAGTAGGGTTCATGAGGGTATGAGGTGGTAGGGGTGTGGTTTAAGTGTACTGGTGGGTGGTGAATGTTCAGGGTTCAGAAATGGAAGTGACAGGTTTGTAGGTCATCTGGCGACAGACATTTGACAAGGTGCTGAGTGCACTCTACACTAGGACTTGTCAAACATTCACCTAAAAAATACAGAGGTGTGACAATGGTTTATGAGCGCCTTGGTTTTTTCCAAGGAATATTTTCTGTGCTAGACAACCTGTACAGCACGAATCATTATATGAGATATCTAATATGCTGACGAAGCACTATTAATCAGACAACTACTTCCAGAAATACCTCAGTGTCAGCAAGCCGATTGACTACAAACACTTTACCCATACATCATCAATTAAAATAAGTAATGGGGCTAAATGCATTTTTTAACTCTTAAATACCAAGCAAAAATCTTTTCATAGTCATAAATACTTGCTAGAAAAAGATGACAATTATGTCTGCATCGTGTGATTATAATGAGCCTGCTAAAATCTGTCCAATATGAAATGTCTCCAAGAGGAAGTGGAAATTCCTGGACTATTCAAGGCTTGCAGGAATTCTGGGCATAAAAGGTGTTCATGAATATGGTGCAAAAACAATAACACCTTTTCCAGACATTTATGGGTTCGGTTGTTGTTTAACCCCACATTCATATAACTCTGGTCCGTAAAATAAACAAGTTCAGACAGCATGAGCATCTATATACTCAAATGGGACAGGATGACATGTGTCTACCAAGTCAGCGAGTCTGACTACCTGACCCTGTCAGTTGCCTGTTAAAACAAGCATGGGTTGCTGAAGACAAATTCCTACCCAGATCTCAAAGTGCCATTTATGGGACTACTGTGACAACCAGATTCAACCGACAGAGTAGCTTCCACACAACCGACAGCAACTGGCACAAACTCAGAATGATTGACAGCAATGCTTCCCAAATGACGTCATCAACAACACTCACTATTTGCATTCTTGCAGAAGATCATGACACTATTGTTAGAGATAATTTTGATAGGAAATTGACTTTAATAACTTAACTCCCTGGATCCCACTGGGACATATATTTCCCTCCTCTTCACCCCTCATTTTGAAGTCTAAATATGCCATGAACATATACACTTCACAGTTTTGAATTCTGCGGAAATTCCCCATTTCCTGATACCATTATCTCAGACCAAGTTAAAGTGCTTAAAATCGCCTTTCAAAATAGGCTTCATCATAAATGTCGTCAACTTTAAAACTGTACAAAATCGAGATTCACAGCGTTATTTGCAGTATGTTTTGAAATGTGAAAATCGGAAAATTACTGGGAGTAATGAATTTCAGAATAACATATTAATGATCACTGATATCAAGTTTTCATGTAACCAGTAATGATAATTCTCAAACATCACTGATGAACCCCGAATCGGTTGGGATATTTTCGAAAATACACTTAAACGAACTCCGAGGTGTGCTTTCCGCCATATTGGATAGTGTTTACAAAATCACGTTTCAAGAAGGCCGGTATTGAGACATCTATTACATCATGTATATTTCATAGTCAGCTGCGACAAATGCATCATTGAATTCCCCAAACATCACAGAATCAAATGACAAATGGTGTTTGTCACCAATACCAACTGTCTAGATAAAACGAAACGAAATATACTTGGTATGAAAATGAATGCTGTGTAGCATTTTAGGAAATTTTCCATCATCCAGTCGTGTAATCATTGCTTACAATGGGTCAATACGCTTAGAATATTCAGGCAAATAATATCACAGTAAGAAATGGCAAATTAAAAATATATACAAAGCAATCATTTGATAATTCATAAGAAACTGTCAAACTTTTACTACAGCGTGATGCCATAACTGACGCAAAATCATGCAATATGACAACGGCACTTGTCGGCATTTCTGGCTTCTTCCATCATTTACAATGCAAACGATAAAAACATATAACAATACGCAGACAGTAAGAATAATTCTGATTACTTACATCTCACATTTATGTTCAAAAGATCCCTGAATCAAAGAAAGAGTCCTCATAAAATCCTGTCTACCCTTGTCAGCGAAGCCGCCATTTTCAAAGAAATCGGTCATCGGTAGTGATGTCACACGTCAACATTGTTGCACATATTAGGCAATTTCTTTGAGGTGAAGGTCGATTGAACAAGAGTAAACACAATGGCCATATCATTCCGATTGCACTTTCAGTATTGTCATGTACATTTAAAAGCGCATCGTTCAGATAGTTTTACACGAATCTGAATTCAGTATCTACATATATCCTTGTTCAGCACCATATCATTTGTGGATATAAGGTATGCGTTTGTATTTTTTGAAAGCTTTTGATTGTTTGAATAATATTTACATGGGAAATTGACTCAGTAAGTGTATTATACCACATTTTAAGCCTCTGCACAAGTGTTGGAAGATCGCACGTAGCCATTAACTGCAACATGTGCTTTAGTGAACTTTGATGTACAATATTCAATACGTTGGGATAAATATTGCAGTTTCATATGAACAGGTTAATAAACAGTGATTTAATTCAACCTTATAAGTAAAACTGATAATATTAATGAAAATGATTTGTCCATTTTATGAAATGTAGAGGCACACATATTTAAATGAATTGTCTTGTTCATTGCATTGGTTTGTGTCATTTTTATAGACAAAACAATCATGAATATCAATTGACCAGGTGCAAGTTTATCAAAAACGTGTTATGATTCATTATCATTTTTTTAGATAATAAAGTGAACTCAAATTCGATGAAAACATATTTTGATGGCAGAATATCTAACTCAAACAATATTTTTAGGGAAATTGTTTAAAAAGAAATAAACCAGGTCATGTCTTAATCTGGACAAACCTTATGTCCATATTCTAATAATTCCATACTAAAAAAAAATCTCTTTGTAATTTTCATTGCATACTTATGAAGTAAAATAATTGCATAATAATGTACATAATCATAAGGGGAAAAGGTTATATCCTAAATGAATATTCAATGAATATTCAGGTGTTAAAGTTTCATTTACGCTAAAATGATGCCAGACAGGTGCGCGTGTTGCTCACAATATGATATGTAGTAAAACCGTCTAATTTTTTATATATTCAGGACACTATTTCAGTGGTAAAACCATTCATTTTATGTTTTGTCTAAAAAGTGTTGAATTCTGACACAGAAGTCGAGACCTTTTACACATTGAGTGGAAACTAAGTTAGATATATACTAAACACTAAACCAATGTCGTCTTTTTCCGACATCACAAAAAGCACAAAACATGCCATGACGTCAACTAAAATGTCGCATTATTTTCAGTTATTTCATTACATTTGAAGGATGTGTCTGTTACTCCATTAATAATATTGCAAAATTAATCAAAATACATCTACACAAACAGCAGAATATGGGAGTGAAAGAAATAAATTTTGCATCGGATAGGACCATCCAAATCGCTATTCCCTGCTTTCTCATGTAGTACATTGGCATCTTTTCTTACAAACTGTGAAACTACCAAAAGGTATCCGCTCACATTGGTGAACTTTGTATTGGAATGGTTTCCTCCACTGTGAAGAAAAAATGACAAAAATATGTACGTATCCACAGCAAATTCTCTCCATGTGATCTGAGTTACACTGACCTAATGTAAAGCATAGTGGAGTAATGCCCCCTTATCTTTATACATGCATGACCTCTCTGTTGATGTTTGACGTCACAGGAGAAAATCGAAATTTATTGTAGGTTATTTTATATTTTGTGCGTATGACGTTATGCATTAGCACATGAATCCATTTCATATACACTTATGTTGCTCAGGTATCAAGAAGTATTTTATTCGCTCACACTTTCCGTAAAGATGACTGATTACAAAAGATTGTAGCAGAGTTTTTTTCATTGGTGCAGGATAATAAACGGAGAAATTTACTGTTTTTTAATGCATACAAAAATTTTAGACATTTAGCAGTGTCTATTTCTCAAATCCCTGAGGTAGTCACAGTTATATTTATACCAACAGATAGGAAATTAAATATTCTACATGTATGTGTAAGTTTATAGCCATACAGAGATCCAGAACTACGCGAGCGCAATTCTCGCACAACAATCACTTTTCGAACCTTACGAAAATTTGCGCCTGAAAAAAGCTCGGCATCCAGCGGGTTAAGTGTTTGTCATTTCATTTAGTAAACAGGTTTTCGGATATTATGTATGACTTGACATCTCAGTGAATAGCCTTGCTGCTGGTTTTGAGTATCCCATATCATTAATGTGTCGAACAGTGGCAAACAGAACTGCCGATGACACAATATATTATAGTATGTTATAGGTTGATACAAGCATCAGATATCTTCTAGAACTGAATATAGGATGAACATGTTCAATACAATTTCAGAAACAATTTCTTCAACTAATTGCACATACATAACATCAGGTATTTTGTAACTAAATTTTTAGAGGCTAATAGTAAGTACCTACATGCTATTTCATGATCATAATTTGAGACATCAAAACAATTTCATTTCCTTAATATAGAAATGACAATGTGAAAAGAAATTTCAATTGGTACATTATCACATCTGGTAATGATTTCTCGGCAAATTTTTCAAATTTACTGACCATTAATTGTCCATTAATTGTTCAACTGAACATGATGAAATGATGCAAGAGTGCTTTTATCTGCAATTCATGAAAATCTATACAAAGAATCTATTTTAACAGAAAGTTTGATGGTAGAAACTATGTTTAACAGTTTGATCAACACTGACAAGGGAAAAATGCATCAAGTAGACCCTTGTTCTTGAAACACCTTTTTTGTGGTATATATCACAAGAGTAAGTCTTATCTAATCCCGTTGGTCAGGGACACATTCAGGCATGAGCTAAAAAAGTCCTATTCCCTGTCAAATTAATGTTAGATAACAGCATACTACTTCCGCCAAACCCTGTTATACTTAGTGAAAGGATTATTATTCAATATTTAGGCAAATACTGAAGAAAGTCATATTTCATATTGAATTAATGTCACAGCTACATTAGTCCCCCTTATTGGTATACATTACTCACCCCATCACAGTACCCGATACTCATCTCAAACCTTCAGACTGTCTCATTTTCATTTCTGCATTGTTTTCAGCATTCACAGCGTCTGACCCTCTGACAAATCCAGCAGGTTTGCTGATGGTCCGGCAGTGTTCACAAATGGTGTTTCAAACCAACAGGACATTAGGTCCTGTCAGTTTCTATCAGACCATTGACAAATCTGACAGATTTTTCCCATGGAAGTCTACAACCCACTGACAGCTGACTGTTGACTGTTAATAAATTTTATGATTGTTAATAATTTCAATGCAAATTATAAGAAATGTTAAATTTGAAATGTGTGTTTAATTTTTATTCCATGGGTGCTGAGAATTTTCAGTGGGTCAGACAGACATCTGAAATTGACAGTACTCAATGTCCTGTTACTTAAGAGTTAGAAGCACTCTTCATGAACACTGCCCTTTCTGTAATGTTAGATGAACCACATCTTGATTTCCTCAGACTTGATGATGGTTCTGAATGTTCCTTTTAACTGAGCGTCAATCTACCCAACTACACAACTACAGAAGCACCTGGCTTGGTAGGAACAATCTGCCAGTCGTATGTTAAGCTCGGACTTATCATACTACAACTTTAATCAGCTGCTCACACCAGGAATGTTATGGGCATAATTCAAATGATATTTAAGACCCTATCTAGCTATTTTGGTCAGTGCTTAATCAGAACACCGATCTCGACTTGACATGTAATACCATCAGTCAGGATTTCTTCATGTCCGGCCACTCATGGACAGGATACAAACCTTTGATAACCCTTTAACCTGTACAAGACATGCACAAAATATCATTCATAGCCCACTTGGCTATCAAGACATACATTTTAGTGGTCATGATTCTTGGAAGGTAGGGACAACCCTGGTGATTCAATCTTCATTAGGATTACACGGTTACATGTCTACAGGAACAAATGTAATCTCAAACAATTTGTCACTAGACTCAAGAAATATTTCAAACATATTCCCTGTTGCATTGATCAGGAAAGCTGAATAGATATTGTTTAACCAACACAGATGAACAAATTCTGAACCACGTTTTATCTGCTACACTTTTGGAGAACGTTTCTCCATATTGGCTGTTCTAATCCAGATATTCCAGGATCTCAGATCAGATACTATTCTGAAACAACTATTGATTCTCATTCAAAATTTCACAAGGACATAATGGTAGCTTCAAACTGAAGGATAATGGAGAAAGCACTTTCAAAAGTCCTGTTTTGTTTTGGCTCATAAATACACATTATTCTCTGTAGTATGTTTTCCTACGTTTGCTTTTGAAACAATTGTAGCATTATAATTGCAATGACTCATACTGAATAAATTTGCAAAATAACATAATTTCTGCTCTTAACAATGAAATTTTGGTTGATACAACTGAAAGGGTGGAAGTACATTACGTTGTGCACTAATGCACACATACATGTACTGAAGCAAACATGCAACATGCAAGTCGCAACAGTCGCCACTCATACAGAAACCTGACCACTACTAATGAACATTTACAGCATCAGCAGCAGGGAGTAATCAAAGGGAGACAATCATGTATAGCTTCCCCTCCCTCTGATGTCAGCAACCATCACAAGGTACACAGTCCAGGTCAGATTTGTTCAAAAACCATGAAACTTTTGAACACATTCATTGTAGTAAATCCTTGCTGATTATTTCTAAAAATAAGAAGAAAGCTGTGAATTTTGCTATGCTATCACATTCAGAGCTCCAGATAAGCTTTCGGCTATGTGGGTATGATACCCATACATTAGAAAGTGGGTATTTCCAGTTTTATGTGGGTATCTATACCTTTTCACACCCTCCATACTTTTCGAATCTGGGTGTACATTTTAAAAAACAAGTTTAAGAGGAGCTACCTTTTCTCAGTTAATGATAAAAAATGAAAGATAAAACAAATTCCTGAAGTCTAAAGATGAGCAACTATGGTAATAAGTACAAAGTAACAACACTAAATGTGTTTATGTTGTGTTATACCACCCTATCTCCATGTAATGATAAGAACCAAGTATACGTTCTGTTATAACACCCTGTCTTCGAGTACTGATTTGAACCAGGCATATCCACTTCACTGTCCCCAAGTATTGATAAGTCAACCATGTTGATACCATATTGATCCACATATTGATACCAAACAGGCAGATAATTCTGCTCTACCTCCATGTATTGTTAGGAACTGGGTTCATGCCCGTGACAGAATCTTGCAGGAAACTCTGAATCATGGGAATGCAAAAAGCAGCCTGTCCTCAGTTTTCAGCGATGCATTTTCCTTTCAATTATTTATAGGTTTTATGGTTACAACCTTTCTCCTGCTTAACAGACCAATGGTATATAGATTCTGTTATCAAGTGTACATTTTAAATTTTTTGCAATAGTTTTCATATTTATTGGTGTTTTTTATTTACTTGCTCAAGAATAACATATTATGAGATCTGAAGACAAGCAATAGCACAGCGAGATTGTCTTAAACTACTTAGTTCAACTACAGCTGAGAAGTTGATGAAGCAGAAAATGTTCACATCATCTAATGAAGCATGCCCTCCCCAAGTGTGAAGGATTGCCCTCAATACACTGTCATCAGACAGGTGAATATTGCTGACTTGCATAAAATCACCATTCATGCATTGATCATTCAGCTGGGTCCAGTCCTGACTTATCAGGGGAGACAATCACTGCTGTCAATCAGCAGATAAGTGAAGAATTTTTCAAACATGATATATATATTTTTCATTTGTTGGTTAGTTTTAAATAAGATAACCAAAATGTGTCATTTTTATTATGTCACTGGCATAAAAAAAATCAAGTTCTTTAAAATAAAAATAGTACACTAATGGTGAAAATTATTTCAATTATTTTCATATATGGAATTTGGGATACAAAACCAAGTGTTTAGTTTGAAGGTTGAAACCAACTGAGTAAAACAATTCTGCTTCAACCACTAACCTGTTCATTTCAAGGTAATGTCATAGATTTTAAAAACTTCTTTTCCACATTGTGAGAACAAAACAAAATTTGTTAACTAAATGAAAGAGAGGACTGCCTGACTCAGCATGCTCAGTACGCAGAGGGCAAACATGTGGTCAATATCATGAGCAGTGTTTTACCTGGACCTACAAAACCTGGGTTTGTAGTGTCCAGAAGAAACAAACTTATTAACTAACTAGGGTCCTTACAGCAAATATGATGGGCTTGTAAAGCTATGAAATGGTGCAGTGCATAGTTTTGTAAGACTACTTAACTCCTTCAATTACATTAATTACATAACTTATAATGAATTTGGAACGATAAATACTACTTATATAATTTTTGCTTACAGGAGATGTATTTCTGCATAAGCCACAACAGCTACATGAGAAGTAACCTACATCAGTATGTAAGTGCAGTTTTACACCACTTTTAGCAACATTCCAGCAATCGTCACAGCGGGATACACCAGAAATAAGCTCCATACATTCCACCCATGTGGGGAATCAAACCTGAGTCATCAGTGTAATAATTGGACGCTTTAACATCTAGACTACCTCATCGCCTCCTTAAGTGAGTGAGTGAGTGTGAGTTTAGTTTTACGTCATACTCAGCAATATTTCAGGTATGAGGTGGCGGTCTGTAAATAATCGAGTCTGGACCAGACAATCCAGTGATCAACAACATGAGCACTGATCTGCCCATTTGGGAGCCGATGACATGCATCAACGAAGTCAGTGAACCTGACCACTTGAACCTGTTAGTCGCCTCTTCCGAGAAGCAAAGTCGCCTTTTATGGCAAGCATTCACGTTCACGTTCACGGGTCTAGCCCCTTTAAGTAATGAGTAAAGATGACCACATCAGTTCAAGGCAGTCAACATTTCATGACTCTATCATAGTTGTTAAATATGCATCAAATGAAGGATTAAAAATGTGAAATGTTCTATTTCATATTTTATTCAGGAAAACGATCAAACTGTTTTAAATGAAAAAGGTAAAACAAATGATATTTTCAAAGAAAATGATATCGGCTGTGTTGGAGCACTTTAGATTATGACCGTTTGTTTTAAATATTGATTATGTCAAGCATCTCAAAACATCAAGAGCAGGCTACAACTACATTTTTAATCCTTTCTACCACTTCATTTAGTTAGGGAAGGCAATGATAACTCTGGTAGTAATATGTGACTTTGCTGTCAGTGTCAGGTCCTAATCCAGAGAAAATAATGCTCCTCAAGTAATTTATATTTGTTTATTTGTTTGTTTGTTTAACGTGGCACTTAGCAATATTCCAGCCATATGGCAGCTGTCTGTAAAAAACTGAATCTGGACGAGACAAGACAATCCAGTGATAAACATCATAAGCATCAATGTACACACATTTTGATACAATGATGTGTGTCAACCAAGTTAGCAAGCCTGACCACCCGATCCTGTTAGATGCCTTTTACCACAAGCATGGGCTGCTGGAGGCTAATTCTGACCAAGATCTTTAAGGCATCCTCAAGTCATGCACCATGATGTACTAGCAGTATTTACATACTCATATTAACAAAGTAATTCACTTACTGACATGAGTGACATGCAATTCACACAGAAAGAACATTTTGTACTATCCACAGAAGATGTTGTCAACCAACAGCTTCCAGAATGTAAAGATATTTTTTAAACCTGAACTTTCCCATTAAAGTATTTATGGTTGTGTTGCAGTCAGCGTGCAGTAAGTTGTATATTTACCACCATGCGCATGGACTGTGAGTAGGTAAAATGGTATTTAGCCGAGAACCCAGTGTGGTACGTCCATTGTTCCTGATTGTTTAACACATAATGCCCAGAAACTTGAGAAGCCAACTATTTCTAGGTCAAACTTATCAACAGTAAAATGTGTAAATACATACATTAAACAGCTAGTTAGTTCTAAACACAAGCATCAGGCCATGCCAAGATCACTACATGCAGCACAACTCAGAGACACGACTATCATATGAACACACACACTCAGGATCAGTACTCTATACTACATACTACACATACACTATAGCATATACTACACGCTTTACTCACCTCTGAACGAACTTTCCCAATAGTATCCCATGCCCAGTTTAAATCTGTCGAAAAAGGAGAAAAAGCATGAAATTATGGTGAAGACCCTTGGGAAAGTTGTAGTTCCACACGCTGTAGCTGACAGCGGTTGACACAGACTGGTGAGTGGTAGGTGGTATAGTCTATAGATCCAAGGCTAGCTTTAGCAGGGGTTGGACACACAGAGCTGGTGCCGGGTCCAGACATGCTCTCCTGGTGGCAGTAGTACGCTGGAGAATACAGGCCACATTTACCTGGCAATAACCTGGGTATTCCACTGCTGGCCGGGTTTAGTATTCCTTATAATAACCTTACACATAGGCTCTGCTGGAGGACTGGAGAGTGGGTTTAATATTGTCTTAACATTACCGTTTGCTATGTTGGACAATAGCTTGGGATGTCACTCAACTACTGGGTGGTTTCAGGATTGCCTATAATAACCTTACACATTGGCTGTGCTGGGGATAACTTGAGTACCACTACAGAGTAGATTCTATATTGTTGTAACATTACTCTTTGCTACACCTAGACATAAGTTAGGATGTGACTCTACTGCAAAGTGGGTTCATATTACCTTAACATGACTGTATGCTATAATGACAATATCGGGAGTTGTGTACTACAGAGTGGGTTCATACTGTCTTAACCTGACTCTATGCTATAATGACAATATCGGGAGTTGTGTACTGCAGAGCGGGTTCATACTGTCTTAACATGACTCTGTGCCATAATGACAATATCGGGAGTTGTGTACTGCAGAGTGGGTTCATACTGTCTTAACATGACTCTATGCCATAATGACAATATCGGGAGTTGTGTACTGCAGAGCGGGTTCATACTGTCTTAACATGACTCTATGCTATATTGACAATATCGGGAGTTGTGTACTGCAGAGCGGGTTCATACTGTCTTAACCTGACTGTATGCCATAATGACAATATCGGGAGTTGTGTACTGCAGAGCAGGTTCATACTGTCTTAACATGACTCTATGCTATAATGACAACATCGGGAGTTGTGTACTGCAGAGTGGGTTCATACTGTCTTAACATGACTGTATGCTATAATGACAATATCGGGAGTTGTGTACTGCAGAGCAGGTTCATACTGTCTTAACCTGACTCTATGCCATAATGACAATATCGAGAGTTGTGTACTGCAGAGTGGGTTCATACTGTCTTAACATGACTCTATGCTATAATGACAATATCGGGAGTTGTGTACTGCAGAGTGGGTTCATACTGTCTTAACATGACTCTATGCTATAATGACAATATCGGGAGTTGTGTACTGCAGAGCGGGTTCATACTGTCTTGACATGACTCTAGACCATAATGACAATATCGAGAGTTGTGTACTGCAGAGTGGGTTCATACTGTCTTAACATGACTCTATGCTATAATGACAATATCGGGAGTTGTGTACTGCAGAGTGGGTTCATACTGTCTTAACATGACTCTATGCTATAATGACAATATCGGGAGTTGTGTACTGCAGAGCGGGTTCATACTGTCTTGACATGACTCTAGACCATAATGACAATATCAGATGCCGTGTAGTGCAGAGTGGGTTCATATGGTGTTGACATGACTCTATGGCATAATGACAACATCAGCCTGATTGGTACTGCAGCATGGGTTCATACTGTCTTAACATGACTGTATGCCATAATGACAATATCGGGAGTTGTGTACTACAGAGCAGGTTCATACTGTCTTAACCTGACTCTATGCTATAATGACAATATCGGGAGTTGTGTACTGCAGAGTGGGTTCATACTGTCTTAACATGACTCTATGCTATAATGACAATATCGGGAGTTGTGTACTGCTGAGTGGGTTCATACTGTCTTAACCTGACTCTATGCTATAATGACAATATCGGGAGTTGTGTACTGCAGAGTGGGTTCATACTGTCTTAACATGACTCTGTGCCATAATGACAACATCGGGAGTTGTGTACTGCAGAGTGGGTTCATACTGTCTTAACATGACTCTATGCTATAATGACAATATCGGGAGTTGTGTACTGCAGAGCGGGTTCATACTGTCTTAACATGACTCTATGCTATAATGACAATATCGGGAGTTGTGTACTGCAGAGCGGGTTCATACTGTCTTAACATGACTCTATGCTATAATGACAATATCGGGAGTTGTGTACTGCAGAGCAGGTTCATACTGTCTTAACCTGACTGTATGCCATAATGACAATATCGGGAGTTGTGTACTGCAGAGCAGGTTCATACTGTCTTAACATGACTCTATGCTATAATGACAACATCGGGAGTTGTGTACTGCAGAGTGGGTTCATACTGTCTTAACATGACTCTATGCTATAATGACAATATCGGGAGTTGTGTACTGCAGAGCAGGTTCATACTGTCTTAACCTGACTGTATGCCATAATGACAATATCGAGAGTTGTGTACTGCAGAGTGGGTTCATACTGTTTAACATGACTCTATGCTATAATGACAATATCGGGAGTTGTGTACTGCAGAGTGGGTTCATACTGTCTTAACATGACTCTATGCTATAATGACAATATCGGGAGTTGTGTACTGCAGAGCGGGTTCATACTGTCTTGACATGACTCTAGACCATAATGACAATATCAGATGCCGTGTAGTGCAGAGTGGGTTCATATGGTGTTGACATGACTCTATGGCATAATGACAACATCAGCCTGATTGGTACTGCAGCATGGGTTCATACTGTCTTAACATGACTCTAGACCATAATGACAATACCAGGAGTTGACACTACTGCAGAGTGGCTTCAAATTCTCATATAAACCTCAGATGTCATATCTAAACTGTTTTGGAGGTCATTTTTTTTTCTCAGGTAAACCACTTTTCAGAGTCATATACAATATCCCTGGGACATTATATACAATATTCTAAATTTGGCCCTGAAAGTAAATTTTCATGAAATGAATTCTTTCAACATCAACATTCAAGTGTTTGACATCAATTGAAAAATGCTGTCAAAGATCAAAGTCAAAGTGCAGATGTTTTCCCTCTCTGGACTAGAACTGCATTATGAATCAGATGCTCAACCTCATAGCTGCTCAGCCGAGGAGGATTTTGGTGTTAAGTTACCTATTTATACTTAGGCCTACCGTCATTACACAGATTTTACTATCACTTTGATTACTGTTATGTAGTTTCATTACATGATCATCTAATTATCCAGCATTGAAGGTTTATATGACCGATTTTGATAAATTTTTCATCTTTTTCTTCGATTTATATGGCAGATATAACACACTCCCTCAGTTTTGGCCTCCGTCCCTTGGGCTTTCCCTCGCCTTCATATTTACATTTTCAACCAAAACCTCAGAATCATGTGATATCCTTTACTTAATATATTTTTTGTAGAAAGGATCATCTTGAAACCCCACCGATTCACTTTGACAGTGTCAGGGTTCACCAGGAAAGCTAAAAAGTAGTTGTGTGAAAGGAATTCAATAACTTTTCAAGAAAAACGAAATATTCTTGCACCTTCTTTACTTCTTTGCAATTTGCCCCTTGATTTGCATGGCTTACATACGTTCAAAAACCAATTATATACAAGTGTGCCATCAGGGCACTCACGGCTTATTTCACTGGCAATCATTGTGGCAACTATGCTTTCAGATATATGAAATTTCAAACCCCTTTTCATCCAATTACTAGGTGAAAAGGCCCTACAAGCATAAGGATATCATTGAGTAATAATACAAACGATCAACATAAATATCATGATTGCTGACAATATAAATATACTGCTGTATTCAGGAATATCACACACTTGATTTAGTCAGTCATTGACCCCTTTGAGAATTGGCATTTGACCAATACATTGACCACTGCTTCAAGACAGTGATCCCTGGCAAATTGCCAAATATATACAACCACAAACTACAATCATGTTTACCCATACTGATAATATGCATTCTTATGAGTCTGGCACTGTGCCAAAGAAACCCCTGCAGCAAGAGCAGTTTATACTGGGTAGATCTCAGATCAAACTATTGTGGGCTCAATGAATGGTATACCTCTCAGATCAAACTATCATGGACTCAATGAATGGTGTACCTCTCAGATCAAACTATCGTGGGATCAGTGAATGGTACAGGTCTCAGATAAAGTGAGTGAGTGAGTTTAGTTTAACGCCGAACTCAGCAGGTCTCTGACCAAACTAACGTGGGCTCAATGAATGGTGTAAATCTCAGATGAAACCAACGTGGGCTCAATGAATGGTGTAAATCTCAGACCAAACTAACATGGGCTCAATGAATGGTGTAAATCTCAGATCAAACTAACGTGGGCTCAATGAATGGTGTAAATCTCAGATGAAACTGTCAAGCACTCAATGACTGATGTAGATCTCAGATTAAACTATCATAAGCGGTGTATCTCTTTATGTGCTCAATGAGACAAGTATAGTTCAGATCAAACTATCAAGGGCTCAATGAAGAGAAGAGTGTGGATCAAACTATCTTAAGCACATTGCACGGTAAATAAACAATCAAACTAATGGGCACTGATTTCATTCAGACATGTATCTCATTCAAGATTTTTCAGTGACATCACAACTTCTGACTGCCTACCAGACAAATGTGGTTTGTTGTATTAACAGAAATCAATAAACCTTTAATATGGTTTAGTTTGGTTGTTGTTTAACAATGCATTCATCAACATGATCAATATCCCAGTGACACGGCAGTGGTCTGTAAACAATCCAGTGATCAACATCATGAGCATAGGGTTGTCAACCAAGTAATCAATGAAGTAGTGCAATGCACCATATACCTTGTCACAACTGTAGAACAATTCATATGATATATTTACATTTTTGTCTCCATTTTATACATATTTGTTTCCTAGACACCTAGAAGAGTTCAATTATCTACATGACAAATGAGTGAGTGAATACAGATTTACGTCACTTTTAGCAATACTCCAGCAGTATGATGGCTGTGGACACAAGAACCACCCGATGACCTATTCAAGGTTCAGTAAATACTTCATAATTCCTACACTTTATCATGCTATTTCACACTTTCTCAAGAAAAAGATCCAAATGTTTCAAACTACACAAGAAAAACAAAACAAACATTCCAAAGAAAATGGCATCTGTTACCTTGGTGCATGATATTAAGAATCATTGTATGTTAATGTCCAATTATTTCCTTACAGGTCACATGCAACATAAACTTGGTAGATTCTGATACCTTTCAGTATGCACTTACTGAAACAAATCATCAAAAATATCAATTCAACCTATAAAGTTGAAAAAAAAAACGTGATGAAGAATTCGGAGTTCAATCAATTCACTTAATTTCCCCCATAACTGGGGGGAAAAGTGGTTTCAACAGCTGCTGTGCTGCACCTATAACGCATGCGCAGTGAATAGGTTCGTGGAGCCTGAAACAGTATATCTGCCTGGAGTATGAGGTTGTGAGCAGTAGTCTAATCTTGGTTGTGTACACAAACAAGTAGAGAATCTACTTATTACATAAAAAAAACATGTTGATTGTGATAAGCAGACTCTGTCACAGAGAAAACTAAAGGTCTGGTTTATTGACACTTATATGTCTGCCTGTCTATCTGCTAATAGCAATATGCAATGCATAACTTCAATCACTCACCACATGTAACTAACACCTACCAGGCTTATAAGCCATAAACAAAGAGCCGCTTAAGCATATCGGCAAATGAACCAGTGACCAATGAAAAAAGCTTTGTCACACATGAGTGTACACCCACCTGCTCTGACTGGGTTCGGTATCGCGGCTGCTTCGTTTCGAGGACTTAAACCCCAGTACAAAATATTGCACTTTTGAGCGATTATATGCTCATAATTTTCTTTCTTTTTTTTCCTTAATCAGAAATGCATTTTATATGTCATGCATAAGTGATAACTGTGTTTTAATTATGTTTGACTTTTGGTTGCATGTGACCTTTCAACAGAATTTTCACTGCTTTTAGCTCTGCTTACTTGTTTCTCCACAAAGCTAAATTTCACTGTCTGAGATTTATGAAAAAAAAGTCCACAATAATGATACAAATTATACTGCACCTATGTGAGTATTGTATCACATCTTTATCATATGATAGTGCATCTAATATTTATGATGCTGAAAGTCCATGAAACATGAAACAAAGTATGATCAAAGAGCTACAGTATCGATAAAATCGATGGATCAGTGTGAACTCATTTTCATTTCTATATCCAAAAGACCACTAGGGAGATACTACTGATACAAACCATGCTGCCAGCGAGGTGCCATCAGGTGTACTGTCTCATTACTATTTTATCCCATCAGGAACCCACCACCCCCTGCAGGCAGTTTGTGGGGAAGGTCACTGTTTGCTAGCGGTATCCAGGAGGAAGTCACACAAATCACACTATACCATGCGAAGAAGGTTTCTTTGAGAAGTCAGATTCCTAACAAAAATGCTAAATCTGTCACCCAAAACAAACATTGAAGACTGCTGAAGAACACCACCTTGCCAATGTCTTAGAGTGAAAACAACATTCCTGCAAGCCAAAAATGACACAGTGTTTCAGTTTTCATTACAATCCACTATACACACTCAAAGAGTTTGCCTATCATTGTTTTTTTCATACTTCTATTAACTGAAAACAACAGGGTCTGTTATTATTTATTTATCTAAGATGAAGAAACATATGTTAATTAAAAGCAGTATATATTTTTATTAACATTGTTATATTTGACATTTACCATTTCCTGAGAATTCTTGCATTCATGGGAGTCCTGCAATTAAAGTGAATTCCATATACCCAGCAAAAATGTACCCTTGGTAGATCCTTGGAAGAATATGTATAATGTTTTCACTACAAGCAATTTTCTCAAGTGGAAGCACCTGCCAAAATGGAATGAAATAATTTATTGCTGTAATCAGCTCTAATAAATCAAATTTAACAACGCAATAGGAAAGCAAACAGTAATCCCAACACCCACAGTAATCCCAACACCCACAGTAATCCCAACACCCACAGTAATCCCAACACCCAACACCCACAGTAATCCCAACACCCACAGTAATCCCAACACCCACAGTAATCCCAACACCCACAGTAATCCCAACACCCACAGTAATCCCAACACCCACAGTAATCCCAACACCCACATAAACTGCTACTTGCTTTTTGATCATGGATTAGCCGTGTTCAAACAACAACGCAAAATAAACACCACCTCACAATGTCGGTCAGCCAGTCAACAGCATGAGCAATATGTGTGGTTTTAACATGACATAAAAGAAGGATTAATTAATTCTGTTTCTGTGGAGAATGTTTCTGTATGTTATTTGAAGTTAAGGGCTAAAAAACGCACTACTAGTATTAGTGAGTGTCATCATCTTTAGGATGAAAAAGCAGCAACCCAACCCTCATCCTCATAGGTCAAAAGTAAATACATTTCTGTTGCAAAATATGCACGTCAATATCAAAAGTAGAATATATCTTTATCTCCTCAGAGTTGTCAACTGTTATATTGAAATAAATGTCAATCATGTCGTAAATAAAAGTTGAAGAAATCTTCTGAGCATTTGTATGTGGATTTTCTGATCTGTCAAAGATAAACCAGAGACATAAATTCTATCAAACACCCACACCCAGCAAACACAGATCCAGACACAGATCAACATACAGTAAACAGATCCAAACACAGACCCACAACTAGTAAATAGATCTGGACACAGACCCACACCCAGTAAAAAGACCTTGACACAGACCCACACAGAGTAAACACAGACCAACAACCAATGACAACAGATCCAGACACAGACCCATACTCAGTAAACACAGATCCAGACATATCCACACCAAGTAAACAGAGGCCCACACCCAGTAAACAGAGATCCAGACAGACCCATACCCAACACTTGCAGATGCAGACAGATAAAGTCAAAACTTTAATCAAAGTATACATACAGGATATCTTAAATAAGTAAAAGTTGCTACTTAACTAAATAAATAAGGGCTTACTTAAACTGAACTGCCACTTATTGATTTTACTCATCCATCTTGAAAAAGTGATAAATACTCAATGTTCGAAATTAACTTTTTTAGCAAGTAGCAAGTACTTGCTACCTGGTTAAAAATAGGCAGCAAAAACCCTTACCAGGTGGCAGCATTCTTTTGTACTGCTGTCAGCCCCTCCTTCAAGTCCCATGACTGTCTTTGACCATACAGAACTGTATTAGGCCTCCTTGTACAATGTTTTATCATCCTTACACAAGAAATGACGTATATCCATTATCAAACACTGGAGGCAGTAATGTTGACTGGTTCCCTGTCACAATTCTTAGTGACCAACAACTGCTCCAATGATCATATTTGAGAAAAGTAAAATTCCAGTATCATTAAATTTGCAAGTAA